>NW_028318058.1:5602500-5949166 GCF_062004578.1 Staurois parvus
GAAGAAAATCACCATGCAAGTTCACTGCTTTTAGCTAAAGAAGTAGAAAGCTGGGGGTGATTGTTTCCCGTGATACAATACGACGTACACTGCAGAGGAATGGCATGTATGGGTGTCGTCCACGAAGGAAGCCTCTCCTAAAGCCCATGCTGAAAAAAAAGAAAACTACTGGGACTCTGTACTCTTGAGTAATGAGACCAAGATAAATGTTTTTGGAACTGATGGCTTCAAAATGGTATGGTGCCGCAAAGGTTAGGAGTAGGAAGAAAAATGCATGGTCCCTACAGTGAAACATGGTGGTGGCAGTGTCCTTCTGAGGGGCTGCGTGAGTGCTGCTGGTGTCAGGGAGCTGCATTTCATTGATGGTATAATGAATTCACAGATGTACTGCTCTATATTGAAAGAGAAGATGCTACCATCACTCTGTGCCCTTGGTCAGCGTGCACTTTTCCAACATGACAATGATCCAAACCACACATCTAAAGCCACTGTTGCATTTCTGAAGAAGAACAGGGTGAAAGTAATTCAGTGGCCAAGTATGTTTCTTGATCTGAACCTAACCGAACACGTATGGGAAATTCTGAAGAGACAAATTGAGCATCGCTCTCCATCCAGCATCCAGGCTCTAAAAGAGATAATTCTTGAAGAATGGAAAAAAAGATAGATGTTGCAATATGTCGCCAACTTGTTCATTCCATGCCTAGAAGACTTAGTGCTGTCCTTACAAATCATGGAGCTCATACAAAATACTAGATGTAGTAGTTTTTGTTGTGGGGTGTATTCATTTTTGCATCAACTAATTTGAGTAAAACTGAAGACTTTGTAATTTAATTTATATTATGAACCTTACTTTCATGTAATGAGCTAAACAAATGTTCTATAAAATTCAGTTTGTCAAAATTGTGGAAATTGTTCTTGCGTTCATTGAGAGATTGATTAAAATCTTACTTTTCAAAAGGGGTGTATTCATTTTATGCTGAGCACTGTGTACACACACACACACACACGAGATGGTGACTGATGTGTGTGTAAAATATGTAAAGTGCTGAATCCGTCCTGCAGTTGGACTCTACATATCTTATGGATGTGATTTTGGGTACGGAGTCTAAAAAACTTAAATCCGCATTTTATAATGCTGTTATTTTGCCCCCTGCATCGACATTGGCATATTGATTTAAACGTTGGGGACGTGAGGGAGCTGGATGATGAAATTTGGGAGGATGTATTATCCTCAAACAAGTTGGTCTCCCCGAAATTGTCGTACCGGTGCACCCAGCTATATATAATACACAGAACCTAACTCCTATTCGGTTGTCTAGATACAGACCACAATATAGTTCACTTTGTCCTAAATGTGGGGCCTCCGACGGTAACTTTTTTAATTTAATATGGTCTTGTCCCCTCATTCAGGGCTATTGGATTCAGGTGGACCGGTTTCTCCATGAGAAAATGGGCTCACCCCTTACCCTATGCCCTAAGCAGTGCTTATTTGGTCTTCTCCTTAGTTCGGAAACTGACAAATTTCAAACCCTTGTCTTACAGGAAACTCTGCGGCCAGATTATTGCTTGCTCGTGCATGGCTACATGCATTAGCACCTATGTTTTCACAGTGGGTAGCTGTAATAAAATATGTAAAGTGCTAAGAAAATTTCCAGCATTATATAAATACATGTAATAAATAAGGTGCTAGCATAAAAAAAAGTTTAGTCTTCAATATGGCAGAGCTGAAAAAAGACATCCATCCTTCTAGGACTCATAAAAAGCTTGAGACATTTTGGTTGCAGGAGATATTATTATGGGCTGGCCCAGGGTTTTTTGGTTGGCCAGTGTCTAATCTTCCTGTAGGCAGCAGTATACCATGATTGGTAAAGACTTCCCTGTTCCTCAATTGACAAGAATGAAAAGGGCTTAGCTGAAAGAGATACTTTAACATTAATGATTTTCCTGAAAATGCTAGTTGTTCCTCATGTTGCTCCAGTGGCTTCAAAATGGAGTCACTAACCCAATATCTATATGGATCAAAAGCTCTAGCTTCACTTATTGCAGACTTGTTCCACGTCAGTGACAGAGAAAAGTCAAGCAGCCATGCAATCTCATTTTCAGTATGTCAGCGATGGCAGCTGATGAAATTCTCTTAGTTCAAGACTACTTTAGGACTGGCCATTGTAATTAAACAGCCTTTCAGTGCACATCCTGTTCTGAGTGGATGAACCAATACGTCTTCCCAGAACTGCACTTGTGCACGTACAGTCTTGTGACCACACTGTAATTGTACAGTACAGATCACAGGCAAAAGATACAGAGCCAGGAAAAGTGGATATGAACTGTGATCACTGTGACCAATCTAAGCGAGCACACGTGTAAACATAGCTACAATTAGCAGCAAACTCTCTTTCTTTGCACCCACACACTGCTGTGAGAGGAAGGTGAGAGCTTGGTGTCGATCACAGCTAACGTTCCAGTGTGTGCCAGTGCATAGAAAGTATCAGTGCATGATTACATACAGTACCACTTCCAGTGTCTGATTACAACTGGTACCAGTGCCTGATTACAGTAAGTACCAGTACCGATGCCTAATTACAGCTGGTACCACTGCCTGATTGCAACTGGTACTGGTGCCTAATTACAGTCAGTGCCAGTGTCTGATAACAGAAGAACCAGTACCTGATTACAACAGGTGCCAGTTGGTACCAGTGCCTGATTACAATGAATACCACAGCCCGATTACAGTGTTCACTGTGAAAGGTCAGACATACATCCTGCAACATCAGCCATGAAGAATTAGGCAAATACCATTTCAGAGGACCTGTTCTAGTGTCCCAAAGGCACTTTCAAATCTTTTGTGGCTACCCTGTAATTCAGTAGTGCCTGTCATCTCCCTATTTACGGTTCAACCGAGTATTAGGGTGAAAACCAAAGCTTTTACATCCATTCATTTTGTTTTTCACTGTAGAACTATTAGGTTTAATTGCATGTAACTTATATGCACAACCGTTCATTGCCGCTATTCCAAATTGCAGTTATGCCAGGCCAATTTAGTGGAAGACTGACAGTTTCAGAATTTTTAAAATATCTTGGCCTGACTCTAAACATGGAAATTGCCCAATAAAAGAACTGCAATCTTACTGGTGTACATGCCCATCTATTCTTCAGTCATGTCCAGGACATATGAAATCATGTGATTTTTTTCATTTCAGTGACAATTCAATGTACCTTTCCAGTAGTGACCCCACATATGATAGGCTCCACAAAACTGGGTCGCTCATCACTTTCTTTTCCCAAAAAAATTCAGAAATTGTTTCACCCCTGTAAGAAACATTTGTATCAAGGAATTCCTCATCTACTTCAGAGGCAGACTTAAGATAAAGCACTGTCCCCAGTAAGTCCTGGTTAACCACTTCCCGTCCGGCCGCTGTTTATAAACGGCAGGACGGGACACCTAGAGGAGCGGGTTGCCGTCTCTAAACGGCACCTTGTATGTGAGGCTCGTGCGCGGCTCCTAGAGCGCGCACCCGCGAGCCCGATGATCGCCGAGTCCGACGGACACGGTGGATTACGTGACATGGTATGGGAGCAATGAAATCGGTCCCATACCATGTGATCAGCTGTGTCCAATAAGGACACAGCTTAAGTGTAAACAAAAGCCGCATGGTGCGGCTTCCGCCTCCTTCTCCTCTCACGGAGTTGTCTGTGAGAGGAGAAACAGCGAAGAAGAGGGTTGTAGCTAACTGCCCTCCACCTCAGTGACACCTGATCGCCCCTAAAGTGTCCCTGATCGCCCCTAAAGTGGCCCTGATCGCCCCTAAAGTGGCCCTGATTGCCCCACGTGGCCCTGATCACCCCACAAGTGGCCCTGATTGCCCCAAGTGGCCCTGATTGCCCCAAGTGGCCCTGATTGCCCCAAGTGGCCCTGATTGCCCCAAGTGGCCCTGATTGCCCCAAGTGGCCCTGATCGCCCACAAGTGGTCCTGATCGCCCCCACATAGTGTCCCTGATCGCCCCCACATAGTGTCCCTGATCGCCCCCACATAGTGTCCCTGATCGCCCCCACATAGTGTCCCTGATTGCCCCAAGTGGCCCTGATCGCCCACAAGTGGCCCTGATCGCCCACAAGTGGCCCTGATTGCCCACAAGTGGCCCTGATCGCCCAACAGTGTCCCTGATTGTCAGTGTCCCTGATCACCACATAGTGGCCCAGCAGTGTTCCTGATCGCCACAGTGTCCCTGATTGTCACAGTATCCCTGATCGCCGCAGTGGCCAAGCAGTGTCCCTGATCGTCACACAAGTGGCCCAGCAGTATCGCCGCAGTGGCCAAGCAGTGTCCCTGATTGCCACACAAGTGGCCCAGAAGTGTCCCTGATTGCCGCACAAGTGGTCCAGCAGTGTCCCTGATCACCGCAGTGTCCCTGATTGCCGCACAAGTGGTCCAGCAGTGTCCCTGATCGCCGCAGTGGCCCAGCAGTGTCCCTGATCACCGCAGTGTCCCTGATTGCCGCACAAGTGGTCCAGCAGTGTTCCTGATCGCCACAGTGTCCCTGATTGCCGCACAAGTGGTCCAGCAGTGTCCCTAATTGCCGCAGTGTCCCTGATTGCCGCAGTGGCCCAGCAGTGTCCCTGATCGCCACACAAGTGGCCCAGCAGTGTCCCTGATCGCCGCACAAGTAACCCAGCATTGTCCCCGATTGCCGCACAAGTGGTCCAGCAGTGTCCCTGATCACCGCAGTGTCCCTGATTGCCGCACAAGTGGTCCAGCAGTGTCTCTGATCGCCGCAGTGGCCCTGATTGCCGCAGTGGCCCAGCAGTGTCCCTGACCACCACACAAGTGGCCCAGCAGTGTCCCTGATCACCGCATTGGCCCAGCAGTGTTCCTGATCACCACACAAGTGGCCCAGCAGTGTCCCTGATCCCCACATTGGCCCAGCAGTGTTCCTGATCACCACACAAGTGGCCCAGCAGTGTCCCTGATCACCGCATTGGCCCAGCAGTGTTCCTGATCACCACACAATTGGCCCAGCAGTGTCCCTGATCCCCACATTGGCCCAGCAGTGTTCCTCATCACCACACAAGTGGCCCAGCAGTGTCCCTGATCGCCGGACAAGTGGTCCAGCAGTGCCCCTGATCACCGAAGTGTCCCTGATCACCGCAGTAGTCCAGCAGTGTTTCTGATTGCCACACAAGTGGCCCAGCAGTGTCCTGATCATCGCAGTGGCCCAGCAGTGTCCCTGATCGCCGCAGAAGTGGTCCAGCAGTGTCCCTGATCGCCGCAGTGTCCCTGATCACCGCAGTGTCCCCGATTGCTGCACAAGTGGTCCAGCAGTGTCCCTGATCACCGCAGTGTCCCTGATTGCCGCAGTGGCCCAGATCACCACACAAGTGGCCCAGCAGTGTCCCTGATCACCACACAAGTGGCCAGCAGTGTCCCTGATCGCAGGACAAGTGGTCCAGCAGTGCCCCTGATCACCGCAGTGTCCCTGATCACCGCAGTTGCCCAGCAGTGTTTCTGATCGCCACACAAGTGGCCCAGCAGTGTCCTGATCATCGCAGTGGCCCAGCAGTGTCCATGGTCGCCGCACAAGTGGTCCAGCAGTGTCCCTGATCGCCACAGTGTCCCTGATCGCCACACAAGTGGCCCAGCAGTGTCCCTGATCACCGCAGTGGCCCAGCAGTGTCCCTGATCACCATACAGTGGCCCAATCAGTGTCCCTGATCACCTTACAGTGTGCCTGTTCATAAAGTGTCCCTGATCTCTGCCACACCAGTGGATCCTGTTCACTGCCATCGTCTGTGAAGAGAGAGATCCAGTACAGCTAACTGTGAGTAATTTTCAGCCTTTGCACAGAGTTTACACACACTCACAAAACATTGCCAGCCACCTCACTGTATCTCTGATTTTTGCCCAACAGTGACTAGTGTGAACCAACTGCAGCCAGATATCTGTCCCTCACTGCAACACCAGCCTGATCACTGCCATACCAGTGGGTCCTGATCAGTGTCAAAAATATGGCCAAAAGATCATATACAAGCGAGGAGGCATTTCAAATTCTGAGTATGACAGATGAGAGTGACGGAGAACTTAAAACATACCTTGGGGTGTTTGCTTTCCAAAATGGGGTCTTTTTATGGATAATTCCATTGTCCTGATGCTCCAGGACCTCCAAAACAGCAATAGGTAGTTAAGAAATTAGATGTGCGATCTATGCCCTTAGAACGCTAACAGGTGCTTATTGGATGTGGAACCCCTCTATGTGGCCAGACTGTGAAAAAGTCTCACACATTTGGTATCACCATATTCAGGAAGAGTTAGAGAATGTGTTTTGGGGTGTAATTTTAAGTATGCCTATGCAGTGTATTAGAAATATCTCATAGATTGACAACTTTGTGTAGAAAAAAATACATTTTCATTTTCTTTTCGCATTTTCCAAAAACTTGTGGCAAAAAATGAAGTCTTCAGAAGACTCTGCATGCCTCTTAAAACATACCTTGGGGTGTTTGCTTTCCAAAATGGGGTCATTTTGTGGATAATTCCATTGCCCTGATGCTCCAGGACCTCCAAAACGGCAATAGGTAGTCAAGAAATTAGATGTGTAATTTTTGCCCTTAGAACGCTAACAGGTGCTTATTGGATGTGGAACCCCTCTATGTGGCCAGACTGTGAAAAAGTCTCACACATTTGGTATCACCATATTCAGCAGGAGTTAAAGAATGCGTTTTGAGGTATCATTTTAAGTATGCCAATGCTGTGTAATAGAAATATCTCATAGATTGACAACTTTGCGTAAAAAAAAATACATTTTCATTTTCTTTTCACATTTTCCAAAAACATGTGGCAAAAAATGAAGTCTTCAGAGGACTCCCCATGCCTCTTAAAACATACCTTGAGGTGTTTTCTTTCGAAAATGGGGTCATTTTGTGGGTAATTCAATTGTCCTGGTGCTCCAGGACCTCCAAAACTGTGATAGACAGTCAAGAAATTAGATGTGTAATTTTTGCCCCTAGAACGCCTAAGGGTGCTTATTGGATGTGGGGCCCTTCTATGTGGTTAGGCTGTGAAAACGTTTTACACATGTGGTATCGCCATACTCAGGATGAGTAGCAGAATGTGTTTTGGGGTGTAATTGCAAGTATGCCTATGCCGTGTGAGAGAAAGAACTTGTTAAATGACAACTTTGTGGGGAAAAAAAAAAAAATTTTTTTACTTTCAACATTTCCTTAAAAAATTGGCAAAAAATGACAACTTCAAAAAACTCCCCATGCCTCTCATTAAATACCTCAGACTGTCTACTTTCCAAAAAGGGGTCGTTTGGGGGGTATTTGTACTGTCCTGGCATTTTAGGGCCCCAAGAAATTATATAGGTAGTCCGTGCATCAGGATTGATACATTTTCAAATATATCAAATATATATACCGTGATCTGTGGACTCTATAACTTTCACAAAGACTAAATAATACACACTGATTTGGGTTATGTCTACCAACAAAATGTAGCACAATGGATTTTGGCCTAAATTTATGAAGAAAGTATATTTATTTGCAAAATTTAGTGTCAAATACTAAGAAAAACATGTTTTTTTTCAAAATTTTCAGTCTTTTTTCATTTTTCTAGCAAAAAATAAAAACCCCAGTGATGATTAAATACCACCAAATTAAAGCTCTATTTGTTTGAAAAAAATGATAATAATTTCATTTAGATACAGTGTTGTATGCCTGAGTAATTGTCATTCACAATGTGAGAGCGCCGAAAGCTGAAAATTGGCCTGGACAGGAAGGGGGTAAAAGTGTCCGGACAGGAAGTGGTTAACAATAGTGTGACTTGTCATGCGATTTGACCGTTCCAAATCACATGACAAGTCACACCCTATCGCTGGCAATGGAACTGTTCAAATCAATGCAACTCCGATTTTGAAAGTAGTTCCTACTCTATTTTCAATGATTTTAGGTGCGACTTGGATAGAAATCTGCGACTGTAGGGAAAGTCGCACCTGAAATCACACAGGTCCACCGCTTTAAAATCGTGCTGCTTTATGTGACGTAGCACAATTTCAATGTTGCATTCAGTGTGAACCTTGGCGCATAGCGCAACATGCGTAGTCAGTTGCAGGATGCTAAAAGGGTCCAGGGCCTTGGTCGATTTCTATGGATCCCAGACCATGAAGACCTCTTCGGGAGTATACCCACTGTAGGGGGTGAAGCCTGGTCCTCGAATAGGTCCAGCACCATGGATAAGGTAAGACAGGGTTTCCTTGTCAATATACACTCGTTCCTGGCTTTTACTAACACAATCCACAGTGAGCAGCACATTATATGGTTCTATAAGCAGAGGATTCAGGTGTTATTCATTTGTCAAATCTCAGGAGGATGAATTAACTGTGTTACACCTCCTAGATGACACCATAAATGCACACAGCATATTGCTGCACTCCAGCTGTCATCTTCAACAGAGACACAGCCACAGGAACACAGTCAGCACCTGGGTTACAGCAGTTCCTAAAACCAGACTCACACAACCCCATCCATTTCACACTTCATAACCATGAGTATCCCACTAGGGATCCCCTCACTTAGCAACAGCGGATCACATGTGCGCGGCAGCTTAGAAAAAGGGTCAAAAAGCATGTGTTTTGCAGTTGGCCTAGACTAGAGGAAATTCTAACCACTCCTCAGGTTGACAGTTTTTCCCATTATTTGACTCTGGCTCCCTCTCATGGAACACAACATTTAACCTGTCTGACAAAAGCAGATTCCTTTGCAACTATATTTGAATTCTTTGGAAAACACTCTGCACTTCTAGAACCTTTGGTTTCCAGAGACCAAAATCACAACATATCTTGTTTTCCCTAATCCTGTTCAGTATTCAGAAGCAGAACATCCTTTCTTTGAGCATATTATGGAGAGTATTGAGGACCCTGATTTTGTATTGGAGGATTTTCCCTTTCCTGCATTTTATGAGGTACAAGTTGTGGCTCCTCCTAAGCTTTTTGCGGAGATTTATTGTTTGGAAATAAAAAATCAAAATGTGGTGGTGGTGGTGGTGAATCCTGCCATTTCAGTTGTCCATAAACCCTTTACAGTTCTTATTGAGATGTTTGCATTTGCCAGGCTATTGCTAACTGGACATGACATATAAGCAAAGAACATGAAGCTGCCTTTGAAGACCTTACTCTTACAACTGATGCCATCAGCATTGTAGCTTTTTGCTGACGCTCTAGAGATTTTAATTCGCCAAGTCTCTAGAATTCCCCTTATCTCTATACAATACATATGCACAGGAGTTAGTGGCTAAGATCTCCTTTATGCTGAACCTGCTTGTAAAAAGCATCTTTTACGCATGCCTTTAGATGATGAATGCCTTTTTTTTTTTTTAAGAATCCCTTGGTAAATGCATCAAGGTAGTCACTGTTAGAAAGGTGCTTTTACCCCACAAGAAGAAGCCTAAGTCTTCTACGTCTACGGCTAGAGATGAGCGAATCGAACTTGGCGAAGTGGAATTCGTTTAGAATATTAGGAAAAATTTGATTCGCGCCGAATCCGAAAATTATCAGACTTCGGATGCGCGAATCGAAATTTTTCCAAAAATGGCGGCGACTTGTGCGGCGACGGAGCGGGGATCTGTGGGAAGGCGCGCAGACAAGGTGCGCTGACCCATAATGCATTCATTCATGACATGTGATCACATTAGCCAATCAGCAGCCAGCCAGCCAGCACTGTGTAATGGTCGAGCTATAAATTGCGGCCATTTTAGAATTCTCCATTAGCCTCCAGTCATTCAAGAGAGACAGACCACCTGTCTGTATTGAGGGACAGAGTTAGGGCCACAGAACCGTTACTTAGGGACACAGAACCGTTACTTAGGGACACAGAACCGTTACTTAGGGACACAGAACCGTTACTTAGGGACACACAATCGTTACTTAGGGACACAGAACCGTTACTTAGGGACACAGAATTGTTACTCAGGGACAGACACAGAATTGTTACTCAGGGACAGACACAGAATTGTTACTGAGGGACACAGAATTGTTACTGAGGGACACAGAATTGTTACTGAGGGACACAGAATTGTTACTCAGGGACAGACACAGAATTGTTACTGAGGGACAGACACAGAAATGTTACTGAGGGACACAGAATTGTTACTGAGGGACACAGAATTGTTACTGAGGGACACAGAATTGTTACTGAGGGACACAGAATTGTTACTCAGGGACACACACAGAATTGTTACTGAGGGACACAGAATTGTTACTGAGGGACACAGAATTGTTACTGAGGGACACAGAACTGTTACTCAGGGACACAGAATTGTTACTCAGGGACACAGAACTGTTACTCAGGGACACAGAATTGTTACTCAGGGACAGACACAGAATTGTTACTGAGGGACACAGAATTGTTACTGAGGGACGCAGAATTGTTACTGAGGGACACAGAATTGTTACTGAGGGGACACAGAATTGTTACTCAGGGACAGACACAGAATTGTTACTGAGGGACACAGAATTGTTACTCAGGGACAGACACAGAATTGTTACTGAGGGACACAGAATTGTTACTGAGGGACACAGAATTGTTACTGAGGGACACAGAATTGTTACTGAGGGACACAGAATTGTTACGGAGGGACACAGAATTGTTACTCAGGGACACAGAATTGTTACTCAGGGACAGACACAGAATTGTTACTCAGGGACAGACACAGAATTGTTACTGAGGGACACAGAATTGTTACTGAGGGACACAGAATTGTTACTGAGGGACACAGAATTGCTACTCAGGGACAGACACAGAATTGTTACTGAGGGACACAGAATTGTTACTCAGGGACACAGAATTGTTACTCAGGGACACAGAATTGTTACTCAGGGACACATAATTGTTACTCAGGGACACAGAATTGTTACTCAGGGACACAGAATTGTTACTCAGGGACAGACACAGAATTGTTACTGAGGGACACAAAATTGTTACTCGGGGACACAGAATTGTTACTCGGGACACAGAATTGTTACTCAGGGACACAGAATTGTTACTCAGGGACACAGAATTGTTACTCAGGGACAGACACAGAATTGTTACTGAGGGACACAAAATTGTTACTCGGGGACACAGAATTGTTACTCGGGACACAGAATTGTTACTCAGGGACACAGAATTGTTACTCAGGGACACAGAATTGTTACTCAGGGACACAGAATTGTTACTCAGGGACAGACACAGAATTGTTACTCAGGGACAGACACAGAATTGTTACTGAGGGACACAGAATTGTTACTGAGGGACACAGAATTGTTACTGAGGGACACAGAATTGTTACTCAGGGACAGACACAGAATTGTTACTGAGGGACACAGAATTGTTACTCAGGGACACAGAATCGTTGAATTAAAGAGTATGTCAGACAACATGCAGAGGAGTGTCAGAGGAGGCCATGTTTTAGGAGCGAGCAGACGTGGCAGCAGAGGAAGGGGTCGAGGCAGCACTAGTCGCAGCCAGAGGCCAGTGCTCCCGGTGTCATCCAGCGGTCGTGTCTCCACCGACAACCCTGCCATCATTGATTGGTTGGCTCGGTCGTCTTCCTCTTCCCAGGTCACCTCTGACACCTACAGCCAACGGTCGGTGGGTACGTCAGACACAACCGTTAGTTGGCATGGCCCGGGAGCAAGCCCACTGAAATCACGTGTCCTCTACCTGCCCCTGTCCTTTGGTGTTCCCTCACCAAGCGAAGTATCGCATGCTGTGGGCTCAGCCCCACTGTACAGTGAGGAAGAGCTAACAGAGGGCGGTCAGGAACGGGGGGAGACATCCGCCTCTTCAGCAGCCAGGCGAAGAAGTAATGGTGAGGAGAGTGGCTCGGTAGCCGGTCTAGAGACAGGTCTGTCTCCTGACCCACACGCAGCCGAGGGGGCTAGTAGTGAGGCGGAGACCCTAATTGATGATGATGAGGCTGATCGCACTTGGCAGCCTCGTCGTCATCAGGCTATTTCTTCCGCATCATCAGGAGAAGAGGGTGCCAGCTTGGCAGCGAGCAAAACAGTCGGTGGGTTGCCCAGGAGGCAGCAGGGTCGCAGCAGTGTCAGTGGAGGCAAACGGCCACGGAGTAGAGCACCAGCTCCACTGCAGCCTACCACCACGGCCAGTAGTGGTGCCGGTGTGCACGGAGGAAGTAGCAGTCAGCCAGTGAGGAGTAGCGGGGGCAAAGTTTCCTACTCGGCGGTGTGGCAATTTTTCGTCAAGCCGCCCGATGAAGTAAACGTAGTCGTATGTCGACTATGTGGGCAGAAAGTCAAGCGTGGCCAGGGGGCCCATGTTGGGACTACAGCGTTGCGTCAGCATATGCAGCGTCGCCATTCGGTGGCTTGGGAAAACCGTGATAAAGATACGGCGGTTCTGCCTGCCCCAGCCCCCGCTCCATCACCCGCTCCGTTACTTGCTCCGTCACCCGACGTCAATCGCCCTCTATCAGCCAGTCAAGGCTCCAACACCTCTGCTGAGGGGAGTTGTCGCTCGTTGACATCTTCCGCTCGTTCAGATGCTCCTTCTCCTGCTACTCCTCTTCACGTATTCCGTCAGCAGTCTTTCTTGGAATCCGTTTCCAAGAGACAACAGTTTGCGAGCACGCACCCGACGGTGCAAAAGCTGAACGTCCTCCTGTCCAAGTTGCTGGTGCTGCAGTCCCTCCCTTTCCAAGTGGTGGACTCAGCACCTTTCCGAGAAATGATGGCTTGTGCCGCGCCGCGGTGGAGAGTGCCAAGCCGGCATTTCTTCGCCAAAAAGGCAGTGCCAGCCCTGCATTCACATGGTGGGCCAGTCTTTGAGCATGTCGGTGTCTGCCAAAGTGCACGGCAGCGCCGACGTGTGGAGCTGTAACTACGGTCAGGGACAGTACATGTCATTTACGGCCCACTGGGTGAACGTGGTGCCGGCACAGCCGCACCAGCAACTTGGACAGGTCACGCCGCTTTTGCCTCCACGTTTGCACGTCCTTGGTCCAGCAAAGATGTCCGCCTCTACCACCTCTTCTTCCGCCGTGTCCTCAGCCGCCACCCCCGTGCCAAGTCCCATTACCCGACCGGCATATCACATGTGCAGGGCGCTAAGGTGTCACGCTGTGCTGCACCTGGTATGCCTTGGCGAACGTAGTCACACAGGGGAAGAACTTCTGAGTGTAATGAACAGAGAAATCGACAGATGGCTGTCTCCGCGCAAACTGAAAATCGGAACCATGTTGACCGACAACGGAAAGAACATGGTGTCTGCTCTGCGTCAAGGAAGGTTGTGCCATGCGCCATGCATGGCTCACGTGTTCAATCTGGTTGTCAAGCGGTTCCTAAAATCCACCATCCCACTGCAAGACATCCTTAAAATGTCACGTAAACTTTGCATGCATTTCAGCCATTCCTACACCGCAAGGCACACCCTCCTTGAGCTGCAGCGGCAGAACGGAATTCCACAGCATCGCCTGATCTGCGACGTTGCAACAAGGTGGAATTCAACCCTACATATGTTAGACCGCCTTTACGAACAGCGAAAGGCCATCACCGATTTCCTGATGTTACAAGCGGATAAAGGTACTCCCCTATGTAACTTAGATGTCAGCCATTGGCAGCTCATGCGTGACACCTACCGCTTGCTCAGGCCCTTTGAGGAGGCCACGCTATTCGTGAGTCGGCAGGACTATGGGATGAACGACGTCATTCCTCTGTTGCACGTCCTGGAACAAATGCTGTTAACAATGGCTGGTCAGGGTGCGGTAGACGTGGCGCACAGATCTCAACGCCACATGACCCCTGTGGGGGCAGGACAGGAAGAAGAGGAGGAGGTAGAGGAGGACATTGGTGCTCAGGAATTATTGAGTGAAATGGGTGGTTTTTCCACTCAGCGGACAGGAGTGGAGGAGCAGGAGCATCTGGTAGAGGAGGAGGAGGAGGAGACAGAGGACCCAGACGCACCGTGGCAGTATGCTGTGGAGATGGAGGCAGGGAGTCCCTCGCATTCCTTGGCACAAATGGCCCATAGCATGCTCGGTTGCTTGCGTAGCGACAGCTGAATAATAACCATCAGACAGAGGGATGACTTTTGGCTGTCCACCTTGTTGGACCCTCGCTACCGTTCAAAAATGGTGGCCTTTTTCACACCTGCTGAGAGGGAGGCCAAAATAACGTACTATAAAAACCACCTATGTAGTCAGTTGGTCTCTGCCTTTCTGCGCCAACGTCCATCCTCAGACACTGTGGGCCCTGTGCACTCGCGTTCCGCTGCCATGGCAGCAGGGGAGGGGTGGGGTGGTAGGAGCAGTGGCAGCTCCACCAGCAGCGGCTGCCTCAGTCTGCAGTCGATGATGAGTAGCTTTCTTCACCAGCGCAGTGAGGAAACTACTAACCAGCCGCAGCAGCAGCAGCATCAGGTGGACCTGGAGCAGGACCTCAAACAACAGGCTTGGGCCTACTTGGACAGCACCCTGCCAACCGAGGTAGACAATCCCCTTGACTACTGGGCAACGAAACTTGACCTTTGGCCCCAACTAGCTGAATTTGCCCTTGAAAGGCTGTCATGCCCGGCCAGTAGCGTGGCATCGGAGCGCGTGTTTAGTGCGGCAGGAGGTATTGTAACTCCGCGGAGGACACGACTGTCCACCCAAAGTGTGGAGAGACTCACGTTTGTGAAAATGAATCAGGCGTGGATTAGTCTGGATTTCAAACCACCAGTTCCTGACACAACTGACTAAATCCGCCATGAATCATGCCCCAAACATGTTAACTCTGCCATGTGCCACTTTCAGGTCTCCTCACACTGCTGGTGTGTTCCATTTTGTCATAGGGTGCTGGCAGATTACGGGCCTCCCATTGCTGCTGCCAGGCCCGTAATCTGCCATGGGCCCCTGTACCGCCTCCTCATGCTGCTGCCAGGTCCAGAGTCTCTCATGGGTCCCTGTACGGCCTCCCATTGCTGCTGTCTCCATCGCCACACTCTGCCATGTGCCACTTTCAGGTCTCCTCACACTGCTGGTGTGTTCCATTTTGTCATAGGGTGCTGGCAGTTTACGGGCCTCCCATTGCTGCTGCCAGGCCCGTAATCTGCCATGGGCCCCTGTACCGCCTCCTCATGCTGCTGCCAGGTCCAGAGTCTCTCATGGGTCCCTGTACGGCCTCCCATTGCTGCTGTCTCCATCGCCACACTCTGCCATGTGCCACTTTCAGGTCTCCTCACACTGCTGGTGTGTTCCATTTTGTCATAGGGTGCTGGCAGATTACGGGCCTCCCATTGCTGCTGCCAGGCCCGTAATCTGCCATGGGCCCCTGTACCGCCTCCTCATGCTGCTGCCAGGTCCAGAGTCTCTCATGGGTCCCTGTACGGCCTCCCATTGCTGCTGTCTCCATCGCCACACTCTGCCATGTGCCACTTTCAGGTCTCCTCACACTGCTGGTGTGTTCCATTTTGTCATAGGGTGCTGGCAGATTACGGGCCTCCCATTGCTGCTGCCAGGCCCGTAATCTGCCATGGGCCCCTGTACCGCCTCCTCATGCTGCTGCCAGGTCCAGAGTCTCTCATGGGTCCCTGTACGGCCTCCCATTGCTGCTGTCTCCATCGCCACACTCTGCCATGTGCCACTTTCAGGTCTCCTCACACTGCTGGTGTGTTCCATTTTGTCATAGGGTGCTGGCAGATTACGGGCCTCCCATTGCTGCTGCCAGGCCCATAATCTGCCATGGGCCCCCGTACCGCCTCCTCATGCTGCTGCCAGGTCCAGAGTCTCTCATGGGTCCCTGTACGGCCTCCCATTGCTGCTGTCTCCATCGCCACACTCTGCCATGTGCCACTTTCAGGTCTCCTCACACTGCTGGTGTGTTCCATTTTGTCATAGGGTGCTGGCAGATTACGGGCCTCCCATTGCTGCTGCCAGGCCCGTAATCTGTCATGGGCCCCTGTACCGCCTCATGCTGCTGCCAGGACCGTAATCTGTCATGCGTCCCTGTACGGCCTCCCATTGCTGCTGTCTCCATCGCCACACTCTGCCATGTGCCACTTTCAGGTCTCCTCACACTGCTGGTGTGTTCCATTTTGTCATAGGGTGCTGGCAGATTACGGGCCTCCCATTGCTGCTGCCAGGCCCGTAATCTGTCATGGGCCCCTGTACCGCCTCCTCATGCTGCTGCCAGGTCCAGAGTCTCTCATGGGTCCCTGTACGGCCTCCCATTGCTGCTGTCTCCATCGCCACACTCTGCCATGTGCCACTTTCAGGTCTCCTCACACTGCTGGTGTGTTCCATTTTGTCATAGGGTGCTGGCAGATTACGGGCCTCCCATTGCTGCTGCCAGGCCCGTAATCTGCCATGGGCCCCCGTACCGCCTCCTCATGCTGCTGCCAGGTCCAGAGTCTCTCATGGGTCCCTGTACGGCCTCCCATTGCTGCTGTCTCCATCGCCACACTCTGCCATGTGCCACTTTCAGGTCTCCTCACACTGCTGGTGTGTTCCATTTTGTCATAGGGTGCTGGCAGATTACGGGCCTCCCATTGCTGCTGCCAGGCCCGTAATCTGTCATGGGCCCCTGTACCGCCTCCTCATGCTGCTGCCAGGCCCGTAATCTGTCATGGGTCCCTGTACGGCCTCCCATTGCTGCTGTCTCCATCGCCACACTCTGCCATGTGCCACTTTCAGGTCTCCTCACACTGCTGGTGTGTTCCATTTTGTCATAGGGTGCTGGCAGATTACGGGCCTCCCATTGCTGCTGCCAGGCCCGTAATCTGCCATGGGCCCCTGTACCGCCTCCTCATGCTGCTGCCAGGTCCAGAGTCTCTCATGGGTCCCTGTACGGCCTCCCATTGCTGCTGTCTCCATCGCCACACTCTGCCATGTGCCACTTTCAGGTCTCCTCACACTGCTGGTGTGTTCCATTTTGTCATAGGGTGCTGGCAGATTACGGGCCTCCCATTGCTGCTGCCAGGCCCGTAATCTGCCATGGACCCCCGTACCGCCTCCTCATGCTGCTGCCAGGTCCAGAGTCTCTCATGGGTCCCTGTACGGCCTCCCATTGCTGCTGTCTCCATCGCCACACTCTGCCATGTGCCACTTTCAGGTCTCCTCACACTGCTGGTGTGTTCCATTTTGTCATAGGGTGCTGGCAGATTACGGGCCTCCCATTGCTGCTGCCAGGCCCATAATCTGTCATGGGCCCCTGTACCGCCTCCTCATGCTGCTGCCAGGCCCGTAATCTGTCATGGGTCCCTGTACGGCCTCCCATTGCTGCTGTCTCCATCGCCACACTCTGCCATGTGCCACTTTCAGGTCTCCTCACACTGCTGGTGTGTTCCATTTTGTCATAGGGTGCTGGCAGATTACGGGCCTCCCATTGCTGCTGCCAGGCCCGTAATCTGCCATGGGCCCCTGTACCGCCTCCTCATGCTGCTGCCAGGTCCAGAGTCTCTCATGGGTCCCTGTACGGCCTCCCATTGCTGCTGTCTCCATCGCCACACTCTGCCATGTGCCACTTTCAGGTCTCCTCACACTGCTGGTGGGTTCCATTTTGTCATAGGGTGCTGGCAGATTACGGGCCTCCCATTGCTGCTGCCAGGCCCGTAATCTGCCATGGGCCCCCGTACCGACTCCTCATGCTGTGACGTTGCAACAAGGTGGAATTCAACCCTACATATGTTAACCGCCTTTACGAACAGCGAAAGGCCATCACCGATTTCCTGATGTTACAAGCGGATAAAGGTACTCCCCTGTGTAACTTAGATGTCAGCCATTGGCAGCTCATGCGTGACACCTGCCGCTTGCTCAGGCCCTTTGAGGAGGCCACGCTATTCGTGAGTCGGCAGGATTATGGGATGAACGACGTCATTCCTCTGTTGCACGTCCTGGAACAAATGCTGTTAACAATGGCTGGTCAGGGTGCGGTAGACGTGGCGCACAGATCTCAATGCCACATGACCCCTGTGGGGGCAGGACAGGAAGAAGAAGAGGAGGAGGTAGAGGAGGACATTGGTGCTCAGGAATTATTGAGTGAAATGGGTGGTTTTTCCACTCAGCGGACAGGAGTGGAGGAGCAGGAGCATCTGGTAGAGGAGGAGGAGGAGACAGAGGACCCAGACGCACCGTGGCAGTATGCTGTGGAGATGGAGGCAGGGAGTCCCTCGCATTCCTTGGCACAAATGGCCCATAGCATGCTCGGTTGCTTGTGTAGCGACAGCCGAATAATAACCATCAGACAGAGGGATGACTTTTGGCTGTCCACCTTGTTGGACCCTCGCTACCGTTCAAAAATGGTGGCCTTTTTCACACCTGCTGAGAGGGAGCCCAAAATAACGTACTATAAAAACCACCTATGTAGTCAGTTGGTCTCTGCCTTTCTGCGCCAACGTCCATCCTCAGACACTGTGGGCCCTGTGCACTCGCGTTCCGCTGCCATGGCAGCAGGGGAGGGGTGGGGTGGTAGGAGCAGTGGCAGCTCCACCAGCAGCAGCTGCCTCAGTCTGCAGTCGATGATGAGTAGCTTTCTTCACCAGCGCAGTGAGGAAACTACTAACCAGCCGCAGCAGCAGCAGCATCAGGTGGACCTGGAGCAGGACCTCAAACAACAGGCTCGGGCCTACTTGGACAGCACCCTGCCAACCGAGGTAGACAATCCCCTTGACTACTGGGCAACGAAACTTGACCTTTGGCCCCAACTAGCTGAATTTGCCCTTGAAAGGCTGTCATGCCCGGCCAGTAGCGTGGCATCGGAGCGCGTGTTTAGTGCGGCAGGAGGTATTGTAACTCCGTGGAGGACACGACTGTCCACCCAAAGTGTGGAGAGACTCACGTTTGTGAAAATGAATCAGGCGTGGATTAGTCTGGATTTCAAACCACCAGTTCCTGACACAACTGACTAAATCCGCCATGAATCATGCCCCAAACATGTTATTATTTTTAACATAGGCCTCTGTATGGCCTTCAATTTAAGCTGCTTACGCTTCGCCACTCTGCCATGGGCCCCTGTACCGCCTCCTCTTGCTGCTGCCAGGTCCAGAGTGTGTCATGGGTCCCTGTACGGCCTCCCATTGCTGCTGACTTCATCGCCACACTCTGCCATGTGCCACTTTCAGGTCTCCTTACACTGTTGGTGGGTTCCATTTTGTCATAGGGTGCTGGCAGATTACGGGCCTCCCATTGCTGCTGCCAGGCCCGTAATCTGCCATGGGCCCCTGTACCGCCTCCTCATGCTGCTGCCAGGTCCAGAGTGTCTCATGGGTCCCTGTACGGCCTCCCATTGCTGCTGTCTCCATCGCCACACTCTGCCATGTGCCACTTTCAGGTCTCCTCACACTGCTGGTGTGTTCCATTTTGTCATAGGGTGCTGGCAGATTACGGGCCTCCCATTGCTGCTGCCAGGCCCGTAATGTGCCATGGGCCCCTGTACCGCCTCCTCATGCTGCTGCCAGGTCCAGAGTCTCTCATGGGTCCCTGTACGGCCTCCCATTGCTGCTGTCTCCATCGCCACACTCTGCCATGTGCCACTTTCAGGTCTCCTCACACTGCTGGTGTGTTCCATTTTGTCATAGGGTGCTGGCAGATTACGGGCCTCCCATTGCTGCTGCCAGGCCCGTAATCTGCCATGGGCCCCCGTACCGCCTCCTCATGCTGCTGCCAGGTCCAGAGTGTCTCATAGGTCCCTGTACGGCCTCCCATTGCTGCTGTCTCCATCGCCACACTCTGCCATGTGCCACTTTCAGGTCTCCTCACACTGCTGGTGCGTTCCATTTTGTCATAGGGTGCTGTATGGCCTCCCATTGCTGCTGCCTCCACCGCCACACTGTGGCTCCACACTCTGGTTTTGGCCCCGTGACTGCCCAAATGAGTGAAGTGTGCGGTGATTCTAAGATCGACGGCACTCATCTGCATGTCATACTGACTGACAGTATTATTTCTCTTCCCCAGCAGACTCCAAGGGCATTTAAATTAAAGGTACAGTGTTCTGCACTAATATAAAGGCTCTCTGAAGCCTAGAAACACCTTTTTATAAGTTAAATTCGCACCGAATATATTCGCATCAAATCGAATTTATTCCTCGAATTCGCCGAATCAGCCGAATCGAATTTTTGAATACTTCGCTCATCTCTATCTACGGCTAATACTTCTCAGCGAAAAAGTTCTTTTCTCAGTCCCCAGGTGTCTACTTTCAATCCAAAGCTCAGCATCTCCTTTAGTCACAAGCCCTGGACTCCCAAGTGCACTAAGGCTGCCCAGAAGGCATTCCTACGATTAAGGAGCTTCTTTCCCCCTGTAACAAAATTCCAGATAGAATCAACAACATCTGTCATTGCTTCTCTAAGACAAGGGGAATTTCTGCCCTCAGTAGATATACAAGATGCCTAGTTACACATTCCTATTTTCCCTTCACATCGAAGTTTTCTGCGTTTCGCTGCTGGAGCTCAATACTTCCAATCAGCATCACTACCATTCAGGCTCAACTCAGCACCCCATTCTCAAAAATGCTTTCCCAACTTCTGGCTCTTCTACAATCCCAGGGCATTCATGTCACAGGGTACCTGGACAACCTTCTACAAAAGGACACCTCAGCCACATCCTTGGCTACCAATGTCCAAAGGACAATTCAGTTCCTTCATACCTTTTGGCTGTATAATCAATTGTCCAAAGTCTGCTCACAGTGTCTGGAGTACCTGGGTCAAATCTTGGACACAGCCCAAGACAGAATTTTCTTTCAAGAAAAGGGTTGCTTCCCTAAGGTCCAACATGAGGATCCTTAGGTCAAAATAGCACCCTTTAGTTTGCTTCTACACAAGTGTTCTGCGTTTTGCTGTGGGAGACCAATCCAATTTGTAGCTCTATGTCTGGGCTCTCCTCAGTACCCTGTTCACAGAAATGCTTGACCCACTTCTGACTCTTCTATGAACATAGGGCATTCATGTCACAGGTTATCCAGATGAGCTTCTACTGAAGGATTCTGCAGCCACAACCTTGGCTACCAATGTCCAGAGGATGATTCAGTTCCTTCAAACTTTTTGCTGGATATTCAACTGTCCAACATCTGCTCTCCAGTCCTCACACTGTCTGGAGTACCTGGGTCTAATCTTGCACACAGCCTAAGCCAGAATTTTCCTTAAAAAAAAAAAAAAAGTTGCACCCTTTAGTTTACTTCTGCATGAGAGTTCTGCATTTTGCTGTAGGAGACCATCACATCCTATTTGTAGCTCTACCATTTGGGCTCTCCTCTGCACCCTGTTCACAAAACTGGGTGCCCCTTTCTTCTGAGTTTGTGTACTAAGTTGTTGCTCACTCCTCAGTTTATTGCTTGGGTACATTCCATAGTCTAAGAATACAAGTCCCATAATGTACAATTAGGATAATCCGAATGTTTACTTACCTGTAAAATCCTTATTTTGGAGTACAAGACATAGGCCTCTTCCATCTGTCTTGATCACTCCTTATTGCTTGCTAAAATCTCATAGCCAGAGTGTGTGGGGTTATATGAAGAGCTCTGGGGGCCAACCTAGTAAGTTTTTTGCCAGTGTTCAATTATCTGTATATAACTCATGGTCTTTAAATACAGATGAAACTCGAAAAATTAGAATATCGTGCAAAAGTTCATTTATTTCAGTAATGCAACTTAAAAGGTGAAACTAATATATGAGATAGACTCATTACATGCAAAGCAAGATAGTTCAAGCCGTGATTTGTCATCATTGTGATGATTATGGCTTACAGCCCATGAAAACCCTAAATCCACAATCTCAGAAAATTAGAATATTACATGCAATCAATAAAAAAAGGATTGTTCATAGAACAATATCGGACCTCTGAAAAGTATAAGCATGCATATGTATTCAGTACTTAGTTTGGGCCCCTTTTGCAGCAATTACTGCCTCAATGCGGCAGGGCATGGAAGCTATCAGCCTGTGGCACTGCTGAGATGTTATGGAAGACCAGGATGCTTCAATAGCGGCCTTCAGCTCTTCTGCATTGTTCAGTCTCATGTCTCTCATTTTTTTCTAGGCAATGCCCCATCAATTCTCTATGGGGTTCAGGTCAGGCGAGTTTGCTGGCCAATCAAGCACAGTAATCCCACGGTCATTGAACCAGGTTTTGGTGCTTTTGGCAGTGTGGGCAGGTGCCAAGTCCCGCTGGAAAATGAAGTCAGCATCCCCATAAAGCTCGTCTGCGGAAGAAAGCATGAAGTGCTCCAAAATCTCCTGATAGACGGCTGTGTTGACCCTGGACTTAATGAAGCACAGTGGACCAACACCAGCAGATGACATGGCTCCCCAAATCAACACAGACTGTGGAAACGTCACATTGGACTTCAAGCATCTTGCAGTGTGTGCCTCTCCATTCTTCCTCCATACTCTGGGTCCTTGGTTTCCAAATGAGATGCAAAAGTTGCTCTCATTAGAAAAGAGGACTTTGGACCACTGACCAGGTCTGTTTTTCTTTAGCCCAGGTAAGACACTTCTGCCGTTTGTTGTTCAGGAGCGGCTTGACAAAAGGAATACGACATTTGAAGCCCATGTCCAGGATCCGTCTGTGTGTGGTGGCTCTTGATACATTGACTCCAGCCTCAGTCCACTCCTTGTGAAAGTCCCCAACACTTTTGAATGGCCTTTTCCTGACAATCCTCTCCAGGCTGTGGTCATCCCTGCTGTTTGTGCACCTTTTTCTTCCACACTTTTCCCTTCCACATAACTTTCTATTCATGTGCTTTGATACAGCACTTTGGGAACATCCAACTTCTTTTGCAATTACCTTTTGAGGCTTTCCCTCCTTATGGAGGGTGTCAATGATGGTTTTCTGCACAACTGTCAGGTCAGCAGTCTTTCCCATGATTGTGATTCCTACTGAACCAGACTGAGAGACCATTTAAAGGCTCAGGAACCATTTGCAGGTGTTATGGCTTAATTAGCTGATTAGAGTGGGACACTTTGAGCCTAGAATATTGCACCTTTTCACAATATTCTAATTTTCTGAGATTGTGGATTTGGGGTTTTCATGAGCTGTAAGCCATAATCATCACAATTATGAAAATTCATGGCTTGAACTACCTTGCTTTGCATGTAATGAGTCTATCTCATATATTAGTTTCACCTTTTAAGTTGCATTACTGAAATAAATGAACTTTTGCACAATATTCCAATTTTTCGAGTTTCACCTGTAAGTCCTGTGTCCTGTACGTAACTGTAAATTGTTTATCTTGAAGTCAAGTTTATTTCATTCCTTTTTGGATAAAGGTTTTAGCTAAATTAATTAAAGCTGACAATTGTAAGCACCCGTCAGTGTTAAATGGTTTGTACCAACCCTCTAATTTCCACTTTTGTTGCACAGTTTAGTCTGTTAAATGAAGTTTAAAGATAACAGAAGGATCAAAAAGTTAAAAAGAAAATGCGTTTGCTTCAGCAGCACATATACTAAAATTAGAACGATATGGAGAAGATTAGCGTGGCCCCTGCGCAAGGATGACACACAAATTCGTGAAGCGTTCCATATTTGTCTCCTGATGAGACATAGTGCTGAGACACTCTGCACATGCTCACTTTGATGTGTATTGCTAAAAGCTTTTTTTTTTTTTTTTTCTTGGGAGAGTGCATGTGATCAGCACAGGGCCAATCAGCAATGTCCCTCAGAGGTCAGGGGTTCTGTATCTTCCTAAAGCAGAATGAAAATGCCTCCTTAAACCTGAGCTCCACCCAAAAGGGGAAGTTCCACTTTAATGCATTGTCCCCTGCTCCCCTTTAAGGATTGGCCCCTGACCCCTCCCATTGTCTCCCTCTCAGTGTGGCCTCTGGCCTCTCTCTCTGTCTCTATCTCAATAGGGCCCTTTTCACTCAGTGTGGCCCCACCCTCCTGCTCTCCGTGGGGCCCCACTCTCTCACTGTGGCCTCCAGCCCCTCTGTCTCTTTCTCACTAAGGCCCCTCCTGTACTTTATCTCACCTCATTGGTGCTCAAGTTGTTCTGCACATTCAGTTATGGCTGCACAAATCCACATGTACTTGAAGAGAAGCAGCTTAGGGCCCACTGGGAGTCACACCTCTTGAATCAACTAAAGGACAGGAGGGCTGAGGCACTAACTAGGGAGGAAGGTGGTTTTGGGAGCAGTGTGGGCACAGGACATGGCATACAGGAGGTGGAAGGGAGAGGGTTCAGTAGAGGAGGGGATTTGCAGGTCCCTGTATTTAGGAGGAAGGGGGACACTGAAAGGGAGGCCACACGGGCCCCCAGCAACATGGACGGGATTGCTATTGCGATCCCTATAGCTACGCCAGTAGTGTATACCCATTATGCTCTGGCTATCTCACTTAGGTTATTGCTCTCTCTCTCCAATGGGGATTGAACTTCTCTACAACTAGACTGTAAGTGTGAGAGAGGAGGGATTTCTATTTTGAAATGAATGATGTTTGGATAGACTATGTCCTGTGAATCCTTTTTTGGTATTAGAGGTCCTTCCAACATATTAAAGGCCACACAGGCACAACAGATATACCACAACCCTAGAAGAGCAAGTGATGGAGCTCTCAAATCTCAAAGCCAATATACTACATTTTAGAATCAGAGCACATATCTCTAATATCAAAGCGATTCCTATTGATTTAGGCTGTATTCACCCAAGCGTAGCAATTAACTAGTTTTTGAGCATTTTCTGAAGCGTATTATAAGCATTTTACAACTTCCGACATTCTTGTTTAGCCAATAGAAAGCACTGGAGGAAAGAGAGACTGTGCATACACCCACAATAACCCATTCCAAAATGAGACAGTGCAGTAAGTGACCACATCTTGCAGGTACATTGAGTTGTACGGGGAATGTTGCACATGTAAAGTAGTGTCAATAAATGTAATGGCACGAGATTCAAATTTAACATGGCGCTGCCCCTGTACACTGTAGGCAGGATAAGAAAGGGGCAGTCCCAATCCTGGTACTCTGTGATGGACATAACCCTGCAGGGGTCAGCAGAGACAGGGCTGTGCGACTGGTAGACCTCAGTCCTGGACCTGTAAAGCACTTTGTGGTTTGCTCTTGTGTGCCAAGAAGAGCACCTACAGCAGGCTCCAGGGCTTTAATCATCTACTTTACAACCTAGTGAGGTAAGGACCCACCACAAAAGTTGCATATCTGGTCAGAGCAAAAACCAACAAAACAGTAAAAGTTTACATTTCAAGCTGGGCTTAAACTGTCAGATGATAGGACAAGCTCTATTAGTTAGTGGACTGGGAAAGGCTTCGCTGGTTTAGGCAAGTTTAGGAACGCTATACCTTGGGTTGGCTATAGACTCAGGTTGCTTTAACACTAAGCAGGAGTGTACAGTGTCAATGAGGGTAGCTAAAGTATTCTTAAACTTATAGGAAATCTCTACAGGCAGGTCATCCTGATCCGATTCCTTAGAAGGATCATCCTCATCTACACCCTCCTCCTCAAGTGTCATGTCAGGCTCAAGGCCAAAGTCAAAGACCTATTGTGAAGGCAAGACCAAAGGAGCATGGTTGTGACCCCTCCAATCTATGAGATTTTGCCCATCAGATATGACATTCTGACAGACAGGCCAGCAGAATGGTCAGAGGAAGACAATGTGTTATATTGGGGGCAACAGTCAAGAGTAAAAGGTACAAGGCTCCCGAGTAGATAAACTACCAGCCCTGCTGGAGCCAATTGATAAGCCTAAGCTATCAAGTTTTTCCTTGCACTTGTCATATGCCATGCTTTGTAAAATATGGTTGAAGAGGGAGAATTCATAACCTCTGCTGCTGTGGGGGTAGGGGAAGGTGCCAAGCACTGTAGACTGTACCCTGGCAGTGCAGTGAGACCACTGATGTGTCAATGGAGGAAAGCCAGAAGCTGTTGCCAGTTGCCGTACCCCCCAAAAAAAGGGAACAGACTGTGCGCACAACTACAATAACCCATTCCAAAATGAAGCAGCTCAGTGAGTGACCAAATCATGCAGGTACACTAAGGAGTTATAAGGGGAAAGTTGCTTGTGTAGTAATGCCAATAAATATAATGGCACTAGATTCAAATTTTACATGGCGTCCCCCTGTAGGCAGGATCAGAAGGGGGTCAGTCCCAATTCTGGCCCTCAGTGATGGACATACCCTTGCAGGGGTTAGCAGAGACAGGGTTGTGCCACTATTTGACCTGGACCTGTAAAGCACCTTGTGGCTTGCTCTTGTGTGCCTAGAGGAGCACCTACAGCAGGACCCAGTGTATGCCAGCAATATTACAAGCCAACCCAGAGTCTTCCATCAGGCAAGGGGGTCTAGGTACTATCCCCCTAAGGCTCAGAGTCCTCACAAACCAGGAAGCTGCAGTGGTTATAGTGCACCCAGCAAGCTCAATAAAAGAAAAACACCTGTATAGGAAAGCTTCTTTCATAAAGAATAGGTCTATCACCCAAGAACACTAGTGAAAAAAACCTGTTGGAGTTGCATAAAGCAAAGCTTTTGAGGACACACTCCCTGGACATCCACCCTATAACCCTACACCACTCCATGAGTCCTCAGATGTTTCGCTAGTGTCTTAAGGTGATTCACTATTATCCAGCAGTCCCAGTTTCCTGATGTTGATAACGTATAAACTCCTACTGTTCAGGACTGTGGGCTACTGTAATGATTCAATAAAGAGTAACCCTGTCCTACATTGTCCATGTCACGGAGTTCCACATAGGGCCAAGACTTCACCCATCCCATGGTGGGCATAACCGCAAAGGGGTCCTCAAAAGACTGGACTTTATAAAAATGGACCATAGCTCTGGACATGCATAGCACTCTGCAGCTAACTACAATGCAGATGTGAGCACCCATGCAGGATTCAATGCCTGAAGCAACATTACAGACCATCCCCACTGTGTGTGGCACATTTACATCAGTCCCTAACCCTCAAGGGGGGTACAGTCTAAGGTCCCTAACATTCATACATACACATACTAGGGCCAATTTAGACAGGATCCAATTAACCTACCAGCATGTCTTTTGGAGTTTGGGAGGAAACCCACGCAGGCACAGGGAGAACATGCAAACTCCAGGCAGGCGATGCCGCGTTTGAGATTCGAACCAAGGACCTTAGTACTGCCAGGCGGAAGTGCTAACCATTTAGCCTAGCGTTGGTTGAAGATTCCAAGTAAATGGTGAATGAAACCCACGTTCCCCACACAGCATTCAAAATACAATGCAGTAGGGATCTGCAGCAGAAGTCAAAAAGTTAATGAAACCCTAAACGCAGTGCATTTACCCACAACAGACAGCAAACCTTCATTGTTTTGAGTTTTTGTACATTTTAATCTGAAGAGGTGTTTGCATATAGGATAAGCAAAATACAGAATTGGGGTTTACGACTTCTAAAAAAAAAAAAAAAAAAAAAAAAAGTACCAGTTGAGAAGTATGGGTTAAGCTACAGCAGGTTCCAGGGCTTTCATCATCTACTGTACAACCTAGGGACGTAATGACCTATTACAAAAAGGTGCATATCTGGTCAAGACAGAAACCAACAAAACAGTAAAAGTTTAAAATGTCAAGCTGGGCTTAAACTGCTAGTTCCCTTGGCAAAAAAAAAAAAATCATCACTCATATAGTGTTTTTGTACAGGCTTTAAGAGCGTTTAGCATTTCTTTTCTGCCAGACATCTCCTCTCAAAAACGTGATCCAAATTTTTTTTTTCTGCCTCTAAACGAGCTCAAAATATGCCTCTAAAGTTTAATAGATATTTTAGAGTCTAAACATCCTTGTGTGCATGGACATAGGATAACATTGAGCTCCTTCTACAGGAATAAAAGCTCCTGTAGAAACAGCATTTAAGCCCAGTGTGCATGGAGCCTTAATCTACACTGAGAAACACTAGCAAGCTTAACCGATTATATACGGCTCAACACATTTTAAGGAACACTTTGAAAACACATCAGATCTCAATGGGGAAAAATATCATGCTGGATATCTATACTGATATGGACTGGGTAATACGTTAGGAACACAAGGATGCCTCATCGTTTGATGGAAATGAAAAATTATCAACTTAGAGGATTGAATTCAGACACCCGGAAAACCAAAGTGAAAAAATGATGCAGCAGGCTAGTCCATTTTGCTGAAATTTAATTGCACCAACTCAAAATGGTACTCAGTTTGCATGGCCCCCATGGGCTTAAATGCATGCCTGATGTCAGGGCATGCGCCTAATGAGACGTCGGATGGTGTCCTGGGGTATTTCCTCCCAGATCTGGACCAGGGCACCACTAAGCTCCTGGCCAGTCTGAGGTGCAACCTGGCAACATTGGATGGACCGAAACATGATATCCCAGAGGTGTTCTATTGGATTTAGGTCAAGAGAGAGTGGGGCCATTCAATGGTATCAATTCCTTCATCCTCTAGGAACTGCCTGCATACTCTCGTCACGAGGCCTGGCATTGTTGTGCACCAGGAAGATCCTAGTACCCACTTCAGCTGCATAGGGTCTGACAATGGGTCAAAGGATTTCATCCCGATACTTAATGGCAGTCAGGGTGCCATAGTCTAGCCTGTAGAGGTCTATGCTTACCTCCATGGATATGCCTCCCCAGACCATCACTGACTCACCACCAAAATGGTCATGCTGAATGATGTTATAAGCAGCATAACATTCTCCACGGCTTCTCCAGACCCTTTCATGTTTGTCGCATGTGCTCAGGGTGAACCTGCTCTCATCTGTAAAAAACACAGGGCGCTAGTCGCAGACCTGCCAATTCTGGTGTTCAATGGCAAATGCCAATCGAGCTTTATGGTGCTGGGTAGTGAGCACAGGACATCGGGCCCTCAGGCCACCCTCATGAGGTCTGTTTGATCAGAGACATTCACACCAGTGGCCTGCTGGAGGTAATTTTGTAGGGCTCTGGCAGAGCTCATCCTGTTCTTTACACAAAGGAGCAGATACTGGTCCTGCTGATGGGTTAAGGACCTTCTACCGCCCTGTCCACGAGTAACTGTTTGTCTCCTGGAATCTCCTTCCATGCTCTTGAGACTGTGCAGGGACACAGCAACTCCTCCAAGATGGCACATCAATACGTGCCATTGCCAGAAGGTTTGGATTGCCTGTGCAACCTCTGTAGGGTTCAGGTATCGCCTCATGCTACCAGTAGTGACACTGACCCAAGCCAAATGCAAAATTAGTGAAAAACAGTCAGAAGAGGAGCAGGGGAAAAAAGGTCAGTGGCCTCCACCTGTAAACCCATTCCTGTTTTGGGGGTCCTCTCATTGTTGCCCATCTAGTGCACCTGTTAATCAGTTTCAGCTGCATTGGTGTTCATGAAATTGACAATCCCCTCTGCTACTTCACTGACCAGATCCATATCCCAGGAGTTTAATTGACTTGATGCTATACTCTGATTAAGAAAGTGTTCCTGTAATTTTTTTTTTGAGCAGTGTAGTATACTAGGCTCATGCATATAGAACTTAAAAAAATTTCACTTTTAAACGCAGTTTTTTTTTCAGCCTGTAAAAGCACCTCAAACATTGAAAATGCCTAAACATGTGCAATATACAGCTGTTAAGCAGAATTTTCCTGCCCAGAGTTCTGGCATTCTGAGGGGCTTAAAACAGACACCGTGCGCATGAGGCCATAAAGATGTGAAATAAGAACACGGACATGGCTGCTCAGTTTGATTTTTTTTATTTCAACAATGAAGAATACATTTAGTTTTCATCAACGTTGACTGTCTGTAGACCTGCAAAAGAACAAAGATTGCTGAATACATCAACACGATAATACACCAACATTGGTAATACATTAAAAAAATTTAAAAATAAATATTGTCAACAGCTAACATTTCCATTTTCTAAAATTCAATAGAATGCAGCATCATACTAATTATTCATGTAAATAAAAGGAAAATTGAAATAATCCTTTTATGAGTGAAATATGGTGGCTACCATAGCTGCCCCCCCCCCCCCCTCCAGCTTCAAAAATGTGTCATCTCTAGCTTCAGTCCCAGAAGATGCAAACTATAAATTTGCAAAAAGTAATGTGTCCCCCACTTCTGCTAAAATAGCTACATCTGATCAATCCTTTAAAAATAAATTACTGCAAGAAACTTTTGTTTGAAACTAGATGAAGGGGTCTGATAAATGAAGTGATGTTCTACTTCTTACAGGTTGCCAAGAATATAAAAAGCGCATTGTGTCTGTGCCCCCATTAGGGAGTTTCACCCTCTCTATTTGTTCTGTTTACCATTATCATTGAAAGTCAAAGTAAAGAAAACCCCCAAAATTTGGGTTATCCCCAGAAAAGTAAGAGGGAAAATCTTCCAATGGGGACACTAATTCAGGTGACCTGGGAGTCCCCTAGAAATTCCTTTAATTTGCAGGGATTTCCTCTCACTTCATGTTTTGGCTATGAGAACGTGAAGGTAAATTTCCGCAATGGGACACAGATGGCAAACAAATAAGGGTCATTACCTGACCTCTGATCTTTATTTTATTACTCAATCCAAAAAAAAATAAAAAAATAAAAAAAAAATAAAAGAAAGTTTTGCTTATATTTCTACTTTTAAACAAGCTCCGATTATAACAGCTTTTTTTTCCAGGGTTCCAACTGATCTCTGGCAAGCCTGGGAAAACAGGAATTCTTGGAGCCCATTCACACTAAAATGCGGTGCAGGAAACCCATGTTCCTTGCAGGTTTCTTGCACTGCGCTCATAACCCCTTGCGATCTGCAGTGGGTGTCAATACAATGCTAAGGATATCTAAACCGCACAAAATAGAACTGGATATTAATATATATGGAGGTAATAACGGGAAGCTGGTTCAGGGAACATCCGATTGTCTTACGAGGGATCAAGGACATTTTTTCCCCCCATCTGGGGAGAATTGGATCATGGTTTATGGGGGGGGGGGGGGGGGGGGGTTTGGCTTCCTCTGGATCAGCTCTGGCTATAGGATTGTGTATATGGAGGTTTATGTGTGTTTTTTTTCTTTTTAGGCTCCATGTACAGGAGCGTACCGACTGCCGGAAAACAAATCATGGCAAGATCGCGGTGCCGCGTTTTGTCGCAGTCGGTGGTCAAAACATTCCTATACTGAACGTGATTCTTCCGGAGAGGAAGGTTTAACCTCACCCAAACAAGGCAGCTCCTAAACTCTGCAAAAAGCCTATATGTACACGAACACATAGGCTTTTATGGAGTTGAGTTTAGGAGCTTTGGCAAAAAAATGCCAAAAGCTCCTAGCCTCGAGTTTAGGAGCTGCTTGTGTACATGAAGCCTTATACTGGTTGAACTAGATGGACTAGTGTCTTTTTTCAACCTTACTATGTAACTATGACACCCCAAACGCAGGTAGCAAACACAGTCTGTTTTGCCTGCACCGATCACGATACAGAGGTACCATGCAATCCAGTTGCAGGGCATTTTCAAGTAGTGCAAGCACTACTTTTGGTGCAGCGCTATTTCAGGCCACATACTTACACTGCAAAGGAACACAAGTGCATTCCTGTTCTATTCCTGATGTGAACCAGCCCTTGGCAGCATATAGGCAAAGCACTAAATGGTGATGGCGAGTTGTAGACCATGGCTTTACTGTCCTTAATTAGCCTCTGCTGGTCTATATCCCTGGTGTCTACAAAAGGGACCTGGGTACTATCAATAGTCATCAGCAAATGTAGTATGCTGATGAATAGAATAAGGTTTCTCAATACACCATCATACCTCATTAGGAAAGTTCCAGATCACCTTCTTCCTCGAACAAATACCTACCAGGGACCATGTTTGGTCCTCCGTGCCAACATCTTATCTGTGGGCACCCGGCTGTGACAGCATGCAGGTTCACAGCTGGGTGCCCACTGTGCATTTTGAATGGTCCCGCAGTCTTCTGGCACCTGTCACGTGTCCCAGAAGACTGCAGGGAGGAAAGGGGGTGGGTGGTGGGAAAGAAATCAGGGACCCACTCTCTCCCCTCCTCGTTCCCCAAAAGTGCAAATCCCTCACCAGGAGCGGGGGAGTGGTATTTAATCACCACTTGGGTTTTATTTTTTGCACTATAAACAAACAAAAAGAGCAAAAAATTTAGCAAAAAAGTTTTTCTTTGTTTCTATTATAAAATTTTGCAAACAGGTCATTTCTCTCCTTCACTGATGTGCATTGATGAGGTGGCATTGATGAGACGGCACTAATAGACACTGCCCTGATAACCAGTCTTCTTTCACAGTTGCCTGTTATCGGCAGTATTTTCCTCACGCTGTGACAGCGTGAAGAAAGTACTGCTGATAACCAGCAAGTGTATTTACAAGGTGATCAACTGTAATTGGACAAAACTTATCACGTGGTAAAAGGCTGCTGTGATTGGCTCTTTACCATGTTGTGATCAGCTGTGTCCAGAGGACACAGCGATCATGGAGAGCGCCGGGTGTGTACCTTTGGGGGTGCGCTCTGGGAGGGTGTCATATGATGCCCTCCCAGCACTGGATGACCACACTGTAGCTGTCTCCCAGCTATAGCATGATCAAGAAGTGGTTAAAGGACATCTGTAGATAGACAATGCTTTAATTAGAGTTGAAAAATGCTCTTAGGTGTAGGCAATTCATGTTCCTCCTGAAGCTATGACTGCAGAACTTCTAGCATGTTGCTAAGAGAAACCTAGCAGTTACTGATCACCCTGACAGTAGAAAACTCTGATTCAAACCCTTTCACATGCTTTCCCCCCCTGATGCAGTAGCTCTGAGCTCAGAGTTTGAAAGCTCATGTGAAGGTGCATGTGAGCAGTAACAGCTAGAAGTCTCTTAGCAATGTCCTAGGAGTTTTCCAGTCAGGCTTCATGAGGTACCTAAATAGCCTACACCTACAGCAAGGGCATTATTCAACTTTGGTTAAAACTGCGCAGACACTCCTTTTCTGCAAAGACAGGTTTATTTTTATATTACCCCTAAGGACATATTTATTTGCTTAACTTTTTTGAAACCCTAAATTGTCTGTTTATATCCTGACAAAAACCATTAAAAAAAGGTCACTGTGTAAACAAACCTATGTGATCACTGTGCCGTAATCATCAGGAAGATTACACAGTTGTTAACTAGACTCGCCAGTTAAACCCTCAAGATCAGAGTCCAACGAATAAGAAAGCGCACAAGCAACATTCCGAGTTCTCCCACAACATGCATCATTCCCAAAATCAGAAAACAGATTGCAGACACCATCTGATTAAAGAATTATGTGATATTTTACTGGTGCGCAGGAGCAAGCTCTGCTTTGGCAGCCAGGTGTCATCACAGAAGAGCTCTTAAAAGCAGAGTTCATAGCATTAACTAAAAGCACCCAATTTGTAATGAAATCTCCTATCACTGTTCATCACTCAGCTCAAACAAAACACTTATTCCCACATCAGAGAATCTAATAAACAATTCACTTGATAAAGTAGTTCACATAGTCTGCTGGAATACAATGAGGTCCACTCTACTAACCAAATTGCAGAGGGCAGACAGAACCTTTTACACACTTCCTCCTTACGTGTGTGGTCTTTCTGTACCATCTACAACACAGGGAAGGGTGTGTGCCAATCACCAGAAATGCGTCCCTTGAAGGAAACATTTTAAATTGTATTTGTGCTCAGGAGGGGCAACCCTACTACAGCAGTGGAATGAATATGAGAAAGCATACCTGTACCCATACTATGGCCACTGAAGTACTTACACTTAAAAAGTAAAAAAAAAAAAGTTTAAAACAATCCATTCCTGACCTCTGTAGCTCCATGGACTCGAACACTGAATTTCAGTCAGTCAGTCTCCTACAAGCTTCCAGCAAGTGCTGTATGTTTACATTAGACGGCTAGCAGGCTGCCAAGCCATAGAAAATAAGGGGAAAAGAAACGGGGTCTCAGTGCCTCTGCGTCAACTCGTGAAAACTAAAAGTCAAAACTTTGTTTTGTTTTGGATAAATTGGTGGGAGGTGAGAACAACTGCCAGGTTTTAATTGCTGTCCTTTTTTTCAGTAAGAAGATTCACTCTAATTGTCCTGATCACCAATGGTCACTAGGAATGAAAGTGAGGGCAAATCTAAAATTTTGACTTGCCACCAAAACAGGAGTAGAGGTGAAATCTTCCCCTTCGGAAATGTATTCCTGTGACAAAAAGAATTTCCCTCACATTGGAAAGATATCCTCCCAGAAGTGAAGGGAAATATCCCTAATGTAACAAAAAAAAAGTCAAAAACAAAGACATTGACAGTGAGTTTTACCCTTCTTCTGCTAATCCTAAGAAAAGAGAAAAAAAGTTTTGACTTTAAATATACTTTCATCTCTCCATAATTCCTGCAGCCACAAATACCAGTTAGTAAGTTATTTTCTTTGTTGATAGAAATATGTTAATGCTTTATTCCATAGCCTGGACACACGTGCACTTTAACCTATGAAGGAGTGCAAATTAGTGTCACATGCCTCTCACCTGTCCTTTCAGGACCCTAGGGTACTGAAAATTCAGGCTGAAGACCTCTGGACATTAAGTAGACAAATTTCCTCAAGATAATGTTTTCAAGAAATTAAATCCTGGAGTAATCCTATTTTTTTCTTCCTTGGAGGTTGGTAGATCCCCTAGCTTCCTTTGCAATCACTGATTAAAGTGACACTATCATGAGAAAAAAGTATGGGGGATGCCAATGCATGTCTCTTGAAAATGCTAAATGCCTGGCTGCGTCATACTTCAGTGTGTAAGGATCACAGTTCCAGAATAAGCATGCTGTAAATGAGTGTCAGAAAAGTGTCCAAACTACTTAAAGCTATACTTGTTCCAGGTCAGTGACTCTGACAAAACTAAAGTCAAAGCATCACAATGACAGCCAGGGAACTAACATTCTCAGAAGGTGAGATCATAATGTCAGCCTCCATTAATTTCGCACAACAGCGTCCCGGAGGCAGCAATGCTATATTCCGCTGTTGTCGCACAGGCTCCTAAAGAGATTCCCTATACACACACATTCTACTATAATACACATAAAAAGTTTCAAAAATGGTGTTAAACTTTTAAATACCTTTGTATGTTGTAACTGGCACATATGTGACCAGTGTGTATAGTTTGTTGGGGGAGTCTTCATCCTCATTACGCTTCCTGGACAAACGCACACGAATACGGTATGGAACATTTCTGTGTAAAAATACATAGGCATTTATATGTTGCTAAATACAGAATTTTCTATAGGTCTTCTAAAAGTTATGTTTTAATACCATTAAAATTTTTAATTAGAATCTTAATGTTGAGAAGCAAATTTGCATTTCTAAAGCAAATAATATGAATTAAGGTGGAACTCCAAGAACTGCAGCAATAAAAAAAAAATTAAAAAATTATAGCAATAGCTATATTCCTGGCACTCAGTAAACATGTTATTCGTTGATGCTCCACGTGGTGGTAAAAACCTTGTTGGACATAACTACTTATCATGCTAGCCATGCACTAGTTGAAAAATAAAATGCTCAAAAAAATTACCCATTTGCCCTCCAGCGGATTTACCCTCCTCCCTGACCAGGCCATTTTTTGCGATACAGCGCTGTTAAATTAACTGACAATTGCGCAGTCATTCAACGCTGTACCCAAATGAAATTTCTGTCCTTTTCCCCCCACAAAGAGAGCTTTCTTTTGGTTGTATTTGATAGTCTGTGTTTTTTAATTTTTTTTACACTAAAAAACTGAAAATATTGAAAAAACAAAACAAAAAAAACTATATTTTTGAGTTTTTGCTATTAAACATGTCCAGTAAAAAAAGAATCAAATTTAAGAGCATAGAGGAGATTCCAGGAGACAGGCAGTTACTCTAGGAGAAATGGAAAGGGCTGTAGAAGGTCCTTAACCCATCAGCAGGACCAGTATCTGCTTTATGCAAGGAACTGCCAGAGCCCTACAAAATGACCTCCAGCAGGTCACTGGTGTGAATGTCTCTGACCAATCAGAAACAGACTTCATGAGGGTGGCCTGAGGGCCCAACATCCTTTAGGGGGCCCTGTGCTCATTGCCTGGCACCATAGAGCTTGATTGGCATTTGAACACCAGAATTTGTAGCTCCGCTACTGGCGCCCTGTCCTCTGTATGTTGATAATTTTCATTTCCATCACAAGATGGGGCATCCTTACGTTCCTAACACATTACCCAGTCCATATCAGTATAGATATCCAACATGAGATTGAGATCTGATGTGTTTTCAAAGCGTTCCTTTAATTTTTTTGAGCAGTGTAGTTTGAGCAGGCTTTTGAAAAACGAACACGGTCACAACAGCAAAAGATATTGCCATCATGTATGAATTGATTTTCGAACAATAAATGATTTAATGGACATAAATGAATCAGTATTTTATCCATTTTGTCACATAAGCATAATTTTGAGCGGTTTGTTTTTTTAAACAGGTGAGAAAACATTAATCTTTCAATTTATCGTCTGTTTGGCAGAAGTTTTACAAACTTTTCGTTAGATTTTTTTTGGCTCAAACAAATCACAACGAATTTTATTTTTGTGGCCACTAACTGGAGAAAAAATTAGCAATCTGTACAAATGATGGATTTTTCAAACACTTTTTTTTGTCTACTGTGTGGGCACCATAAGCTTGCAGATTTTTTTAAAGTGCTGCGATTCCTGAAGTTCCACTTTAATTTGAGAGACTTGTATCGCTGATTTGTCATATCCTTCCCTTTGAGAGATGCTCACCTAATTCCTTTGGCCCACACAGCTTTGTTCAGCCTGGTATCAATACGCACATCAGGAGTACGCATCTCTTTCATTGCAAATTTGCGGATTTCCTTTAGAGCACGGGGAGCACGTTTCTTGAAGCCACTGAAGAGATGAGGAGGAAACACCACATGGATTTACCATACACTACATACATGTACTAACTAAAATGCTTTGCACGTTGCACATATATGTATCAATATAGACTGCTATGACAGGTTAAACCACTAATACCACAAAACAATGAACTCCTGTAAAATCAGCACAAATTCAGACTTCTTTAACGGTCTATTAAAAGTGACTGAAGAGGAAGAACATATGAAGTATAGAGATTTCAGCTATGACAGAAAATGACAAAGTAACAGAGAGGGTTGCTATGTAAACCACAAAGAACAGCCCATTCTAAAACTTACATTCCATGGATCCGCTTGTGAATATTGATGGTGTATTCCCTAGTAACTACCTCATTGATGGCAGAGCGGCCCTTTTTCTTTTCACCTCCCTTTTTTGCTGGCGCCATCTCTGTGGACACAAGAATCACACATTAGGAAGAAGCTCAGCATACACACTTTTGAGCACTAGTACAGCCTGGGCTTATTGTCACTGAGGGATGGGCAACAGGCACTTAAACTGTGAGACACAGCCAAAGTGAAGTGTTTAAAATGATTTCCAGAAACACTCTGCTGTCATTATACAAAACATGATGGATAACCTGTGTGTTGTAACTTTTAAAGCAAAACTAAACGTACCCTTATCGGTCCCCATCCCTCGCTGACATCTTCTCGTCTTCATTGGCCAACGCAGGAGGCTGTCATCCCGGCACACAGGGACTGTGCTCCCTGAGTGCTGCTAATGTAAGCTCAGTTTACATTCCGGAGAAGACAGTAGCAGGCAAGTAAGTGTGTTTTATTGCAGAAGAGAACACTTTTTTTGTAATAAAAAGCCTGCCTTCTTGCTGTTTGTGACAGTGTCCATAGTAGGGAAAGTAGTGTGCTCACTACAAAGGAACAGAATCCTGTCTGTACATACCTTTCCCAAAACCTCAGTCTGCCAATAAAGCACCAAAGGACCTGCTAATTCCTGGAATTAATACACTCTTGTCCTTCTACTCTCACAGCTCAGGGTTTGGTGATAAATGGCCAATCACATACCTGAATGTTATCACATAATGGAAGGGGGAGCTTGCTTAGCCTCAGGTAGATTCTAACTGCCAGAATATATGCAGTGCATTCAAAGTGTTTTGGCAAGAGATTGCAGCTGCAGAAAGAGTAAGGGGGTGGTGGTGGCGTTAAAGCGTATGCAAGCCTTTGGGGAAAAACAATTCCTCTGACAAGGTAATATCTCAATGTGCTAAGATGAAGACCTCCAGCAATGCACTGTCACTGCTGACAGGGCTTCCATCTTCACCTGATTTTCCTTTTGGGTTCGTGGACGCTGGCAGTTTGAATGGTGGAGCTACGATAACATCACTCTTGTGCATGTGAATAGGAGTCACAGCTGTGGCATAGAGCTCTGAAGGGATGGCATGAGTATGATGTCCCTTCACAGAGCATGCGCTGGGGATGTCACCTGCTGCAGAAACACTGAATATCTCCTAAGAGGTGCATGTTTAGGAGATATTGCTTGTACCTACAAGTAAGCTTTATTATAAGTGTCCAAGACATGTTTACTACCGCTTTAAGATGCCTACTACAGCACCTAGTATGAGCAATGTACTGGTTTCATGTACTGAGAATTTGATTTCCTATGCAGAAAGAGCGGTTTATTTCTTACTAACCCAAAAGGAACAATTAAGTACTGTAATCACCTCATTATTAACCCAAAACAAACATACAAGCCAGTGATGGCAGCACTGCATTCTAAGGCCAGTTCTGCACAGGTACATTCCTCCTCAACCGCCCTATAGCAGAATTACTGCTACAGGGCGGCACAGGTATGCAAAAACACACACATTGTGGCATTGATATTGAAAATATGACTGATCATGCCAAAAAATGTTCTTTTATTGAAGGATGATGATCATATGAAGCCATTTATTATCAAATAGTTATTTGGCTCCTTTTTAAATCATAATGATAACAGAAATCACTGGAGCTTTATAAAGATGGAAAAGGACATAAAAAGATGTCCAAAGCCTAGAATATGCCAATCAAAATACAGTATATGAATAATCCTGTGAGCTTCTATACACCCTATTTGTAAGCTGCTTGCACCAAATACACTTCCATATATCAGTGTGTACACTAATAAATAATAATTATGTGCGGCACTTTACTTCTATTGACAACTTTCAAAATGATATACAAATATATATATATATATATATATATATATATAAAATCATATACACTGTATTCGGTGTATATTATTTTAGATATATATAAATTTTGAAAGTTAATAGAAGTGAAGCGCAGCACGTAATTGTTACGTACATACAGCACCTGCATACACAAACCAGCACGATTGTCTATGGAGTACTGTACACAGCACCAGGGGCCCCAGGGCATCACTATATTCAATGTAAATACAATGTAAGAAAGAATGCACCTGTGTGTATATCAGCCTCCATACACGCCTCTCATGGGAGATCTCGCCTGTGTCCCCCCCATACACGCCTCTCATGGGAGATCTCGCCTGTGTCCCCCCCATACACGCCTCTCATGGGAGATCTCGCCTGTGTCCCCCCCATACACGCCTCTCATGGGAGATCTCGCCTGTGTCCCCCCCATACACGCCTCTCATGGGCGATCTCGCCTGTTTCCCCCCCCATACACGCCTCTCATGGGAGATCTCGCCTGTGTCCCCCCCATACACGCCTCTCATGGGAGATCTCGCCTGTGTCCCCCCCATACACGCCTCTCATGGGCGATCTCGCCTGTGTCCCCCCCATACACGCCTCTCATGGGCGATCTCGCCTGTGTCCCCCCCCATACACGCCTCTTATGGGAGATCTCGCCTGTGTCCCCCCCCATACACGCCTCTCATGGGAGATCTCGCCTGTGTCCCCCCCATACACGCCTCTCATGGGAGATCTCGCCTGTGTCCCCCCCATACACGCCTCTCATGGGAGATCTCGCCTGTGTCCCCCCCCCCCACACACACGCCTCTCATGGGAGATCTCGCCTGTGTCCCCCCCATACACGCCTCTCATGGGAGATCTCGCCAGTGTCCAACCCCCCCCAAAAAACACGCCTCTCATGGGAGATCTCGCCTGCGTCCACCCCACACACGCCTCTCATGGGAGATCTCGCCTGTGTCCCCCCCACACACGCCTCTCATGGGAGATCTCGCCTGTGTCCCCCCCACACACGCCTCTCACGGGAGATCTCGCCTGTGTCCCCCCCACACACGCCTCTCACGGGAGATCTCGCCTGTGTCCCCCCCACACACGCCTCTCACGGGAGATCTCGCCTGTGTCCCCCCCACACACGCCTCTCACGGGAGATCTCGCCTCTGTCCCCCCCACACACGCCTCTCACGGGAGATCTCGCCTGTGTGTCCCCATACAAACCACTCATCTGATACGACCCATGTGTCCCCATACACACCCCTGACAACTAGTCCTGGGGAAGATGTGATGGCCATCCATAGACTGTTCACCTACTGGAAGTCCAGGGTTGTAGGGAGGTCTCCTGGCTGACATACACTGTGTATGACAAGCTCGTTCAGTGACCAGACCCCAGCCCTATGTACTAATACTGATGCAGCACAAGGGCCTGACCGCACTGCACATAGAAGAGCTTTATACGGATCTATCGTGTGTGCGGTGACCAGGAGGTGTATATAGGAATAGCACTCCATGATAGCAGCCGCCCGCACCCTCCACCCCAATACAGGCCCCGGCTAGAAGACCGGACACTGCGCCTCCTCTCCCGGGGATGGCGGGGCACTGCGGGTTACAAGACGGGAGGATGGCGGCAGATAATATCACAGAACAGCCCAGGCCCATACTTACTCTCCTAGGGACAATGACGGAAAGGAAGTAGAAGGGGATTGTGGGAGAAAAGTCTATTCGTACGCCATGGTAGTGCTTCCGGGTCCTACGGCGTCATGACGCCATGTGTGGGGCGGAGCCTGTTATTAGAAGGGGAAGGTGGAGGTGTGTGTACTTCTATCGTGTAAAATAAGCCCGGCCTGGTAACAACAATGTCACCTCAGGTAGACCTGGGAGGGCAGCAGCCGCTAATACAGTGTTGGTATTAGTCATTTATACAGATAGAGCGCTTTGGTGGGGTCTGGAGACTGCCAGTCAGACGACCAGGAAACTGCGAGCCGAACATCCGTCCACTAGATGGCACTCCATACTAGATGTACAATAGGGAATGGACACTACATTGGGCTTGGAGCTACACTATATTGCCAAAAGTATTGGTCGGCCTGCCTTTACACGCACATGAACTTTAATGGCATCCCAGTCTTAGTTCATAGGGCTCAATATTGAGTTGGCCCACCCTTTGCAACTATAACAGCTTCAACTCTTCTGGGAAGGCTGTCCAAGGTTTAGGAGTGTGTCTATGGGAATGTGTGACCATTCTTCCAGAAGTGCATTTGTGAGGTCCAGGGACTGATGTCAGATGAGAAGGCCTGGCTTGTAGTCTCCACTCTAATTCATCCCAAACATGTTCTGTCGGGTTGAGGTCAGGACTCTGTGCAGTCCAGTCAAGTTCCTCCACCTCAAACTCTCTCATCCATGTCTTTATGGACCTTGCTTTGTGCACTGGTGCACAGTCATGTTGGATCAGGAAGGGGCCATTCCCAAACTGTTCCCACAAAGTTGGGAGCATGAAATTGTCCAAAATGTCTTGGTATGCTGATGCCTTAAGAGTTCAATTACTGGAACTAGGGGGCCAAGCCTAACCCCTGAAAAGGAACCCCACACCATAATCCCCCCTACCACAGAACTTTACACTTGGCACAATGCAGTCAGGTAAGTACCATTCTTCTGGCAACCTCCAAACCCAGACATGTCCATCGGATTGCCAGACAGAGAAGCGTGATTCGTCACTCCAGAGAACATGTCTTCACTGCTCCAGTGGCAACGTGCTTTACACCACTGCATCCGACGCTTTGCAATGCCCTTGGTGATGCAAGCCTTGGATGCAGCTGCTCAGCAATGGAAACCCATTCCATGAAGTTCTCTACACACTGTTGTTGTGCTAATCTGAAGGCCACATGAAGTTTGGAGGTCTTTAGCTTTTGACTCTGCAGTTGGCGACTTCTGTGCACTTCAGCATGCACTGACCCCGCTCTGTCATTTTACATGGCCTACCACTTTGTGGCTGAGTTGCTGTTGTTCCCAGTTGCTTCCACTTTGTTATAATACCACTAACAGTTGACCGTGGAATATTTAGTAGTAAGGAAATTTCATGAATGGACTTATTGCACAGGTGACAACCTATCACAGTACCACGCTTGGAGTCACTGAGCTCCTGAGAGTGACCCATTCTTTCACAGATGTTTGTAGAAACAGTCTGCATGCCTAGGTGCTTGATTTTATACACCTATGTCCATGGAGGTGATTGGAACACCTGAATCACATGATTTGGAGGGCTGTCCCAATACTTTTGGCAATATAGTGTGTCTTAGCACTGTACAATTTAGGGTCCATGTACACTAGGCAGCTGAAAAAATACTACAACCACTGGCAGAAAACTCTCATAGTGGCACAAAGGTTTGGGAGCATTTAGGGCCGTTTGCTTTCATAAGCTGTTTTTTTCAAAAACATTGCTGTCTTCTCACTTTTCACTATAACCACTCACCGATTGCACATTGTAGTTTTACTGCTACAGTGCAGGCTGGTTGCACAAAATCACTTAGATATACGTGACTTTGCACTTCCAGGTAGGGGGCCGACCTGCTGTCACTGGCTACAGCACATGCCAATGACCAGGTTCCAGCCAGTGATTTATGCCTGGGATCCATCAATTGGTGGAGCGAGTGATAGGAGAGAGCTCTGTGTTCATAAATAACAGCGCTCTCTACTGATAGCAGTGATGTTCCAGGTTTTGTCTACCTGCAAAGAAGTGAATAAAAACCAGCACAGCCCTTAGTAAAAACACCCCATAGTCAACACATTAACACTTGTTAGGCACATAGTTAACCCCTTGATCCCCCTAGATGTTAACCTCTTCACAGCCAGTGTCATTGATACAATGACTATATTTTTAGCACTTCTCACTGTATTAATGTCACTGGAGATGTTAGTGTCAGTGCCCACAAAGCGTCAGTTAGTGTCAGATTGTGCACTACCACAGGTCGAGGTGCAGTACCACAGTCCCACCATGAGTTGCTGATCACCGCCATTACTAGTATATATATATATATATATATATATATATATATATATATAAAATACAATTTCCAATATATTTACCATAGTTTGTAGACGCTATAACTTTCACACAAGCCAATCAATATACACTTATTAGCATTTTTTTAACCAAAGACATAGTAGAATACATTTTGGTCTAAATTTATGAAGAAGTTTGATATTTAAGTTTTAATTTTTTTATTGAATACGATTTATAGCAGAAAGTAAAACTTTTTTTCTTTAATTTACAGTATTTTTTTGTTTGAGATATATATATATATATATATATATATATATATCAGTAGTGATCAAATACCACCAAATGAAAGCTCTATTTGTATGAAAAAAATGACATAAATTTCATTTGTGTACAGTATTGCATGACCGAGCAATTGTCAGTTAAAGTAGCACAGTGCTGTATAGCAAAAAATGGCCTGGTCAGGAAGGGGGTAAAGCCTTCCGGAGCTCAAGTGGATAAGCAACGTACACTTGAAAACACCAAATGCTCCTAAACACAGCATATATCTATGTCAATCAGTTTTTCTGCTTGAAATCTCCTCTCAAAAACACACTTGTGATGTTTTTTTTCTCAGCCTGGAAACGCTCCTCTGCAAATATGCCTGTAAACTCCCTAATTTACATGACAAATAGGCTAACATAGGAGGTGGTATGAAAAAGTTTCAAGACTAGCTCTGTAACACACCAACAGATAGCAGCACAAGGCTGCATGCACAGTCACAAGGAGCACCGAGCTTTATAAGTCAGTATGTCAAAAGACATTGTTCTGTGCACATCAGGTACTGTGCAACTGGTGCTATTCTGACCACGTGAGTTACCATGTCTGCTATTTCATCATGGACAGCAAGTTAGAACAAAGAGCAAATGTGAAATTCTGCATGAAAGTGGGCAAATCTGCCACAGAGACATTTGATAATAAGATATTCAAATTGTTTTGAAAGCCATGCATGTTTTAAGAGCAGAAGAACATCACTGGAAGACAAGAGATCAGGAAGACCTTCAATGAGCTCTACCCCCGAAAATGTCAAAACCATTCAGTAACTTGTGTATGATGATCACCTGAGACCAATCCACAACATTGCTGTCATTGTCGGTGTGTCATACAGAACAGTCCATTTGATTTGAACATATGCTGTGTTGCTGCCAATTTGCCTAGACTGCTGACCCAGTAGCAGAAGGAACACCGCCTGAAGTCTGCAAAGAACTCCATTAGCATGCCGTGGATGACCCATCCTTCCTGTCAAGGATCATTACTGCTGACGAAACTTGGGTGTACGGGTTTCATGCAGAATTTCACGTTTGCTCTTTGTTCTAACTTGCTGTCCATGATGAAATAGCAGATGTGGTAATGCACATGGTCAGAATAGCACCAGTTGCACAGCTCCCGATGTACACAGGACGATGTCTTTTGGCATACTAGCTTATGAAGGTAGATGCTCCCAGTGACTCTGCAGGCAGCTCCGTGCTGCCATCTGTTGACGTGTTACAAAACTAGTCTCAAAACTGTTTGATACCACTTCGTAGAGTTGCTTCTACAGGATAAAGAAAACAAAAATGCAACAAGCCTGTATAAGCAGCATTTTTTTATGTCCAGTGTGCATGAGGTCTCACTCCCAAAATAACAGATGTAAATATCACTTAGATAATTTGTGGATTGAACTGTTGTATCTTATAAAGCATCATTTTATTACCACCTCAAAAGGTCTTCAGCCATATGACTGTAATTTGTAAATTTAATTGAAAACAGATGAAGACTAAAGCATTATTAAATCAAAAACGCAATATATTGGAGATTACAATTATTAGATGTGATGGCTGCATTAGTTTTCTTTTTTTAGGCTTTTCCCCCCCTGTTTTCACCTGGTTATCTGGTCAGTAACACACTTCCTGTATTAAGAGTGCTTCCACTTTGGATGAAGAAGCATAGGGGCACAATAGACAGCAGCATTGTCAGTTTGGGGGGAGGGGAGCATTAGATTTACTAGCAGATTTAGGTACACTATCAAATTGAAGCCAAACTCCAACTAATACTTTTTCAGCAGTTACAGCAAGCATTTTTTTCCCTTTTGAGATAAAGGTTTTACATAAATAAAAGCTGAGCATGGTAAGCACCCCTATCTGCTGTAATCTTTTTTTCTTTACCTCTAACTGCTACATCTGCAGGATAGCTTGTTCTGTTGAAAAACAACATACCTACTGGCCAGATCAGCAAATGAAAACAAAAGATGGAAAGACTAAAAAAAAGAATGCAGCCATCACATCTTAGAATTGGTAAGCTGCAATAAAACTGCTTTTAGGTTTAATACTGCTTTAACCGTTTCAATACCGTGCAATTTTACACCTTCCTGCCCAGGCCATTTTTCAGGTTTCAGCGCTCTCACACTTTGAATGACAATTGCGCGGTCATACAACATTGTACCCAAACTAAAATTTTAGCATTTTCTTCACACAACTAGAGCTTTCTTTTGGTGGTATTTAATCACCGCCGGGGTTTTTATTTTTTGCTAAATTAACAAAAAAAGACCAAAAATTTTGAAAAAAAAACACATTTTTCTTTGTTTCTGTTATAAAAGCTTACAAATAAATAATTGTTCTTCATACATTTAGGCCGAGATGTATTCTGCTACATGTCTTTGGTGAAAATAACCCAAATTAGGATGTATTTTTTAGTTTGTAGGAAAGTTATAGAGTTCACAAACTATGGTATAGATCTGAATATTGATCAATCCTGAAGTACTGACAGCCAATCTAATATCTTGAGGTCCAAGAATGTCAGAATAGTACAGATATCCCCCAAATGACCCCTTTTTGCAGAGTAGACAGTCCGACGTACTTCATAAGAGGCATGGCGAGTTTTTTGAAGTTGTATTTTTTTGTCATAATTTTTCGGAAAATGAAAAAATTAAAAAAATTATTTTCACTATTTTTTTTTTTTACATACTGTCACCAGTGCAGTACAGCGTCATCATATAACTGGCATGGCGGTGATCAGGGGCACTGAGTGGTGACAGTATGAAAAAAAAAAATATATATATTTTTTTTTTATTTTTTTTATTATATTTAATTTTTTATTACATTTTTTTTTATTTTTTTTAAGATTTTTTTTCATATTTTACTATGACCAAAATAGTACAATGTTACCATAGTAACACTGTACTACTTTGGGGAAGTGATCAGTATTTTTTTTTTTTTTTTTTTTTTACACAATTTGCTTATAGCAAAGAATTACTTTGCTATAAGCAAGCATTTACCTGAATGAAATCGATTCATTCAGCTTTTTTTTTTTTTTTTTGTGCTTAGCTGTGATTTGGTCACAGCTAATCACATGCCATGTGCATGTGGTTAGCTGTGACCATTCACAGCTAGGCACTAGTATACAATGGATGGCATCATGAATGAAGCCATCCATTGTATACAACTGTCATGTGCCCTGCTGTGATTGGTCACAGCAGGTCACATGGTACCGGCAACGGGAGCCGGTACTCGGATCTGTCATCGGCCGTGTCCGAGGTGCACGGGCGGTGACAGATCGCACTGCTGCGTCGCTCTGCAACCGCGCAAACCGCGCATGTGCGGGAGCACGCCAAATGGCGTGCACCCGGAAAGCTGCAGCGCTTTTCTAGCCGCCAAACGGCCATTGGCCGGGCGGCTAACGGTTAAAGTGTTACTAAACCCACAACTGTAAAATCAGTCTGTATATGCAGGAAAGCATGTTGATTATACTCACTGCAGAACCTAAGAGGTTAATCTTCTGTACTGTGTAAAAAGGCTGTTTGATCCTGTCTTCTCTGATCCTCCCCTTCTTCTACTGTCCCCAATCCATCAGCTGATTGCACAGAGCCTTGGGGCAAGCTGCACATGCTCAGTTTGGTGTGTATTGCTAGAGGTTTTTTTTCTAGGGAGAGTGCATGTGATCAGCACATTGCCAATCAGCGCTGTGCAGAGGGTCAGGAGTCCTGTAGCCTCATAGGACAATCAGGGGAAAATGAAAACGTCTACAAGCTTAAACAAGTGCTTTGCTGGATAGAAGTCACAAAACTGTTCTGTTGCTGAGAAAAGATATTTAGCAGTTTATATTTACTAAAATAATTGCATTTCCATGCAGTGTGTACTGTGGAAGACGAGATATAGTGAATGCAGGGTCCTGGGTTTAGTAACACTTTAACCACCTCCCGTCCGGCCATTGTATATAAACGGCCAGAGGGTGGCAGTGCAGGGTCGGGTGGCCATTTATAAACGGCCTCCCCGCCTCCTTCTTGTGCGTGCTCCCTGGGAGCGCTCAGCACCGCGATCCGGTGCCCGCTGTGTCCTCCGGACACAATGGAACACTGAAAGTCATACGGGACCTCTGTGCGAGGTCTTGATCATGTGATCACTGATTGGCCAATCAGTGATCACATGCAGAGTAGTAAGCAAGATGTCACTTCTGACATCACTGCTTGCTACTAGTGAAATCTGTGAATGATCACCGAGGTCACATGGTACAAGGCTATTCACAACAGCTTTGTACCATGTGACAAGCTGTGACCAATCACAGCTCACACAGTATTTCTCAATGGCTGCAAGAATGCAGGCAGAGAGAAGGAGAAATGATTGCTTTTACTGCCTTTATGGGTGTAAAAGCAATCAGTGTAAAAAAAAAAATCTTCATCACCCCCCAAGTAGTACAGTGTCACCATACACAAACATAAATAATAATATAAAAAAATAAAATAAAAATGTAAAAAAAATTTTTTAAATAAAAAAATAAAATAAAAATGTAAAAAAATTTTTTAAGAATTATAATTTTTGGTTATAAACTAATTTGGGTTATTTTTTTTTTTTACTAAAAAGATAACTGAATAAAGTTTGGCCAAGATTTATGATGAAATATTATTTATTTGCAAAACACTTTTTTTTCAAAATTTTTGGACTTTTTCATTTATATAGCAAAAAAATAAAAATCCCAGTGGTGAATAAATACCACCAAAATAAAGCTTTATCTGTCTCAAAAAAATGCTAAAAAATTCATATGGGTACAGTGTTGCATGACCACGCAATTGTCATTCAAAGTGTGAATGCGCTGAAAGCTGAAAATTGGCCTGGGCAGGAAGGGGGTGAAAGTGTCCAGACAGGAAGTGGTTAATGTGAGACCCTCTTACTAGCATAAAACTTTGTGAACTGAGCCTTGTGTATTAGGGAACTGAATTATTTATAATTCATGACCTTGACAATGTCCAGATTATTTAACCCAGCCTATTATCAGTTCATATTGCTGATAAAGAATGCATTAAATTATTTGTTTTTATTTCCTCAATGCTGTTTTTTGTTAAAGTGGAAGTAAAACCACTTTGTTGATCTTTACCTCCAGGTAAGTTTATAATAAAGCTTTGCTGTAGGTAGAATGAATATCTCCTAAATGTGCACCATTTAGGAGATATTCAGGCTTTTTGTTGTTTTTTTTTTTTTTACAGCCGGTGCAGATGCTCTGAAGGAACAGCATACCCCTCCCGTTCCTTCAGAGCACTGTGCCATGTCCCGAGACTGACATCATCACGGCTTTGCCACCCAGATGGCCAGAGCTTGTGAACCCGGAATGACCAGGTGAAGATGGAAGCCTCTACAGCGGTGACAGCATGCCGCTGGAGGACTTCGTTTTAAGGTAAGTTTTGCATAATGTGCTAGTATGCGATGCATATCAACACATTAGTATGCCTTCACATTGCAGGGGATTTTTTTTTTTACGCAGTTTACTACCACTTTAAATGTAAACGAGCTGATTGTGAACTATAGGAATAGTGCCAATCCTTTTTGCCATGGATGGGAGCTTGTGTCTGTTAGCAGCAGGGCTGACCAGGAGTTTTGCGGTCCCCGAGGGTCCACAAAAAATACAGGAGGCAGGAGCACAGAGTGACAGCAGTGGTTGATGTGACCCAGGGTGCTGCTGGGTACACGAGACACAGAATACTCAAAGTTCTAGGGAGCAACAAGACAAGTGCCTTCATTTTTTTAAATAACAAACATTTCATACTTACCTGCTCTGTGCAGTAGTTTTGCACAGAGCAGCCCTGGTCCTCCTCTTCTTGGGTCCCCTGCCAGCACTCCTGGCCCCTCCCTCCTGCCACGTGCCCCTGGAGCAAGCAACTTGCTATGGGGGCACCCAAGCAGGATTGAACATGAGCCGCTGCTCTGCATGTCTATTCACACACAGAGCCTCGGTTCAACTCCACCCCCTCTTTTTCTTTATTGGCTCACTGGCTGTGATTGATAGCCAATGAGGATGGAGAGTCCCCAGAGAGCTGAGGCTCTTGTACACATTGAGCTGGATTGCAGTGGGGCTTAGGTTAGTATTACGGGGGCTGTTGTACACAGGTTATTTACCTTCATGCATAGAACGCATGAAAGTAAAAAACCTTCAGCCTTCACAACCACTTTTAACGACATTCCAAACACAGGTCGCAAACACAGTGCATTTGCCTGCATCAACTTGTATGTTACAAAGCAAGCATGCAATCCAGTTGCAATGCATTTCCAAAATTGCTGCATGCACGACTTTGGTGCAGATGTGGTGCAGTTTGAGCCTATTCAAAATGAATGGGCTTCAGTTGCACTGCACTGAATCGCATGTGAGTTGTACAGGAATTACAGGAATGCGGTGCTCATTCCTGAGTGATTCGTATCTGATTCATAGCGAACCTAGGTTAGGCCTTTAGAAGTACTTTAAGGCTCCGTTCACATGGGCACTTTACACAGCAGCAGGAATCTTTGTGTGTCCAGCCATGATCACCATAGGTCATTTCTGGCTGTGTGAACAATCACGAATAGCTGCGGCCACCAACAGCCTGTCATTGCATTGTGCGGGCTCAACAGCCGCAGCTATTTGCACATGTCTGTCAATTCAAGCTGCAGCAATCTGCGGATTTCTCCCACTGGAAATTGTAGCGTGTGTAATCACCCCTGTAAATGGATCCAAATACTGACCCAAAGCCAGGTTGTTATTCTGCTTCTCATGGACCCTGATTGATAGACCTCTGAACTTGTGTTCCTCCTTCAAGCTCCCTGTTGCAGATGTCATTATTGGATATGTTGCAGTGAAACATCAGGATGAGTGATGCTCTGTGGTTGGTGACTACAGAGCTAGAGACGCCTGCCATGTGTTTTCTCCCTCCTTAAATGAACCAATATGACCTCTGATCATGTGATATCAATGCAGTGTCATTATTATAACTTTGTTATTCCTGACAGTGGCAAAACATAAACACCAGGTATGTAACAATGGTTGTTTGTTTTTTTTTTTGCTATGCTCTTGGTTAACATTGACCTTTGTTCAAGTGTGCAACCCTCTGCCTATTGCCTTTGTTTCATATGGCTGGATCACTTCCCATGGGCAGGTCCCGGTAACCTTTCTATCTTCATCTTTCATCTTGTTATCTGCCATTAACATGGTTACATGCTATATTGACCATCGTTACATCAGTTTAAAACTTGATATACTGCTTGCCGTTTTATGGATTTTTAACCACTTGCCCTCCAGAGGATTTACCCCCCTTCCTGACCAACCCATTTTTTGCGATACAGCGCTGCATTTCTTTAACTGACAATTGCGCAGTCATGCAACACTGCACCCAAATGAAATTTATGTCCTTTTTTTCCATCAAATTGAGCTTTATTTCAGTGTTATTTGATCGCCTTTTCGTTTGTCTTTTTTTGTCTATAGCGCAAAAAATAAAAGACAATTTTGGAAAAAAAACCCCAATATTTTTGACTTTTTGTTATAAAACATGTCCAGTAAAAAAATTTTAAAAATCAAATTTCATCATAAATTTAGGCCAAAATGCTACGTCTTTGCTAAAAAAAATCCCAATACATGTAAATTAATCTGTTTACATGAACGTTATAGTGTCTACAAATGGCGGTGTATATACTGGAATTTATTTATTTTTTTTATACTACAGTAGTAATGGCGGTGATCAGCGCCTTATAGCGGGACAGCGGTGGGCATTCTCACACTGGGGGGAACTGTCACTGACATCCCCAGTGACACTAATGAAAAGCACTGGCACTGTACTGATGACACTGGGCAGGAAGGGGTTAACATCTGGGCTGATCAAAGGGTTAACTGTGTGCTGTGTGTGGTCTACTAGGGTGACATTTGTTTTGTATTGCTCTATGTGTTGTTTACATACAGGTCTTCCCCCCCCCCCATTAGTGTTCTATGGCGATTGTCGGGTGCTCCTGCCCAGAAATACAAAATCAAGTATATATACATGATTTTACACAGCCCTGCCACCCTTTAACAGTAGTTCTGCTATAGGGTGGTCGGGAAGCTGGTAACATTGGTTTAATAAACTGTTTCTTGAACAAGGTATCAACATATTGGTTGCGTTAGCACCATCTTGTGGCCTGTTATTATTAACGCTTCTAATCTCAGTTCCAGAGAGCTGGGAGAGTAACTGCTCTTGTGCACAAACCAAGCCACAAGGCAGGCATTCATTGTTGTGCCTTTTCTTAGCTAACCCATAGTGCTCTGGAAATCATTTCTCACATATAAAAGTTCAATTGAAGCTTTGTTTTTTGTACTTATTATACAGTCAAGTTTCATAACAGGAATACTGCATTTTTTATTAAGTATGTGTGCCTACAATTGTAAAAGCTCCTCTGTGTCATCAACACACAGGAGAGCTGGACTGCTTCTTTCTCACTGTATGCAGGGGCCCAATTCTCTAGTAGTCTGAAACACCCTCTACATAATACTTCAATTAACAAAGCTCATGTTCCACGACTAGCATTGTTTAAGTATTGTGCAGGGGGAGTGTCAGAAAACTTTTACAAAATCTACACCATATAGAATGTGTTGTCTTACTCTTCCAAACTTTCAGCAAATTTATCACATCTTGTCTTTCTCAGGTTTCCTAAGATTGTATTAGTGCACTTGTAACAGAAACAATTGCGTATGTTCGTGATACTTTTTTTATTTGTACTAACATACAATTTTTCAGGACAAGCTTTCAGGGTATGTCCCCTTCTACAAGATCCAAGCAGTACTCCTTGGACCTTGATACTTTTTTTATTTGTACTAACATACAATTTTTCAGGACAAGCTTTCGGGGTATGTCCCCTTCTTCAAGATCCAAGCAGCACTCCTTGGACCTTGATGAAGGGGACATACCCCGAAAGCTTGTCCTGAAAAACTGTATGTTAGAGCAAATAAAAAATGTATCATGGAGAGTAAACAATTGTTTCAGGTTTCCTAACAATTTATGTTGTCAGTTACACATTTATTGAAAAGCATCTGTTTTGAACGATGTGGACTTATTCAAAGGAGTCTTGCTATGACAGTCTATGTTTGGAATGTTTTTTTTTAAAGGAATATTTTTCTAAACCCATCAATTTGAAGAGTTAGTTCACCTTTATCAGAAAGCTACCTATGCAGATACAGGACGTCTGTAGATGAAAACAAACTGTGCAGCTTGGACCAAAATTGAACAATGCTCTTGCTATATGAGTAGGCCATTTACCTACCTCATGAAGCCTGAGTGTAAAACTCCCAGGATGTTGCTAGGACTTTGCTAAGAGAGGCCCAGCTATTACTGTTCACCCTCACCATCACAGGAGTCAGCTCTTTCTTTGACTCAAACCCTCTCACGTGCACTTTCTCTTCCCTCATGCAGTAGCGCTAAGCTCAGAGTTTGAGAGCTCGCTCCTGTCATGGAGGAGATGAACAGTAATAGCTGGGCCTCCCTTAGCAACATCTTGGGAGTTTTCCAGTCAGGCTTCATGAGGTATGTACATGGCCTACACCTATAGCAAGGGCATTATTCAACTTTAGTACAAGCTGCACAGATTGTTTTTATCTACAGACACTCCTAAACTGCATAGGCAGTTTTTTGTTAAAGGTGAAGTAACCCTCTAATTGTCTCAATTGCTTGTGCTCTCAACCAAACTATCAACCGTTATATGGTTGGTGTCATAGCTAATCACATGTGCAGCAACACGGCAACTACACATTAGACAGAGACTAAAGCAGGCTATATACTATTTCTTTCCTGCAACCTTGGGGTGTAGTAAAGGAAATCGCCTGATTCCCCTATCAACACTGTTTTGATGGGGAATACCTCCCGCTGAGCTATTGTGCTCTCCCCATAGCCGCTGGCAATGATCGCATGTAAAAATCTGACATGCTGGTTGTACCCATTGGGTACAATTAGCCAACCCATAGATGGTTCTAATTTTGTCTAGACCCTGCTGAACTGACCGAAATTCAAACCATCTATGGCCAGCTTAAGATGGTAGCTTCCTTTGCTGTAAAGGATATGAGGATTTTGTTCAACTTTAATATTAGTAAGTGGTATTCTTAAAATATTTTGAACTACTCATATCTTGGAATTAATATCATATAATATTTTTTTTCCTCCCCAATGTTATAGTGTGGCAGAATATGGTATCTGTTGGTACGTGGTAAATATATTGGAAATAACAACACAGTTTTAATATGGTAATTTTTTTTTTATAGAAATATCTGAATATTACAGTAATTGTACAGCACACTATCATTTATTACAACATAAACTCATTTTTATATAAACCAAAACAAAACAAATCATACAAAATATGAAATTAAAAAGTGCATTTGCTTAATTAAACCTTTAGTCCTTTTTGCCAAGAAAAGGGCTATATAAATCATTTGCAGCATGACACACAACTGGGCTGTTTATATAATGTATATATTTTTTCTACTAATATATTATCAACATAGAGGGGCTGGGGTAATTTACAGTAGGCAAAAACAGCACAAATGTTTACAAGTCACTTGTGATATCCTGATAGCACGTTTACTTGCAGACTATAAACAAATTGTACAGGTATGATTGATTTTCAGGCATGTATTTCAGATTCATTTACATTTTTTTTCTTCATGTATTGTATTTAGACGGCACGGAGTTAAAAAAAAAGTCTTCTGTTAAAGAGAAACTTCAAATATTTGTCAGCTTAAGCTGGACTGTTAAAGACCAATGACTATAAATGAGACATAATCACAAATTGTGACAGACAGTATCAACACTTCTTAGAAAAGCTAACTGTGATATGTAGTGCAACTCTGTGAACAGTCATAGGTAGCCATCAGCTGATAGCAGTTGTAACTGATAATCATATTGCAACAGCAGTGTTATGGAAATGCTGCCTTTGCCTTTAAGTGTCCATTTCAAACAAAAATGAATTACTATTAGCCCCCCACTTCCACTTTAAACATATTAACTGAATCCTAAAAAAAAAAAACATACACATTAGGAAAAGAAAAGACTATTTTAGTAATCTCTGGCCCACGATGCATCTGAACAGGCTGACTAAGTTGAGTCACTCTTTTGGGATCCTGAGAAAGCTTAGGATCCCAAATCTTGAGAGAAGTACACAGTGCAGGAGAATATTCAGATGAGTTGTGGAATTCTCAGCTAATGTGTGAGTGTTTTTATAGGATCATGTTAGTATTTCTTTGTATTTTAGATGAGGTGTGGATAGGGGTTAGTTCATTTTTAATGAAAGGTCCACATTATGTTGCCGAGAGATTTCAGATGAAAGTTGTCTGATGTAGCCCTATTTGGCTGCATAATCAATGAAGTCATGACTATGAAGTGAACTAAGTGCCATCGACCATCCACTCTAGGGAGGAACGTTAGGTAGACAGGGTAAAGAACCTGAAATACTCACTGTTTTCTCCCTCAAATAAGGCAGCATGATTTGCTCATATGCCACTTTACAACTTCTCCAGTACTAGCTGTCCAGGACCGGATCTATGGGGGTGGGCTGGCTGTGCCCCCCCCCCCAGGCCAGTCTGATGCAGACACTTGATGTAAGGAGGCACTCTGATGGTACCAATCCATGTAAGGGGGGCACGCTGATTGAGATGATTATATGCAAGGGACCACTCTGTTGGGGACAATTGATGTAAAAGGGCACTCTGATGGGAACCCAATATAAAGGGGGACTCTGATGAGGACTCTAATTTAAAGGGGGATTCTGATAGGGGCATGTGATATAAGGAGGACAGGTCCTGTGTCATCTTAATACATACTAGTGTTTCCCAGGTCGTGACACTGCGTGACAGACTCTCAGTGACTCTCACACAGTATTGGCATTATGCCCCCTGACTTTTTTTGTATTGCACCCCCAGACCAGATAGGCTAGATCTGGCCTTGCAGCTGTCACCATATGTTAGTGGTACCAGAGAATAAGCAAAACATGCCACATAACTTGTAGATCATGCCTGCAAACTATGAACAAACCTTTTAAGATCACATCACAAATTTTGAGGATGGAAATCATGTTGTGGTGTGATTATGTATCATTATATTTTACCCATGGCTATTTATTCATCAAAGGGAATGAGTATTAGGTCCAGTAGCTTTTTCTCAGAATACCTGCATTTGTATACAGTGCATATTCTTATACAAAGGCCTGCAGTGTTGTGCTGCATTTTCTTTTTGTAAATTAACGCAGTAAATATTTCTATACAATTAAGTATACATATTAAAGGTGCATTTCCTGTTACTAACAAAAGCCTAAGGCATTATGGCAGCTTGATGAGAACTCCATGGGAATGATCTATTAACAAAAATGAATATAGTGTAGCAGCTTCTATTAATTGTATTAACCAACTTTACATTAATGTCTGCCTATTTTTCTTGGGTGCAATCTTTTGTTAGTAACTAATGTGCAACCTGCCTGAAATTAAAGTGCCATGCTTATATCTGTTGCTTTCATGTACAATCTATGCGGACCATTTTTTTTACATGTGTGACTGTGTTAAATGGTATATATCATATAAAGCTGGCCACACACTGGATACATTTTTCTTAGATTTGATCTGTTCAGTCAGTAAAGTTAACTCTCTATAGTGAGGGCCTACTTACTAGATGTAAATTGAAAATTTTGTTTAGGAACACCCTCACGTATTGGCTAGGGACTAAATGGGAAAACTAAATCCTTTGGTTACTCATTCATGCAGATATACACTACCCAAAACCAAGTGATTGTCACAATTATGCGTGTATTCCATTATGAAAATTTGTGAAAAACTTTCTGTTGGGGAAATGTACACTGGAGCAATGGGCCACCCCTGCATTTTCAGCAACTCTGTTAATTGAGACTCCAGCAGACTTAATTACTTCATTTTAGTGGAATATACTGTTGAAAAAGGGTTCTGCTCCAGCTTCCTTTGCAGTTGAAGGACTACAAAAATATGTCCCAGTCAACAACAAGGTGGACACTCCATTGTCGTGTGCGACTGAAAACATTTTTGAAAGTGGGAAAACTACTTTGAAGTGACCGTGTTGCTGAGTGCAGCAAACCAAGCAAGTCCTTGGTGTAACAGAAGAAAATAAACATATTTCCTGCAGGCAGTGTTCGAAATCGTTGTAGTGCAGATTTCCAGACACTGCTGCTATACCTCACTTTAGGGGGTGTCGAATACCTGGTCCCCTGCCATGTTCTTTGGTTCCATGCACCAACCCCCCGTGCCCCTACTTTGTCCAGCAGTGACATAGGGATGGCAAGATGAACCACAACAAGTGGTAGTGGACCAGATATTTAACATTCTTGGAAGTGTCAGAGACCAATGGCAGCTGGAGATCTGCAATAAAAAAAAAATTTAGGACACCATTAGCCAGAAGTTATTAATTTCGCCTATTACAGGATTGTCTTTCATTTGCTGCATTTACCAACAGGGTTGTTTTAGGACAGCTTAACAAAAACATTTACACATTTCCCTGCTGTGTTCTTTTCTAGTGTAGAGTTAAATTTCTGCACTACAAGACAGTTTGGTAATGTTAACATTTTTTCCTGAATTTCCACAGTTCTAAAAGCATTTGCAATGATCATTACTTAGAGAGTGATAAACAAATTTGAACTACTGGCCATACAATATAATACAAATGATAAAGCATCATATTTTACATAAAGAGAAACATTTCAATTCTTAAAAAAAATAAATGTAAGGTTTATTATAATTTTAATGTACAGCTTTTTATTCTGCATACATTTCATTCCACATGGAAGCTTTGGTATCAAAATATGTTTTAATGTCGCTATTGACACCATTTAGCAGTGCAGTGTATCATACTACAATGTACATTAAAGTGTTACTAAACCCACAACAGTAAAATCAGTCTGTATATGCAGTAAAGCATGCTCGTTATACTCACTGTGGAACCTAAAGAGTTAATCATCCACACTGTGTATAAAGGATGTTTGATCCTTTCTTCTCTGCCCTTCCCCTTGTTGAAATGTCCAAGGGGATACAGACTGAATCCGTAGTCACATGCACATGCTCAGTTTGGTGTGTATTGCTAGAGAGGTTGGTTTTTTTTTTCTTGGGAGGGTGCATGTGATCAGCACAGGGCCAATCAGCACTGTCCAGACAGAGGGTCAGCGGTTTCACATCCTCCTAGAGCAGAAAGAAAACTCCTCCTACAAGCTTTAACCAGTGCTCTGCTGAAGTCACAAGACTGCTCTAACTGCTGATGAGAAAAGGTATGTAGCAGTTTATATTTTCTAAAATAATTGCATTTCCATGTTTTGTTTACTGTGGGGGACTGGATATAGTGAATGCAGGGTCCTGGGTTTAGTAACACTTTAAAGTATTTACTGACAGCAGTAACAGCTGTCATCCCTAAGTCAGTTTTTTTTTTCTAACAACAGAAATCTACTTTATCTACAAAACTTCACTCTATATGTGCTGTTAATAAAGACATTGTAAAAGTCTTCCTAGCTCATCTGTTAGTAGAACTAGGTAGCTTCTGTTGGTTTAAAGGGGTGCACCGCTCAACAACTTTGCATGAATGGGGTTATTTTATTTAAATCTGCCCCATTTATTTGTCTCTGTGTTTTAACATCTATGGTGTTTATTTCTGGTACCAGTCCTCCTTTAGCAAGTATTGGACTTAAAACAATCTACAGGAGAGTATAAAATCCAAGCATAGTGAGCTGCAGTAGGACTGTGTCCAGATCTGCAAGTTATGTGATACCACACCAGTCTCCTTTCTCTCTTGTCTTCTCACACACACACATTCAAGATTTAATGTTTAACAAGACCATTTTTGTCTCTCACAGCAGCACACATTATTGTGTAATCCTGATAAACTGCTGCAAAGTATATCTAGACTTCAAACACATATGTAAATAGCTTTTCAGAGAGTCTATACTACCCTCAAATATCACAATCTATTCTCCAATGAGAGGGATTTGGAACCAAAGTTGGGGAGTCATCCAGGGTGTAAAAAAGACATGTTTAATGACTAGATCATTTGTGCTCACACTTGATGATGCTTACTATTAGAATGCACTCAGATTTACTGTTTTACAGCAATTATGTAATTACATTAAAGAACGACCCTTTTTCACCTTAAATGTATGTAAACAAATATAAATGTATCGTATGTGCTCACTTTTGGTCTGTTGAATATATCAATAAAACCAATTTATAATATGTGTTTGATATGTGCAAAAATAGCTGTTCATCCAGCCAGCAATCTTGTGAGCTGATAATTCCTGTACTCTCTGTTTTAAGTTATCAGTTAGTATTGTTCTATGCTATTCCCATGGACTACAAAACACCTGCCCCTTGATATGGAGAACAGAGGGAGGTGTTATGTAACCCTAACACACTCCCTATCCTAGGGTGACAACGTTGCTTAGTATTATTGTCATCCTAGGACAAGGAGTGAATTAATGGCAAGATTACTAGGTTCCAATAAAGGGGAAAAAAAGGTGTGAAAAAAGAAAAGGCAACCACTACATCCAAAGACGGTAAGATGCAATACTATCAAGTTTTGTTTCTGGTTTTAGATTAATTTTAACAAAATATATTGTTTTAAAAAGGAGTGCTGACAACAAGTTCAGTCTCTGAAACCTGTTTTCTTTTAACTTCATTTTCACTTCATCATACTGACTGATAGCAAATCTTGCACATATACTGTAGCTGTACAGTATATTGACCTAAACGGTGTTTACTAGAGTTTTGAGATTATTGGTCTTATTCAGTATGACTGCTATAACCGCAGATAGATTTCAAGTTGGTTGCTATGGGTTATTATACCCAAACTTAGGCCATTGAAAAAATGACATACTGTATTTCACTTCATTTGATGCTAGTATGAAAATGATAGATTGTAGACCTCCCTAAATGTATAAACTAGTAGAAAACACATACTTTCTCTACTGTTCATTGAGGGACATAGCTTGACAGCAAGAAACCCAGGAAAATTATTCCGCCTACAGGAGAAATGGACACACAGAAAACTGAAAGCAGACCCCATCCACCTCATTCCTGCTTAGTTCTGCTATATTTTCCACTTGAAGTTATTTGAAGATTCTTCTACTTGCAACAGCTGCTGGTAGAGTAATGCCCAATATTGGAAATCCTGAAAGTCTCTCCAGTTAGTCATGTACTGCATGAATGTGTGCTTATACAGTTCAAATTTATCTCATACTAAGCTCATAGATTAGGTTGATTCCTTCCTTATGCCTGGTCTTGATTATGCCTAATTCTTATTATGGTGAACCCTTGTTTCTATTTATATTGGGACTGACGAATGTGCAACCATGTTTTAATTCTGCAGCTTGGTACTGTGGTACTGTGTGCACCCAAATCACCATCTAGCCTTTCCACTGATCACTAGGGCTTAAGATGCTCACCACCACCTTTCTCAGCAGAATCTGACATGGAGACGATTAATGGTTCTGTCAAGGATCCCTCTTAAGATTTGTTGTTTGTTAAACATTGTTTTGCTGATCATTTGCTGATTCATACTTTTAAACGTCACCCCTGATAGGCCTCAACTTCAGCTAGGGGATTTATTTTTGGTGTAAGAAGGGGTTCTTTTCGAATCTATAAGGAACATATCCTTGTGTTGATATCCCATAAGGTAACTCTTTGTCTGGTCATCACTTCAGCAAGGAGGGTTTCTGAGTTATCAGTATTCTCCTGTAGAGAGCCACAATTGAAAAAAACAAGGTTGTTCAATTTTTCACCTTAATGCAGATATTGCGTGGTCTTTGTGCTCGGCACTGGTTTCCCTCATTTCTCTCCATTGCTTAAATGTGGTCAGGTTTTACCTTTCTGCCTCTTTTAGGCAGACTGATTCCCCTTTTGTTATTCTGACAAGTTTCAAAAGAGGTTCTCCAGTTTCCAGATTTGCATCTCTAGTGGATTAGACAAGTTGTTGTGTAGGCCACTCAGTTACAAGAAATGCCTGTTTTTTTCCATTAAAGCTCTCTCCACTGGAGCAGTGAGTATTTTTCTAAATCTCTTTGTCACTAGGCCTTGGTGTCACGGAATTATAAGGCTGCAACCGGCTCTTCTGTACATATTTTCTCTTAGTTCTGCAAGATCGATAGCTCTGCCTCCATAGATGCTAGTTTCAGACAAGAGGTTCTGCAAGTGGCTAATTAATGCCCCTGGTTTCCTTTTCGATCTTTTCATATTGCTCTGTGCCCAGCCCTCAGTTTGGACTGCCTTAGATTCACTAGGTCTTCTGCTATCAAACAGTGTCACTCATTAGACAATAGAGAAAATTGGATTTTTATATTCACCATAAAACTCTTCTTTTGAAATCTATGGAGGGAAACCCTCCCCTCATGTTATCGTTCTCTATTTGGACTGCTTGCTACAACTGAGTAGGCATGAGATGGGAGGGGTTAAAGCCTCAAGGGATCTTGTCTTCAGTTTTTCATGTTCCTGCTGTCCATTTCTTTTGTAAGTAGCAGTATAACCCTAAAGATGACCATAGATGATTCTTTTTTTTTTTGATCAGACAGCCAGCTGATCAAAAAAAAAAATATGAACGGATTCCCCAATCCACACATTTGAAGTGGATGAAGGAATCATTTCCGCCGCAGTATTTTATTCTGACAGAAGGACTCCTCTGCTACCAGAATACACTAATCAGCAGATTGGCTGCATGCACTGAATGAACACAAACTTTCCAGAGGAATTGATCATTAGGTTGTCTCCTCTGGAATGGAAGCCTACATAGATGGATCGAAGTTAGGCCAGGTTAAGTCAAGCAGTGTCCCTCAATGGGCTACATGAAAAGGATTTTATGGTGAGTACAAAAATCCTATTTTTGTGACCTGCCACCTCTATAGTAAAACTTCACACAAATAATAAAATATGTTTGCCAGCCTGCGTAATAGAATGAAATATGCAAATACCCTCTGCTCTAAGAAGTCTCTACTGTGCTATGCATTGATTTGGTTAGAGGGCTTTTTGATTCATTTAGTTCCTTCTTATCATAACCTTAAAAGTTATCCTTACTCAATAAATGTGCAAAGAAAAATACTAATTGTGAACAGAGTTTTTCCTGTTAGATCTTAAAGTTTTACTAAACCCAAAACAATAAAATCAGTCTGCATATGCAGTAAAGCATGCTTGTTATACTCACTGTGAAAACTAAGGGGTTATTCCTCTACATTGTGTAAATAGGATGTTTGTTCTTCTCTTCTCCGATCCTCCCCTTCTTCCAGTGTCTCCTAAATATCTCCTGATAGAACAGAGTCTCAGGGGCAAGCTGCTGTATTGCTAGAGGTTTTTTTTTTCCTAGGGAGAGTGCATGTGATCAGCACAGGGCCAATGAACACTTTACAGACAGAGGTCAGGGGTCCTGCATTCTCCTAGAGGAGAATGAAAACTCCACCTACAAGGTGTTACCAGTGCTTTGCTGGACACTGACAGAAGTCACAGGACTCCTCTAACTGCCGATGAGAAAAGGTATTTAGCAGTTTATATTTGCTACTGTCTCATGTATTGTCTCCCATTGTAATGTACAGCGAACTGTTGGCGCTATATAAATACTGTATAATAATAAGAAAAAAATAAAATAATTGCATTTCCATGTTCTGTGTACTGCGGGAGAACAGATATAGTGTATGCAGGGTCCTGGGTTTAGTATCACTTTAAGTAGCTTCAAAATACCACACACTTTGTGGTTATGACTTTTACCATATTGCAACACTAATTTATAGGTCCATTATTATTAAAAAATTGGACATCCTTTTTATTAAAAATTTTATATATATATTTTTAAATAGTACATTTATGTACTATATATACACATAAAGCAATTTAGGCCCTTCAGGACCAAAGCAATTTTTGCTTTACAGAGCTTTTAAGAGCAACATAAGCTTTACAATTTTTACCATGTACTATATACAAATCTGAAACAAATAGGGCTTTCTGTTGGTAGCAGTATCAGATCAATATACTGTATACAATATTTGCATTATAAGGGATTAAAAAGCAAAAACTGTAAAAAAAAAAAATATTTTGTAGATTACCTCGACAGTAACCTTTGCAAACCTAGTAAAGGCACAGTAAATCAACCCAATAGTTATTCAGCAATGCTTTTATAAATATCCTAATTATATATACACCTTTATATACCTTTTAAACCCCCCTCCCCCAGCACACACACACATACACGTAATATACTGAATTTTAAAATTAACCTGTCTTGAACATGAACAAATAAAACTACAGCTCAAGGTTCTGCTCAAGCACCGCTAAATCCTTGACACCTAGTGGGGCTCTATTATACTCTATATGTGTAAATGTCTTTAAAGTTGACCCCCCTCCATTTTGCATTTCACTTCTGGATAGCGAGGCTGCACAGACTAGTAGTAAAGTGAATCAGAAAGAACATAGTCCAAAGTTTGACCTTTTCTTAAAGCAGAGAAAAAAAAAAAAAAGTCAGCAGCTACAAAAACTGTAGCTGATGACTTTTAAAATACATCCACTCACCTGTTCCTTGGTCCAACGGTGTCCTCACCACCGCTGGTATCACCGGCCATCTTCTCTCCCTGGTGCCGGCATCTTTAGTGTGGGCACCCGGCTGTGACAGCTTGTGGCTTCACAGCCGGGTGCCAACTGCACATGCGTGAGAGGGGGGCGACAACCTCTGCTTCCAATCGCCTAGGCGATCGCAGCGGAAGTGGGAGCGGTTACCTGTCAAATTCAGGTACCCACTCCCCAAAGGTGCCAATCCTTAAAGGGGAGCGGGGGATAAAGGCTTACAGTGGAACTTCCCCTTTTGGGTGGAGTTCCATTTTAAGTATCTGTGGCTGTGTGCAGGTACATATAGATGCTTGCTATACAATTCCCCTTTTTAATTTGTTAGGCATGTAAGTTCAGGGCAAGTTTACACTAAAATAGGCAAATGTTTAACATTTTAGTGCTGTATTGGTAAGGACATGTTTTTTTTCTGTCGATATGTTTATTTCATTATTTTATGTTCACCCACAGGGTTTTTATTTGTGTTATTACATGAGTCCAGCTTTCTATGCTCTGCTAAAGAGTAGACAGGACTGAAATAAGAAACAAAATCCCTGAAACAATATCAAACACTCTTACTTTACTGCTTTTCTGTGCACTGTACAGGTGACCAGTGGTAATCACAGTTGCATGCTGGGTATCTCCCACTTAGTGGGACACAGACTATAAAAGCAGCCCACTGATTTCAGAAGTGCTTTTTGCTTGCTTATGTTTTTTTTTACCATCAAGACATTCTGCATCTATATTATTGTTGCCTGTTTTCTCCATGGGAATACATATATGACTACAAAGATATGTCTGCAGTTTTATAATATTTAATAAAATATTTAAATATGTCTCTACTACTGTCAGTGCAGAACTTCTCATAGTAATTAATATGTGTTTCTGTAACGCAGTGGAAGGTGTGATTATGTGGTTCTAGCCAATATTCACAAGAATGCATTCTAAAAATTCTTTAGAAACAAACAGTATCACTGAGGCACAAGTAACACCATACCAAATTATATAAGTAATGCCTTGATTAAAAGTTGGATTTAACAGTAAATAGGCATTGTTCTGACTTCATGCAGACACTCTTCAAAACTATTAAGCCATATCAACTTCTCTCATATTTTATGTTACATAAGGAACAGCTCTGCCTGTAGGATTCATTGTCTTCTTTTCCCAAACGACTCAAAACACTTCTAAACATAGGCTTCTGAACTCCTATGAGCATTAACAGTCCCATTTACCTGAAGACAAATGGAACACTGCATACAAGGAATGCAAGAGTATAGGACCTTCTCATGTGAATAAAATGTTGCATTCATACTTATCTGTTACAGCATCTGTCTCTTAAATAATTATGCATCTTCAGTTGTTGCAGAAATGAGAGAGAAAATCATGAAGAAGCAATTCAAACACGCTGGACAAAATAGAAATAATCATGGAGCAGCAGAGAGCAGACCAGCCCTGACATTGGGCACAAAATCTTTGACCTTGAGTTAAAAATCTTTTGAAAAAGTTCTAGATTGTCTTCTTGAGTCACACTGACTGAACACTGCTTTATCGAACAGAAAAGTGGCACAAACAAGGATTTTGGCTTGTCTGGTTTTCCTCAATGAGAACCTATGTGCAGAAAAACCTGGACCACCAATTCCGCCGGCAGTAAATGAAATAGGCCCCTGTTCCAGCTGACATCTGTCAGGAAATATGCGATGTCTTCTACTGACCACTAAATCCCAAAAAGGTTCCATAAAGCAGACCATGAAATATCAGACCAGCTGGTGAAATAAAACATATCTGCCTTTCATTTTCATCACTGTGCACCTGATGTCTCTGACAGACTATTAGTTCTTCTTGGTGAGACCTGCTGCTGTAACCCTATAGACCCTTGGTGCTGGGAGTAAGTCGGCAGAATCAAAGAATCTGGCTGTTCCTTCTGTAAAGTGCTTGTTGTCGCCACCTAGTGGAAAGAAACAAACAAATGGGTTTTTTCTTAAACACATCTGCTAGGTGAGTTAGAAACATATATTTCTGTGTTGGTCATCCAACCAAATGCTAAAAAAATCACAATAACTTCTACAAACAATCCTTCATCAAATCAAACCAAAAAAGCACAAATATGTACATGAAACACATAATGGAAAGTTTGAATATTCACCACTGGCCTAAAAATAACTTGTCTCCTTGGCAACTCATGAATCGCTGTGTGCTTGCTGTTCTCTTGATTCCTAACACAGATCTATGAGTGTATATGGAGGCTTGATTGTTGTTCTGTTTGAGAACACAGCTTCTCACAAAGCAAAATACCTGTGTGCAAAACTTCAGATGAATGCTGTCATTATCCAGGGCTATCTAAGTTCCTGGGCACATTTGTTGAAAACAGTGCATCTGTAAAGTGTATCCTAATACTAGAATATGTACAGATATTACTGTAAAGCAGGAACTTGGTGCTCACACACACCTTCACATCCCTGCTGAAGCACTCTTGGAGCCATTAAAGTGGTTGTAAAGGCAGAAGATAGAATGTAGTAAGGCAACAACCCTTCTGCATGCAGCTTCCCCTGCAGCCCCGCCTAAATACAGTCTGATCTAGCGAGGTACACGAGAGCCAAGGCTCTTTCAGCTCTTTCTCACTGGCTCAGATATAGCAGCAGGAGCCATTAGCTCCCACTTCTGTCAATCAGCCAGTGATGAGGGAACAGGGGGCAAGCCCGAACTGCACTCTGCAAGTCTTATGGACACATAGAACAGAGCTCAGGAGCAAGCATGCACAAGTGCCCCATAGCAGGAGGCTTGCTATGGGACACTTGTCGGGTGGGGGGGGAGCCAGGAGAGCCAACGGGAGATCCGAAAAAAGGAGGATCAGGGCTGCTCTGTGCAAAACCATTGGACAGAGCAGGTAAGTATAACATGTTTATTATTTTAGAACAAAAACATGAACCTTTAATCTTATTTTAAACCTAGAGTTCTCTATTTGACAAATGCCTTCTTGAAAAAAGTCAAACTTGGCCCAACTCTCTATTGGTCCATACCTATTGCTAATCAGTGAAGCTGTCCATCATAAGTATGGAAAGTAGAAGTAGTGAAACAGAAACTCAGCCTTTTATGAACTTTATGAAAAAGATATGATGGCGAACCCTAGCTTTCCTGACTCCAGGGAACTACAGCAGAAGACTGCATACTTGTTCCTTGTTCAGTATCTCATAGAGTAATTTAGCCAAAATAAAATCAGGAAAGCCACGTAACTAGTATTTTCAGAAGGAAGTTAGGAATTACAGCTTAATATTTCTCGTATGACAGTTTTATCAAATTCATATTACGGATATTATGTTGCAAAACTAGTAATTGTATTCCCATTTTTATTACGTGGTTGTCCCTTACGTATACCCAGAAGTGACTAACTCAGAGATTAAACAAATCATCCTATATACAATGTACCTATTTATCTGCAGTCATCTGTCCTCTATCAGTTCAAATTGCAGAATTTGTACAGTTTCTTTAAACTTTCAGAAATCAGGAGGCAGGGAGATCAATTTACACTCTGCAGAGCTCAGTGAGGAGTGCTGAGAGCTGATTGGAGGGAAGGGACACCCCCCCCCTTCATACAGCACACTGGAATAGAGCTGAGGGCATCAATCACAGGCAGTGTGCTGGATCTCCCTCCCCATCACCTTTTTACTTGTTGGCATCAGGAAAACTTGTCACAGAGGAAAGAGGCAGCAGACATAAATGACACTTAGTGCTCTGGACTGAGACAAACACACTCTATAGAGGGACATGCTTTCTTCACATTTCATGTCAGAGGTTTACAACCACTTTAACTATAATGAATCATCTCTCTAGAAAAAAAGCCTAAGGCAGATTGTGCATCAACATTTACTGTACTTAGAGCTAGTCTGATTCAGTTTCTAAAAAGTCTTTTTGTGACAGATTGATAAACCCTCTGCATGTGCTATTTATTTAAATTGGAGTTAACAGCTACTCCAGACATGAAGTAAAATCCACCACTGAACTACTAATGTTATCCAGCAACTACTGCACAATTGCTAAAGCCAAAACATTTACTTCACCCACTGCTACCATAAAATTAGTTTTCTGTGCTATCTTGCTGCCAGTATTCAAGAAACACCTCATAGGATCATTGGGTGTATGCTTTGATATATAACTTCATCTCTCTCTCAGTATCCTGGATCATAAATAACATTTGCAAGAGATTTATTTATTACAGGTACTTATATAGTGCCATCAATTTACACAGCGCTATACATATATGTTGTACATTCACATCAGTCCCTGCCCTCAAGGAGCTTACAATCTAAGGTCCTTAACTCACATTCATACATACACATACCAGGGTCAATTTAGACAGCAGTCAATTAACTTACCGGCATGTCTTTGAAGTGTTAGAGGAAACCGAAGTACCCAGAGGAAACCCAGGCAGGCACAGGGAAACAAGAAAACTCAAGGCAGGTGGTGTCGTAATTGGGATTTGAACTGACGACCCTAGGTGGAAGTGCTAACCACTTAACCACTGTGCTGCCCAGGTAGGCTTGCATCTGATAGTAATGCAGAACTGTAGCCTTCATCAGTCAATTACTATTTAGTCTATTTTACTCTTAATGTACTAAGCTGATGAAACAAACTTCAGCTTCAACATATGCATCCCCATTGCAGAAATTCAAACCTGTGTACAATATAAGTATAGACCCACCTCTGGCATTACATGGTCACATCCAACGCCACTGATATTTTACCTGGGAATATTGCTGCTGTTGCTGCTGAGCTTGCATAGTCTGAAGATTCTGCTGTTGGGAGGAATGTTCTGATAGAAATCCTGGATGTAAAATGGCTTGACCCATTAGCACAAGTGGAGCATTGTTGGCAGAGCTCTTCACTTCTACACCCCTGAATATTTGTGGGTTTTGTGAAAATCTGTTGTATTAGAGGAAAAAAAAACATCAGGGTTTTTTGTTTCTATCCAATGAGATGCTCATCCAATGTCAGCCTTGCATGACATACTTTGAGGCTGTGTTTATTGTTCCCAGGAATCGGCCTTATGGGCCACACACTATCTGGATTGCATATAGTGCCTTATTCACTGCTACTTTGATATATGTACAGTGGGGATCAAAAGTTTGGGCACCCCAGCTAAAAATTTGTATTAATGTGCATAAAGAAGCCAAGGAAAGATGGAAAAATCTCCAAAAGGCATCAAATTATAGATTAGACATTCTTATAATATGTCAACAAAAGTTAGATTTTATTTCCATCATTTACACTTTCAAAATAACAGAAAACAAAAAAATGGCGTCTGCAAAAGTTTGGGCACCCTGCAGAGTTAATATATTGTACTGCCCCCTTTGGCAAGTGTCACAGCTTGCAAACGCTTTTTGTAGCCAGCCAAGAGTCTTTCAATTCTTGTTTGAGGTATCTTTGCCCATTCTTCCTTACAAAAGTCTTCCAGTTCTTTGAGATTTCTGGGCTGTCTGTCACGCACGGCTCTTTTAAGGTCTATCCATAGATTTTCAATTATGTTGAGGTCAGGAGATTGTGAAGGCAATGGCAAAACCTTCAGTTTACGCCTTTTGATGTAATCCCCCGTGGATTTCGAGGTGTGTTTAGGATCATTTTCCATTTGTAGAAGCCATCCTCTCTTTAACTTCAGCTTTTTCACAGATGGCATCAAGTTACCATCCAAAATTTGCTGAAATTTTATTGAATCCATTTTTCCTTCTACTCGTGAGATGTTCCCTGTGCCACTGGCTGCAACACAACCCCAAAGCATGATTGATCCAACCCCATGCCTAACAGTTGGACAGAGGTTCTTTTCATTAAATTCTGTGCCCCTTCTTCTCCAAACGTACCTTTGCTCATTCCGGCCAAAAAGTTCAATTTTAACCTCATCGGTCCACAGAACTTGTTTCCAAAATGCATCAGTCTTGTCTATATGTTCATTTGCAAAGTTCAAACGATGATTTTTGTGGTGAGGACGTAGAAGAGGTTTTCTTCTGATGACTCTTCCATGAAGACCATATTTGTACAAGTATCTCTTTATAGTGGAATAGTGTACCACAACTCCAATGTCTGCCAGATCTTTCTGGAGGGATCGTGCAGTCAAACGTGGGTTTTGAATTGTTTTTCTCACAATCCTGCGAGCTGTTCTGTCTGATATTTTTCTTGGTCTTCCAGATCTTGCTTTAACTTCCACTGTTCCTGATGACTGCCATTTCTTAATTACATTCCAAACAGAGGATATTGACATCTGAAAACGCTTTCCTATCTTCTTATAGCCTTCTCCAGCTTTGTGAGCGTCAACTATTTTCAGTTTTGTTGTCTAGACAACCGCTTAGAAGAACCCATGGTGCTGATTGTTGGGGCAAGGTCAGATGAGTCTGGGCATTTAAAACCTTTGAGATTGACATCAGCTGGTCTTCCCAGACGATGATTGAGAACAATCCATGACACTGGCAGGTCTCAGCTTGGCAAAGGGGGCAATGCATGCTATAAATTCTGCAGGGTGCCCAAACTTTTGCAGACGCCATTTTTTTGTTTTCTGTTATTTTGAAAGTGTAAATGATGGAAATAAAATCTAACTTTTGTTGACATATTATAAGAATGTCTAATCTGTAATTTGATGCCTTTTGGAGATTTTTCCATCTTTCCCTGGCTTCTTTATGCACATTAATACAAATTTTTAGCTGGGGTGCCCAAACTTTCGATCCCCACTGTATATACATGTGGACTGTACTCACTTGCATGGGAATCAAGTTCATTTTCACCAAGTGACCTTTCCCTAGTTGTGCCTCTGTTTCCATGACAGTAGAGGCTGCACCTGCTCATTTTGAACATTGGTCTCATAGCACCGTTATTGCATCCCCTTATGATACATGTATCCCCACTATGGTGGTGCACCCCGATGTGTTTGCTGCATGAGCAAAAGACCCTTGAGTCGTTGATTCTACAGCATATTACTGTATATGGCAGCAATGGGCAAACTACGGCCCGCGGGCTGTATACGGCCCGGGGGACCTTTTAATCCGGCCCGCGGAGCTAGGCTCCCACTAGGCTCCTCTCACAGTCCGCCCTGAAGACCGGTGTAGCATGAAAATCTGTCTCCTATGAGGATCTGTCCCCCTCGAACGTATCTGCGCATGTGCCGGAGATCGCCGATCGGCTGCTAATGCCTGAAACTGGCACATGCGCAGATACGTCGAGGGGACAGATCCTCATAGGAGACAGATTTTCATGCTACACCGGAACGGCGCGGGAACACGGCGAGAGGAACGCGCGGAGCAAAGGTAAGTGAATTGACACAGGGGGGACTTGGGGGCTTAATATTGGGGATTAATTACTATAGGGGGGATGAATTACTATGGGGGATGAATTACTATGGGGGATGAATTACTATATGGGGGATGAATTACTATGGGGGATGAATTACTATGGGGGATGAATTACTATATGGGGGATTAATTACTATATGGGGGATTAATTACTATGCTTACTATGGGGGAATATTACTATACTTACTATGGATGACACATACACATCATTCATCTACTCTTGGTCCGGCCCCCGGGTCCAATATATGAACCCATTGCGGCCCTCAAGTCAAAAAGTTTGCCCACCCCTGGTATATGGCCTAGTCATGATGTCCTCATTTTTTATTTGTTAGGTGTTAGGTTGTATTTGTACTGTGTGATTTTGAGGTCCAGATAAGTGCCCGTTCACATATGTGCGGATTGGATACGATTTGAACTGCATCCAATCCGCATGACGTGTGAAAAAACATTGCTTCCTATGGTGACTGTTCAAATACGTCCAGTGCACTGGTGGTGCAGATTCAGTGCGGTTTTAAAATGAGTCATGTCCGATTTCTGAGCAGTGTGGTCCAGTTCAGGTGCAGATTACAGGCTATTGACTTCTATGGGAACCTTTTCTAAACCGCATATGTGTGAACAAGATAAGATCCTGAACTAATCCTGTCCTGAACCTGACATAAACCTGACATGAACCTGTGAACAACTACTGTATCAATTAGCTATGAAACCTGAGTTTCAATCAGCACCGCACATGTGTGAATCAGCTCTGACTCTAGTCCAAGAACTTAAGAATAGCTACACTTCCAGAGCCCCATAAAACTGTCAGATGTAAGTTAAAGAGATAAGTGGACTAGGTGGCATGCACCTCAAATGACTTAGCTCATAGTGTGCCTGTAAATTTATTAAAGTGGTTGAATTCCTACAATTCAGCTTTAAGTTAACCCTATTCATCTAGACATGCCTGGCAAACACAGTCAAGCAGTAGATTTGTGCAGTATCACTTTATGACAGAGTACTCACTTTATCTGATGTCCACTATCTGAGTACCGCCTTGTTGTACATGGACTTGGCATCATTGGCTGGATAGGCTGACTAAGCAATAATCTGAATAATGAAAAAAGAAAACATTTTTAGGTTCAACTGCATATTGTATAAATAAAGTGTACCTAAGCCCAAGAGAAAAACATGTAAAATATTTGAGTCTTTTTCAGGTTTTTTTCATTTTTACCTTGTGATCATGCCAACAAAATACTTACTGTCCTAGGTTTACAATGCTCACCCATTGTTCTCTATCTATACAGGAACAGAGTTGTTACCCTAAGAAGTGTGTTAGGCTTACAGAACACCTCCCTTTTCCTCATCTCTATAATATGGGAAAGGGGTTGTTCTGTTCTGGGCATGATTGAGCAGGAACCAGTAAGATTTCGATCAATCTGTGGGCAGGCTGGTTGTACTGAAGTCGACTGATTGACTTCAGTACAACTAGCCTGTTGGGGTTTTTTGTATGATCACTGCTGCTGGCTATAGCCAGGAGGCATTCCCCCATCAACACTGACTGTGCTGTTTGGCGAATTGAGTGATTTTCTTTCCTTCAACCTGATTGATTGGTTCTGATTGGATGATAAGGGTTACTGCACACTGGAATTGCATTTACACTGCTTTTTTCTAATCCCAAATGGTAAAGGGGATCTCCACTCTAAATAAAAAGTGTACACTGGTTCATACTCCAGGCAAAATAAAAAAAAATTGGTAACATATCAACATTAAGTGAAATGCAGCTTAATTCCTCTGCTTGTTCTACAAAGAATACAGCTGTAGCAGAAATAATACCAAAATCAATTCATTTTTGTGTTTTCTATGTTTTACACACATTTTAGTTATTTATAGAGGTTAAATATTAAAGCTAGGTTTACATTTGAACTTAGGTTGAGGTTTATGGCTAAAAGTTATGTTGGGGGCTAGGGTAAATAATTTGATTTTAGATTTTCTGATATGACTAGTACATGAAAAAATTAGCTGCATTATAAGCGCTGTTGCTAAATAAATATTGGCAGTAAAAAAAAAATGGTAGGTCTAATGCACTCATGCCACAAACAATTAAAATGATGTCACTGTCTACCTTCCTTATTCTTCTCCATCAAAGTAATATGTAAATTGCTATCATCAAGTAATACAAACTGTCATGCAATCATCCTCAAAATTAAGTTGGAAATTTTACCTTAATTGCCTGTCATGAGTAAAATCTGGGGCTCCCTGGCACTGGGTGCTGTCTTGCTGTGAATCACTAGAGGAATTTGTGTTGATATTCTGCAACAAACCTGTAGGATTGCTGAGCTGAGATGCAGTTCTGCTGGTCGAGTGGCTTCTGTTTGGTATGCTTTGCATGCTGCTCATTGATTTCTGTCCCTGAGACCAAGTTGAAGCTTTTAAAACTTTTATAACAGATTTTGAAAACTTACACATATGGAATATAAAAACAGATTTCATTTCATCTTGTTAAATGTGTGCTTCACTACATAGCTTGACTGCACTGCAAACAGTATGGTTACTGAAATCCACAAAAATTAACTAACATTAGTACAATGTAGTCAAACTATTTAGAAAGGAAATGTTAGATTAATTGCTAGCTGCGATTTCCACCAGCCCACAACTTTTACTGCTTGTCACTAGCTGAAACACTAAAAAAGAGCTGTACAACTGCAGTATCTGGCTCAGCAAAGGAAGGACAGCTCTCTCTTTGAACAACTGAGCTAGACCTGTTTCAGACGTATCAAATCCTCTAAAAAATCTAATTAATGAGTAAAAGTAATAACATTAGTAAGAGTAGCACAAGATCAACCTGAGCATGCTCTTTGAAGTGCTAAGTACTGCTTTGTTTTAATTTTAGGCATATATACTGAAAGTTGATACCCACAATGACTGTAGTAGTGCAAGGATTGCTAACTTGACTGAATCAAAACTATATTAAACACAAAATCAAACATGTAATATTTCACAGCTTACCAATCATTAGATATATTGGCTGCATTAGTTTTTTAGGTTTTACCCTCTGTTTCACCTGGTGATCTGGCCAATACCACACCTCCTGTTTTAGAGTGGCTCCACTCTGGCTGAATGAGCACAGGGGGTACCTTTGGAAAGCAGCATTCTCAATCTGGGGGAGAGGGGATTCCTAGATGGACTAGCAGATTTAAAAATACAAAAAAATTTAAGCTAAACTCCCGCTAATAGTACTTTATAAGCAATTACAGCACAAGTTTTTTCCTTTTGGGGTAAAGACTTTATATAAATGAAAAAAGTTGATCATTGTAAGCACACCAGTCAGTGGTAAATGGTTTGTGTTATCCCTCTAAATGATACATCTGCAGGAGAGCATGTTCTTTTGAAAAACAACTGACTTACTGGCAGGATCACCAGATGAAAATAGAAGAAAGAAAGCCTGAAAAAGAAAACAAATGCAGCCATCACAACTAAGAATTGGTAAGCTGCAATATAGTTAATGTTAGCTTTTGGGCTTAATACTGCTTTAATACTCACAACCTCCTAATCTTAGTGTATTTCCTATCAGTTAATATTGTTTTTTCTTTTAAGGTTTAGGTATATTGTCCTAAACATAAATGAACCCACTTTTAGAGCTGGATTAAACAGCCTGGTCCCTTAATTTGATTAGTATCTAACTCTATGTTTATCTATATTATCCAAATAGCTAATTTATTAAAGGGTATCACACCTCCAATATTCATGTCTGTTAGCTGCACCAACAGAAGACATTTTGACCTCTTCAGCCTAATTGTATCAGCAGTACCCACTGTCCTACTTAATGTGAAAAAAGTCTCTCTGCAGAGTATTTTATACCTGTAAATCTAGCTTTCAATTACATCAAGCCTGTAGCTGAGTTTAGCACTGCTATATATGTTCAGTGCTTTGCAGTAACTTATAGGAATGCCAGTGTCATATCTGGCAGTAAAGGCCTTCAAACTGCTTCAGGTAGACATAAAAAACCAACAGAAATCTTTATTTCTTGTAATATTTGGGCAGTGATATCTGCCTTATATGGTATTGGTAATACAATGCGGCATACAAAACTAAAATATTATTACCTTGTTGGGTAGGACATTTGTATCTGGCAGCATGGGTTCTGATGATACTAGATCCTGGCTTGCAGTCTGGGAAGATGATATTTGTCCTTGAGCTGAAGAACTAGACATCAGCTGCTGTTGCATGTTAGACTGTTTATCCATTTGCTGTTGAGGCTCTGCTTGTTGCATATTGCTAAAGCTCATTGAAACAATTTGTGGCTGGTAAAACATCTAAAGAAAATTAAAAACAAAAATCATAATATTCAATCTGAACTTTAGGCAAGTAGCTAAATACACACATGAAGTATACACTGCTCAAAAAAATTAAAGGAATAGCATCAAGTAAATTAAACTCCTGGGATATTGATCTGGTCAGTTAAGTAGCAGAGGGGGTTGTTAATCAGATTCAACTGCTTTGGTGTTAATGAAATTTACAACAGGTGCACTAGATGGGCAACAATGAGACAACCCCAAAAACAGGAATGGTTTTACAGGTGGAGGCCACTAACATTTTTCCCCTACTCATCTTTTCTGACTGTTTTTCACTAGTTTTGCATTTGGCTAGGGTCAGTGTCACTACTGATAGCATGAGGCGATACCTGGACCTACAGAGGTTGCACAGGCAGTCCCACTCCTCCAGGATGGCACATCAATACGTGCCATTGCCAGAAGGTTTGCTGTTTTTCCCAGCACAGTCTCAAGAGCATGGAGGAGATTCCAGGAGACAGGCAGTTACTCTAGGACAGCTGGATAGGGCCGTAGAAGGTCCTTAACCCATCAGAAGGACCGGTATCTGCTCCTTTGTGCAAGGAGGAACAGGATGAGCACTGCCAGAGCCCTACAAAATGACCTTCAGCAGGCCACTGGTGTGAATGTCTCTGACCAAACAATCAGAAACAGATTTCATGAGGGTGGCCTGAGGGCCAGACATCCTCTAGTGGGCCCTGTGCTCACTGCCCAGCACCAGAGCTCGATTGGCATTTGCCATTGAACACCAGAATTGGCAGATCTGACACTGGTGCCCTGTGCTTTTCACAGATGAAAGCAGGTTCACTCTGAGCACATGTGACAGGCGTGAAAGGGTCTGGAGAAGCCGTGGAGAACTTTATGCTGCTTGTAACATTGTTCAGCATGACGTTTTGGTGGTGGGTCAGTGATGGTCTGGGGAGGCATAGACCTCTACAGACTAGACAATGGCACCCTGACTGCCATTAGGTATCGGGATGAAATCTTTGGGCCCATTGTCAGACCCTACGTTATAGCAGTGGGTTCTGGGTTCCTCCTGGTGCACGACAATGCACGGCCTAATGTGGGAAGAGTATGCAGGCAGTTCCTGGAGGATGAAGGAATTGATACCATTGAATGGCCCCCACGCTTGCCTGACAAATCCAATAGAACACCTCTGGAATATCGTATTTCAGTCCATCCGATGCCACCAGGTTGCACCTCAGACTGTCTAGGAGCTCAGTGATGCGCTGGTCCAGATCTGGGAGGAAATACCCCAGGACACCATCCGTCGTCTCATTAGGAGCATACACTGATGTTGTCAGGCATGCATACAAGCACATGGGGCCATACAAACTACTAAGTACCATTTTAAGTTGCTGCAATGAAATTTCAGCAAACTGGACTAGCCTGCTGCATCATTTTTTCACTTTGATTTTCAGGGTGTCTTTGAATTCAGTCCCCTGTAGGTTGATCATGTTCATTTCTATCAAACGATGGGGCATCCTTACATTTCTAACACATTACCCAGTCCATATCAGTATAGATATCCAGCATGAGATTTTTTCCCATTGAGATCTGATGTGTTTTCAAAGTGCTCCTTTAATTTTTTTGAGCAGTGAATATGTGAAGACATAGCAAAAGCATGGAAGTCCCTCACCCTTAACCTGGTCAAGACTAGGAATAGGGTGGCACAAGCAATGGTCCACGCAGTAGTTGAGGCTGTGCTACAGGACAGAGTTGCAAAATAAACAAAAATTTGGCAGCCGTGGGTTGATCACTACTTTTCCCCACACTTTGACACCATGCTTTTGCTGCAGTGTTGACAGCCTATACTCCCATGACGTTAAGACATTCCTTTGATATGGTTTCTAAGCAAGCCCCAGGACCCCATCCACTTTACCCACCTGTCCCCCTTCCCGCTTTTCTCCTTCATTCATTGGCAGCTGGAGATTTCCAAATAGCCAATCTCATGATTTCTAGTCTTTGGACATGCAAACCATTTACTGAGTATGCTCACAACTGGCAGCAATGCTTTTATATACCTTTTTGAACGTATACTCTAGCTCACCATTGCTGACCTGAATTCCCCATTATTGTTTACCCGTTTGGAAAGATCTTACTGCTGTACTTAATTTTATGAATATAGTATGTGAACAAGGTCTGTTATCTGGAAACCACAATAATTTATTCTATAACCCAACTGCCTTTCTGCTATTGCAATGTGTAAAATCAATGAATATGTTGAACAAGGAAATATATATGTGAGAGCTGTTTTAACTGCCAAAGGATTTGTATTGCTGTCCATCCAGTCCTGAGACTTACACAGCTCTCCTTACAGCACAGTCATGTCTGGTAAGGCAGGGCAGCTTCATTTTCATTTATAGGTTCCTTACCCACACCCTCCTTGTGACTGGACAGCACAAGGAGAAGCAACACACAAACAAATCATCTGCAAATCTGCTGCCTTCTCATATCTGCATGCTCCTGCATTGCAGTACAACTGAGTGTGCCACTTCTCCCTCCCTCTGAGCTCTGCTGTACAGACTGAACACTAGACTGCAAGAGGCTGATATACCAAATTCACTTTAGTTACTGAAAGTGATACTAAACCCACTGCCACAATTTTGTATTACTGCCATCTTTTATCAAGTTTAAATAGTATTATGTTTATACAAGAAAACTTATTCCTGCGCCAAAACTTTCCAAATAACACTCTAAAAATGCTGCTGTGCCAAGGACAAACACGATTAATTTATGCACCTATTTTATATTATTTATTATATTGATTAATCATCTAAATTTGCGCTGTTTATTTATACTTATACTTAAATAGTATTATATCTGGATGTATGACTCACATTAAAAGAAAATCCTAAATACATTTTTAATGCCTTGTACACTCTTTAGTCATGTGACCACCCCCCCCCCAGCTCCAATTCACAATGTGCAGTCGATGGGTGGGAGATAGCTATAGACCTCCATGCACACTGCAAAGTCACTACAATACAGTAGCAGCATAGCAGCAAGGCTCCCTGTGTTCTCACACAGGGAGTCATGCTTGATAGGGGATGCCTCTCCCTAGTTTACAGGCCTCATGCTTCACACAAAGCTTTAGGGGCCATTCACGGGCAATCTGTGAACTGTTCCTAAAGTCTGTGCTTTGTGTGAAACATGAGACTGGTAAACTATAGAGAGGAATACCCTAGCAATCATGACTCCTAATAGTACGGTTCCGCAGTCCTAACTTCCGGAATCGCCCTTCAACAGAGAAAAGTGAAGGGACTCAAAAGCAGAGTTTGTGGAGCATGTGCAGGATTGTCCCCTTCAGCCACAGAATCGGTTGCTATTTTGGGGACAGTGAAAGAGGGAGGAGAGTGGAAAGGAAATATCAATTAGGTATAATCAGGTTAAAGAAAAGTTGCACAGTATACTGTAGATAAAATACATCATTATAAATTCAAATGTCAAGAGAAAAGTTTTGGGTTTAGTGACACTTTAATACCTAGCTCAAGTTCAGCTTTAAGGTCTGTACCTCTTCAAAATCAACTATGTACAATACAAAAAGTTAAAATGTGCATTGATGACAATTATATCTGTTCTTTCACTTTAAAGCTGAAATTTAGTAAAAAAAATGTTTTTAGAAATACAGCACTGGGGACAAAACATTCCTCTAATGAAGTGTATCCTACATTCTGTTAGCTGATGGTTATTGTAAAAATCCTCATCCTTTATTGACGATGATTCCAGTTATTCATAGCTATTCTGCATAGCCACTGTATATGAAGTCTTCTGGCTATAAGCTGAGCTCAATGCCTAATCATGGCTGCAACTCTGCATCTCCAATAATAAGTAGTAACTCACCTGTGGATTGGAATCCTGGACCATATTCAGGGTCTCCAAGATCTTTTGTAGTTCCGTTTGTTGCCATCTTATGTTGGCTTGGATATCCTGTCTTCGTTGTTCCAGCTGATCCCTAATGGTTTGAAACATCTGTACAGAAAACTAAAAAAGGAACAGACTGTAGTTGGGTGTTCCCTCAATAGAATTTATTATAATGCAATGTCATATGGAAACAGCTAATTTTTTCATTGCAAACTACGATTTTACAGTCATTCGTTCTCAGATGAAAAGGAAAAAATACAGTAAGTTGACTGATAGTTAAGAGAGTTGAGCAATCACAGTTACTGTAATCAGAATAATAAGAACGTTAAATGTAAAAACCTGAAATCTAAATAGTTGATTGGGTTAGTAAACTTTAAATATTATCTTTATTGTCTATGTCTATAAAAAGTCAGACACAAATAATTTGCACATTGAATCTACTTATGATATTCTATGCAAAACTGTCACTTTGATTTTTAATGAGCAGTAGAAAAAAACCTACAAAAATTAAACATTCTGTGTACAATCTTGCATAAGTAATCAGACTAAAAATGAAAGACAAGGGGTCAATTCACATGTGCTTTGTTGCATTTGTTTTTAATCATCTGTTTAGAAATATCTAATCCACAAAAAAAGATTACTTCACATTATCAATAGAAATAACACATAAGGCGATTCTTGTAATATTTTATCAAATTGTGCATTATTTTAAGACTCATTACCATAAAAATGAATGTAAAAGTAGAATAAAGTAATGGATTCATTATTATGGGGTGTCATTATTATGCGACAGCAGAAAATATAGATTCAGGGAAAATAAAGTCTTTCAATAGTAATATTATGTAAAACAATACTGATACAATGACTTGGTTTCTTTAGTAAATATAGGCACTAATAGTACAAAGTGAAGCCAATGTGGGTGTTGGATTTTTAGACACATATAATACTTCTTCTAGTGTCTTGAGGCGATTATGAATGAAAGAGCCATTGAAATAAAAAATGAAGTGTGATTTTATTCTATCACACAATGGTGTAAAATAACAATGTAAAGCGTATTATGAACAGTTCCATGTAGATAAAACTACTGTAAAAATGACAAGCAAACGTTTAAAACAAAGTCACCATTATCTGTCATGGCTGTCCTTGCCATGTGCGATACTCCATGTCCTTGTCCGTCTCAATCTCTACTTGTCCTTCTCATGTCTCCTTGGGAAGAACCGGACGTGACTATATTGTAGCCGGAAGTGATCTCAGTATGCACCTGTTGCAGCTTCTCAGACGTGTGTATGCGAGAGTCATGTAGCGTGTAAGTGTGTGTGTGAGAGTCTCCTTGTCCGATGTCTCATGGTCTTTTATGAGGCAAATGTACGTCATAGTTAGTGATCTTAATACCTTCTATGGAAATTATTACTGCTTAGCAAAGCCATTTCATATAAGGAAGGGATGCTATACATATGATGTTTGATGGACAGGAACATATGTATGCTGATGTAAATAATATTATAAGCTAATGACGTAACCCTCAGCTATATTTAAAGAATATTATAGCTTAAGAACATATCATTGTATAATCACTAAACTATATATGTATCAATGTTAGAAACGTATACTAAATACACACAGATACTATTAAAATACATAATGTAATAGTAAGTCACTTCTAATAACCTTGACATAACTACCAGATACTTTATGCCTAAATATAGTATACTCAACCTTCAGCTGGTATATACTATCTCAGCTTAACTTGTATATCTTTTGGTCTCAGCTATAATTGAAGAATAGTAATACTACCATTTGTCAATAGACCACTTACACATATTAATATTAATTATGACTAATCATAAAAACCAAATATTTTGCAAGCTTGCCATCAATATAAGTGCCGAATCATAATTTAGATTTAACAGTGGGTAGCATGGTTAACTACAATGACAGCTGTCCAGATCTGGTAGGGATGCCTTACACATTGCCGGAAATCCTTCCTTCCAAGTTGGAAGGAGCAAATAGCACACAATGAGAGGAATCCTTATACACAATGATCACCTATAAAGATGTACGTTTTTTAAATTACAATACAATCTTAAGTGTGGCAGTTATCAGTAAACCAACCTCAGACTGCAATTCATTATTTTAAAGTGTAATTTTATTGTTTTGAAAACTGTGAACACACACATGGAAGAAACAATAGGTTTCACAAGATTACTTACATGTACCCACTAGTAATAAGGCATATTTTTGTCAATGGATCCCCAGTCCCCAGCACATTAAGCTGGGAAGTCCTTCCCCATGTATATATACTTCCTATAACATCAACATTTTCTGAACAAGTAAGGCTTTTTTGTAGACACAGAGGTATATTTATATCTCCATTATACTCTGCATTTTACAAGTCTATGAGGTTCTCTGCTTAATTCAGCAGAGAGAGCTCTATGTGTGCCAGAGAGGCAGCCATGTGACTTTGAGAGGTCACATTACTACTCTCTGGCCGTTTTTATTACACTCATTCATTTGTATTGCACGCTGGCAGATTTGGACTGCTGAGCTTTGTGCGCAGCATTAGTTTTTCTTTTTAAATCAGCTGTATGTACTCCTTTGTAGTTTACAAATATGATGGTCTTCTAGCAAGCATTATGATAAATGAGGCCACCCTCTATTTCCTTAGCTGACTCGCGATAGGACCTAATAAACAATTCTTAGGATCTACACACAAACCATCATGAATAATCTTCCTCTCTGGTTTCCAATAGGATTGTACAAAAAGACAATTCCACCAACAATGCAAGAATATGCTAATATTCACACATCTTCAGCCATTACTTCTACGAATGTAGGGGTCACCGCAGCTTGAAGCTCCTTATGTCAGCTCACTTTAGCGACCATGAACTTTCACTGAAATAGTACCTGACGCTTTGGGGTTGATTTACCAAAACTGGAGAGTGCAAAATCTGGTGCAGCTGTGAATGGTGGCCAATCAGCTTCTAATTTCAGCTTGTTCAAGTAAGCTTTGACATAAAAACCTGGAAGATGATTGGTTTCTATGCAGACTTGCAAAGATTTTGCACACCCCAGTTTTAATAAATCTACCCCTTTATCTTTAACAGAATGTTCCTTTTTAGCCAGTGTCCCCTTCAGTGTCAGTGTTCCTTTCTCCCCTTCCCTTCCCCCATTGAGGATTGTGCCTTTCTGCATTGGATCTCAGAGGTGTAGGCACCAGCTTCTTCAACTGTCATCTTACTTCTGATGCAAGCTCACTGATTGCTTCAGTGATCAGTGTGCTTGCAGCATTCAAAAGGTACACAACACTCTGGATGCAATCCAGGAACCAAACGGTTTTTAATCACATACACAAAAACTCTGCACTTTTGTGCCTCCTCTTCTGTGCTCCCTTCCATCTGCTCTTACTGGCTTTTGCAAGCTCACTAATCTTGTCATTGATTAGCGAGCTTTCAACCCAAAACATTTGTGCAGCTTTGTGAATGTTATCTGGCAGAAAAATGGCTGTCGACCAAACCCTCAAGGCTACAGCTAGTGTGCCCCTGAAACCCCTGCCCCTCTCCCCCTCCTGCTGCCCCCCTCAGATTTTACTGGCAATTTCCAGCTGTCACATTACAGCTGTGACCTGTGAAGCATTACAGCAGTGGCAGGAGCAATTGCTGTCAAACATGGACTCAGAAGAAATGCTAAGAAGTAATAATGTTACTTTGCATTTCTTCTAAAGAGTCTGAGCATTGTTTGTAAAAACTCCATGCTCATAGCCACACCTCTCCAATGTGTTTCACCCCGATGGGGCCTAATCGTAGTGATAGTGGTGACTAGGCTCAAAGTACAATATATATATATTTATACACACAGTTGTGCTCAAAAGTTTAGATACCCTGGCAGAAATTGTGAAATTTTGGCATTGATATTGAAAATATGACTGATCATGCCAAACAATGCTCTTTTATTGAAGGATGATGATCATATGAAGCCATTTATTATCAAATAGTTGTTTGTCTCCTTTTTAAATCATAATGATAACAGAAATCACCCAAATGGCCATGATCAAAAGTTTACATACCCTGGAATGTTTGGCCTAGGTACAGACACACAAGGTGACACACGGGTTATAATGCCAATTAGAGGTTAATGTCCCACATCTGCGGCTTTTTAAATTTCAATTAGTGTCAGTGTATAAATAGTCAATGAGTTTGTTTGCTCTTATGTGGAAGCACTGACTAGGCTAGATACTGAGCCATGGGGATCAGAAAAGAACTGTCAAAAGTCCTGCGTAACAAGGTAATGGAACTTTATAAAGATGGAAAAGGACATACAAAGATGTCCAAAGCCTTGGATATGCCAATCAGTACTGTTAAATCACCTATTAAGAAGTGGAAAGTTCGGGGATCTCTTGATACCAAGCCAAGGTCAGGTAGACAAAGAAAGATTGCAGCCATAACTGACAGAAGAATTGTCTGAGATTCAAAGAAAAACCCACAGGCAACCTCAAAAGAAATACAGGCTGCTCTGGAAATAGATGGTGTGGTTGTTTTTAAGGTGATACTTGAACAAAAATGAGCTGTTTGGTCGAGGTGCCAGAAAGAAGCTTTTACTGCACCAATGAAAAAGCCCGGATACAATATGCCTGACAACATCTTGACATGCCTAACTGGGCCTTCTTGTGTCATTGATGCAGTAAAGGCTTCTTTCTGGCACCTCAACCATGCAGCTCATTATTGTTCAAGTGCCATCATATTGTGCTCCTTCAAAACAACCACACTCTCTTTTTCCAGAGCAACCTGTATTTTTCTTGTGGTTACCTATGGGTTTCCCTTTGTATCCCAAACAATTCTTCTGGTAGTTGTGGCTGCAATCTTTCTTAGTCTACCAGTACTTGGCTTGGTATCAAGAGGTCCCTGAATTTTCTACTTCTTAGTGGAAGTGATGACTGGCATATTCATGGCTTTGGAGATTTTTTTTTATCCTTTTCCATCTTTATAAAGTTCCATTACCTTGTTACGCAGGACTTTTGACAGTTCTTTTCTGATCCCCATGGCTCAGTATCTAGCCTAGTCAGTGGTTCCACGTAAGAGCTAACAAACTCATTTACTATACACTGACACTAATTGCAATTTAAAACATTACAGATGTGGGACATTAACCTCTAATTGGCACTTTAACCCATGTGTGTCACCTTGTGTGTCTGTACCAAGGCCACACATTCCAGGGTATGTAAACTTTTGATCATGGCCATTTGGGTGATTTCTGTTATCATTATGACTTAAAAAGGAGCCAAACAACTATTTGATAATAAATGGCTTCATATAATCATCATCCTTCAATAAAAGAGCATTTCTGGACATGATCAGTCATATTTTCAATATCAATGCCAAAATTTCACAATTTCTGCCAGGGTATGCAAACTTTTGAGCACAACTGTATATATATATATATATATATATATATACACACACATGTATATACACAGTATATGACTTCTTGAGGGGTTTAAGAGTGGTAGCTCACATTTTAGTCCCCAAATTTCCCCAAATTGTCCCTCTTTTTTGGCCAAATTATTTTCTTTTGAGTTAGATTGGTTGACCCCCAAAACTGCCAAATTTATCTAAAAAAGAGGCATGTCTATATTGGAGACAATTATATATATAATTTATATATCATTTATACAATTTACAAGGGTAATGTTGCTGAAAACAGACATACCTACCTGTGTTCTAGATGGTGAATCGCTGAGTAGCTGATTTTGTGGTAAAAACTGTTGTTGGAGGAGGTCACACTGCTGTGATGGTGCTGAAGCCTACACAGGTTCAAAACATTATGATAAATTAAATATAAAAAAGTCACCAAAAAATAAAATATGTATTGTACTGGCTTAATATGTGTTATCTACCCTATCCTTTTGGATGCTGGTTTTAATACCCCAACTTTCCCTTGCCTATTCTTTTTGAGTACCCATCCACAATCATGTCCCTGCTATCATTTTATCTGAAGATTATTTAGAACAAGAAACAGACCAGAATTTGTACTGACAACACCTCTTTACTTCCACTTGAGAATATTTTGGTAATTCATACCTGTGTCAGGTTTGGTTGATTCACTACCTGCAATGACAGTTCAGTTGGCCTACTGGAGACTCTCTGCAGTGACTGTGGGCTGGAGTCTGTAGTCAGCTTTGTGGGAGTAGCTGTAGGAAACAGTATGAATTACATTTAATTAGCTTAATGACTGATCATATGAGATTACATTGTAATGTGGCACTTAATATACTTAGGACCTAAAATACTCCCTATTCCCCCCGCAGGTTTGTACTTACTTCTCCTGACATCTGCAGCCCCTAGTGCTGTCTGAAGCCTGGTTGATAAAAATCTAGGGCCAGGCCAGGACGTGGTGACGCAATTTGCGGCGTGGACGCCATATTGGTACTCCAATACACATCCATGCAAGTACACCCACAGCATGTGGTTCTCAATGCTTATGTAAAAGCTGTATAAATGTGAGTGGGCATTCAGTTTTACTACTTCTTTTAATTAAATTATGACGTTATCACACTATGGGAGCATCTTTTTTTCTATTTATTCTGACTGCATGAGAATTGACTGATTCTATTTTTTACTGCCCTGGAGAGGGTTCCTGCTCTTCCGGTATCCATCAGTGAGGGGGATTAATCCGTTGTTGTACCTGATACCTTCTGAAGTGGGTCCTGGTTGGTGCGATATTGTGTGAAAAAGGCATTTTGGCCCTGTAGGGTCACTCCATGGGGGTGAGGGGCATTTCGCTTAGTGTCGGATCTCCTATTTTTGCGTATACACCTTTAAAACACCAGCACAATCTAAGAACTTCAAAACACCTACGCCGTTTAAGATGTATTGGACTTCATGGTTTTGGCTGGATTATATGGAGTTTATGTGATTCATTATATGTTGGGTCATTCATATATATATCTTTTTGGGACTAATTTTGGTCCATATAGCTCATGTCACTTATCCAATTACGTATCCACTTATCCCCGATTTAGGGGTCACTGTTCTGTGGTTTTCACTTTTATTTATTCATCACTATTTTTCACTTTTATCCGTATGTTCTGTTTGATTATTTTCTTTAGCAACAGAGTTGCGTTGCATAAGCCTTGTGGCTTATTTCCACTATATACAGTTTTAAACTGTTTTTTGGTTTTTCACTTCCACCCATTTTCACTATGTTCACTGTGAATACGTATATTTTGTGATTATCCTTTATAGCAACGGTTCAGTTGCGTTGCAGAAGTCTTGTGGCTTATTTTTCACATTATAATAAGCACTGTTCTTTTGAGATCCTATTTATGGATCATATCATTGTTTATGTTGGCACAATTTATTGGATAAAAAGTAGTATATATTTTCACCCATAGTGACCTATTTACTACTAGTGGTGTACCTAGGTTACTCCTTTTTTATGTTTGGGTGTTCTTCACTTTTATCCATATTTTTGGATGTTTCATGTGTATTCTATTCAATATTTATGTTTGGATTTGGTTTATATAATCATTGTATTTTTTATTTTACTATGAATTATATTATTACTATATTGTGAGGAATATTTCTATAAGGAGTTTTTATCATACTCAGATAAAGCGCGGCACCAATTAGCTTTCTATTTGTAATTTTCCCATTTGGTATATGGTAAGGTGTTAGCAACTTTTTGTAATATTGATTAGGAGACCTAGAGCGTGGGAGGACCATATAGATATATTTGAATCCCATGTACAATCCTCTGTTAATTCCACAACCAGTTGTGATGACTCTTTACACCATCAATGATACATGGATGTGCACTCACCAATTTGGTTGAACCTCTTAAATTACATTAGGTCAGAAAGGGCTTGCATCCCCTCAAGTGGATATACCTGAATCCTAATTAACAGAACAGATAGATATTACCAAAAAACAAAACATCATAGTGCTTTCTATTATAATATTTATTAAAAATGCTCTAAAACAAGTATAACAACACTCACACCGTACTGGGGGATGTAATGAGTAAAGCTGAGTGCCATTCTGTGACATTATCATGCTGGGCGAGTGCATTCTGCTGAGGAGAGAGATATGGGTTGTATGTTAATTCCCGTGGCAGACATGATGACAGCTGGTGTTTCAGGTAGGTCTCCACCTAATGATTTACACTATTTGTTTATATAGAATGTGAGTGTTGTTGTACCTATTTTAGAGCAGTTTTAATAAATATTATAATAGAAAGCACTAAACGTTCTATTAAAATGGATATGGGTGTATAAGAAGGATTACCCGTGGAGATGCAAGCACTTTCTAACTTTCTGTAATTTAAGAGGTTGAACCAAATAGGTGAGTGCCCATCCATATACAACTCCCATGTATAAAATTATCTTGAATTGCCTTTGGAATGTTTTTATTTGCATATAAGCAGCAGGAGCTAGTTTTAAATACAATTCTGTTACACAAGCATCTCTGCCAACATTTGTTTACTCACGTGCACGTTCTGAGGTTAGAGGCTGAGAAGATTTGTGGGAACTTCTTGAAGAATCCGATGGAGTGCAGCTGGGGCTGAGAAGTGAGGCACTAACTTGTAGGACACTGTAACGCTGGTCACTGTCCACACTCAGGTCCTTGTCCTAGCATATATATACATTTATATATATATTCGAAGCACAAGTCAGAATATGTAGTTACTTCTTTATAAATATGTAGTTACTACTTTATAATGACTGACATAAATGTCAAATTTGAGTAGCTGAGATGTGACATAAATATAAAGATTTTAGTAGCTAAGATGTGACATAAATATAAAGATTTGAGTAGCTGAGATGTGACCTGTAGAAAATATGACAATATAGATTTAGCATTCCATGTTATAATAATATAAGATGTGTTCAGGATTCAGTCAGAGGCATATGGTCACCAATTAGCATCTGAAAGAGACAGAACTTCCTCTGGAAGGAGGTGACACCTACATGCCAATAAGATTTGTTACCTTCTGGGAAACCTGGAAGGAAACGGCTCTAGACGGGTTGGCTTCATGACACAGCGGGAGACCAGAGCTTTGAAGTATAACAGTAGATCAAAGGAATATGTTTCATCTCTCATAAAAGCTAAAATATTAGTTGCAGAGAGTTTAAAATACTTCCTTCTGATTGGACACTCTGTGGGCTACATCTGCATGAAAAAACTGTATTTGTGACCTATGTAGAATGCCAGAAAAATGCAGGAAATGGTTATGTGGCGGCAGATCGTGACAGCTGAACGGTGATTGGTACTGTCGCGATCGGAGTGATGCACTGGTGTCGGAAATTCAATCCCTGACTTGGTGATTCAAACCGTTCCTGGTCCAATTGACTTTGGGCATTTCAGGACCCAGAACATCCTGTGGGCGGGTACAGGAACACCCCCCAGAGTCAACTGGCCAAGGACTCATGTCCAGCCCACGTCAATATTCCCATAAATTGAGGACTTGAGGTATGGACGTTGTGATTCGTATAAAGCTAGTTCGATCGACTAACGGATTGCTGAATTTCCCTGACTTGCTCCAGTCACAGGATAAATCTTGGTAAAAGTTTTATTTCTGTTTTTTATTCTCTTTTATTTTATAGTGAATAGTCAATTGTGTGTCTTCTTGTATTTTTGGTATTTTCTGTAACTTTTATACTTTGTACATATTTTATGCACTGCCCACTTTCGGGATATTAAATCTTAAAATTAATAAGTGACTTCTGGGTACTTAAGCGGGCTTATATCTCCGGAGAGATTAGATTGTATTGTATTTTAGTGTCTTTAAATGCTTGGTCAATTTCATTGCCTATCTGTATGCAATTGCACTGTGTGTTGGCAGATTGCAAAGATAGCAGATCTGCCAGATGGAGATCTGTGTGTGTGTGTGGTGTCCCAACAGACCGTTCTGCGGATAAACTGTTGGGTGGTGGCAAGCTACCGTTTGTGGTGTGTCTGGTGTGTGGACAGTGGAAGAGTGATTTACACCGGGGTTCTGGCTTGTAGGATAGCTGGAGGAATCCTAAAAGGGTGTGTGATTGCTAGGCTGCTCCTCAACCCTAGTTAGTGCATCAGATTGTATGTAAGAGTTGTATCTGCCAGTGTGCGGTTGGCCGGTTGGATTGGAGTGAAGTCTCCCTCCAGTGGTGGCCAAGAGGTAGTGCGAGCTGTGAAAGTGTATCACGACCGGTCCTATATATTTTATATATTAGAAGTTAAGTCCCCCTTATTCCCTCTTACCCCAAGTCACGGCCACACGTGCACACCTCGGTTAGCTAGTCGCTGTGGGCGTGGCATGTGGGTGAACCATGACAGTGACATACTATTTCACTTAGCCCTATCTGGGGAATGCATAAAGGGTGTGTTTAGAATTCAGTCGGGGCACAACACTGAAAGTGATGGGGCTTGCCCTTGATTCATGGACCATTCAGAGCCACCCATATATGCATGCTCCTGGGACTATGCTATGTATGCAAATTTCTGCCACAGATAGCCCAGTCTGTTAACTGCAGAAATGCCCTATCCATTTTATATTGACAGCTGGTTTCTGTGTGATTGGCCTTTGCGTGTGTGATTTAACTGCACACTCCTGAAAAGGAAGTTCAGGGAAGTGGTAGAGCCTGAGCAAAGACTGTGAAAAAAATTATGTTTCGAAGCAAAAAAACATTAAAAGCACTGCTATTAACATTGAAGGAGATGGAAACAATAAATGATAGTTAAGGGTTTAATACTACTTTACATGATAACCATAACTTTTCTTAAATTACAGTATATCTATGTAGTTATGTTTCATCAACTCTGCATAGTATAAGAGCATGTTTGGCGGTGGAGTATGTACAGATACTTATCTACTACTGCCCAACAGTCTTATTTGTGGGTGAGTCCTTGTCATTCTCCTGTACAATGCAGGACTGCTGATCCTGCATTGCACATGGTGACATCAAAGACTCACATTTAACCTATGCAGTGCGCGCGGGGGGGGGGGGGGGGTATGTTATCACATTGCACGGCTAAAAAGAAGCCCAGAGTGGAGATTTAATCTTTGTTCTTTGTAATACACTGCAGACGGATTTCCCACAGCAACTCACATATGGGGTGTTTGCTTTCTGAAGCCTATGCTGCAAAACATCATCTATCTCTGCATGATATAGCCAGGGAAAGGCAGGCTTAACTTTGGCAGTTGGCTTTTAAAATTCTTACTACTTATATGATCATACAGTCATGGCCAAAAATATTGGCACCCCTGCATTTCTGTCAGATAATACACCACTTAGCCCAGAAAACTGTTGCAATTACAAATGTTTAGGCATTGTCATGTTTATTTCTTTCTTTTGTATTGGTATGACACACAAAAATAGAGAAACAGAAAGCCAAATTTGACATTCCACACAAAACCCCAAAAATGGACTGGACAAAATTATTGGCACCCTCAATTGAATATTTGGTAGCACACCCCTTGGGAAAAATAGCTGAAATCAATTGCTTCCGTTAACCATCAATGAGTTTCTTACACCTCTACTGGACTTTTAGGACCACGCTTCTTTCACTATCTGCTCCAGGTCTCTCAGATTTAAAGGGTTCTTTTCCCATCTGCTGTTTTGAGATGTATCCACAGGTGCTCTATCGGATTGAGACCTAGACTCATTGCTAACCAGTTTAGTACTCACCAGTTCTTTGTCTGAAACCATTTTTGGGTGCTTTGGGTCATTGTCCTGCTGTAAGACCCATGATCTCTGACGGAAATCCAACTTTCTGACACTGGGCCCTACATTGTACTCCAGAATTATTTGATAGTCTTCAGATTTCATAATGCCATGCATATGGTCAAGACATCCAGTGCCTGAAGCAACAAAGCAGCCCCAAAACATCAGTGAACCCCCACCATGCTTGACTGTAAGGACTGTATTCTTTTCTTTAAAGGCCTCATTTCTTTTCCTGAAAACAGTAGAATGATAGGCTTTACCAAAAATCTGAAATTTTATTTCTTCTCTCCACAGCACATTCTCCCAAAAAGGATTTTGCCTTCCTCAGGTACGTTTTGGCAAACTCCAATCTGGCTTTTTATGTTTCTGTGTCAGCAATGGGGTCCTCCTGGATCTCCCACCATAGCGTCCCTTTTCATTCAGAGCTGACACAGTTGTACCCTGTGCCTGAAAGTCAGCTTGAATTTGTCTAGAAGTTGATTGAGGTTCTTTAGCCACCATTGGAACATTCCTTTGTTGCAATCTTTGATCAATTTTTCTCTTTTGTCCATGTTCAGGGAGATTATCTACAGTGCCAGGGCCTGTAAACTTCTTGGCAATGTTGCACACAGTGGACTAAGGAACATTAAGATCTCTGGAGGTTGACTTGCAACCTTGAGATTGTCCATGCTTTTCCACAATTTTTGTTCTCAAATCCTTAGACAATTATTTGCTGCTCTCTCTCTTCTCTATGCTCCATGTGGTACACAGAGACACACAACAGAAAGGTTGAGTTAATTTTTCATCATTTTAACTGGTCTTCGGTGTGTTTACTATACTGTCCACACCTGTTAATTGGTAAAGGTAAGTTTAATTACAAATTACAGGAGCATCACCAACTTGGAATGCAATTATTTCTTACAACTTTGAAAAGGTGCCAATAATTTTGTCTATTCCATTTTTGGAGTTTTGTGTGAATTGTGTCAGAATTTTTATTTTTTTGTTTCTCCACTGTTTTGTGACATACCAATACAAACATAAGAAAAAAACATGAGAATGCCAAAACATTTGTAATAGCACCAATGTTCTTGGCAAAGTGGTGCATTATCTGACAGAAATGCAGGGGTGTCAATATTTTGGCCATGGCTGTACATAAGGCTTTATGTATGTGAGATATAGCATGGATTCTACAGCAGCTGAATCTAATTCTTTATTACAAACAGGTAAGGCATAGGAGTTCCTACATCAACAGATTACCCATAGCAGGAAGGCTCTATTCCCTGATTGCGTTTTAGGGACTGATGAAGTATAACTAAAAAAAGAAGATCTGATTTTAAAGCAGGTAATCACTTTCAACTGGACTTCTGAAAAGGTGAAGATATTTTGCTACCAATTCAGCTAGCTTCCTCATCTCTAATGAGTTTGAGGAACATACTCAGAATTACAGTCAGCCATTGAATTTGGGTGATCGAGTTACAATGGCAGTGATAAATGATGAGATATGTCCCTGACACTCATTAGAACAAAGGAAGCTGCTAAGATTAGCAGTGAAACATCTATAGTACAAGTAAGTAATCAACAATAAACAGTTGAATACGACTAACTACTATACCATAACCTGTATAGATAAGAACTTTCAGACAGATAATACTTTTAGCAGACTTCACTTTTTATCTTGTAATTACAGGTAAGCCAATAATAAAGCTTACTTGTAGGTACAGTGAATATCTCCTAAAAAACGTGCACTGTTTAGGAGATATTTACCTGTATAGTAGGCGGTGACATCACCAGGAGGGAGCTGTGCTGCAACCGTGTCTCCCGCACGCATGCGGGTGAACACAGACAACTCGGCGCTGGAGGGATCTGTTTTTTTAGGTAAGTCTGTTTTGCAAACACTGTTTACTACCGCTTTGGAGAATATAATTATTTTTGTTTATTGAGAACTCTGACAACCTCTGTGAACAGCAAGGGTCATTGATATTAATAGTCTGGAAAGACCCACAAGCATGCAATAGTGCTATCATGCTTGCAGCAAAATGATGTTACATTTGGCTTAGCAAAGCAGAATTCTTCCTGCTACAGTGATCATTTACTGTCATGCTTGCAGCTGCTCACATTTCATAATTACTAGTTTTTAGTCATACACTTATGTTAGTTTTTCTAACTTCAATAAAAAGCGTGAAAACATTTTTGCTTGGTGGTTGTTATGTTGTAAAGCACAACGGTAAAATATCCTTGGTATTTGTACAAGTTTACAGTTCATGAATGTATGATTTTTAAAATCCAACTTCATCCAAAGACCTTTTTTATTTTTTTGTTTTAGATAGCATAAGTGTTAGAACCTCTTTTGGGGTCCGATCCCACCAAAACCTGAGTTCCATGCACGTTTCCCCGTGTTCAAAACACATGGGTATGATCTGCTGTGGGTGTCCATGTAATCCTAATGACACCCCAAACGCACTTGCCTGTACCAAATTGCATGTGATCTGGTTATGGTGCGCCATTAAAAGTAGTGTATGCACTACTTTTGGTGCGATTCAGTGAGTTTTCAACTCTTTCAAATGAATAAGCTGAAGATCACATTGCACAGAATAGCGCAGGAAAGCGAAGTGTGTTCCTGTGTGATTCTGGTGTGATTCTGGTGTAAACTGGAAATTTCCCCTCACTTTCTGTACCAGTGAATGGGGGAAATCAGAAGGACAAGGAATGATCAGAAAACCAATCAATCGGGACAGAGATAGCAATAAAAACATATATTCTGATACAGTGGGAAAATGTAGAACCTCTACTAGTTTTCCACTGCTGCATGTGACTCCCTGTCTCTTTGACTCTTGGTACATCATTTCTTGTGTTGTTCCCGATGGCACAATTACAAAAAGTGACGGAAAATCTTTCCAATGAGTTGCAGACAGCAAAAAAACCTGACAGAAGTTTTAACCTATATGAATTTCTTTACAATTACAAGTTTTGGCTGGCTTCTTGCTACAGTCAGTTTAAGTACTGTGTATGTTACAACAGCACAGGGACATGCTGTACATATTTAAAGTATTCTGTAACACAATAAAAAAGCAATATGTAATAGAAAAACATGCATTACCTTTAGTGCAGATGTGACAATGACTTCTGAGGAGGTGTCATCCAAGCTCACTTTCTGTCTTCTTTCTACTTGCACATCTGCATAACTAACAACAGAGATAATATCTTGTACAGGAAAAAAACTCTGTATGTCCTATTATTTAAACATTCTGTATCCTGTTTTACCCTGATCGACTGAGAAGGCAATGAAAATGCTTAGTTTATAAGTGGTCATTAACGTTCCTTCCCTGACATCTCCCTGGCATCACACTAATAAGTTAAAGGATAAGTTCACCTTTCATAGCATGTTACACCCACATTCAAGGTGTAACATATTACAAACAGGCTGACCCTTGCACCCTCCTGATCCCCCATTGTGACAGCTAGCAGGGGACCTTCTCCCCCCGCTAGCTGTCACAATTTAAAAAAAACGCAGCTGTGCGGGGCTCTGCCCTCCCGGCAATGTCACTCATTCACAGTGTTTTGTGAATGAGAAAACTAAAAGTCCTGGCAGCCTTTGCGGCTGTCTACTTGTAGTTCTCAATGAACAACCACAGCACTGTGAGCTCTGTGGTAGTGAGTCTTCCTGTCATGTGTATTTCACTATAGCAGATGCACTGCTGCACTTCCAAATAGCAGTGGTATTGATTGAATGTTATCCTATATTCTCTGTAAAGGTAAATGGGGACACTTTTGTGCATGGGTTCTTTGTCTTTCAAATGTATTTCAAATGATCTTAAAGTGTACAATATATGTGCTCAGACAGACAGGTGAAGTATAACAGTCCAGAACCAGAGGACTAGCTATTCTGCACAACCAGGCAGATCACTGTATTAATAATGAGTGGTCACCACATATTTCAGGTATTTCCTCTATACAGATAGGAAGATATCTTCCATAGCAGCCTTTTTCAAGTGGGGTACTGTCGCAAAAAGCCTAAAAAGACTGTAGCAGTATTAGTGCACTTGCAACAAGAACAATTAAGTACTGTCCCTAAAACGTTTTTTTTCTATTTGTGTTAACTTCCCAATCCTGTCCTGAAAATCTGGATGTTAGTGCAAATAAAAAAGTATCATGGACAGTACTCAATTGTTCTTGTCCCAAGTTTCCCAAAAATTGTCAACGAGCGGGCAGGTGGATCAAGCCTGCCCTTTTTGCTACACAAAGCCTCATGTTTTTATTGTGCCGCATTACAATCTTAGGCACCATGTGGGCCGGCCATCGGCATCCTAACAAACCGACAAGTTCATAGGTTGATAAGGAACACGTCAGGTGTCTTCACAGCATCCTTGTTTGCCCCTTCCCTGCACCTTTCCAGCAGCATCAGTTATGTTAGCTAAGGTAAGGGTGTAAGGGAGGGAAACTAAAGAGAGAAATGCTTGGATACTAGTCAGTACCAGTGTGCAAAGGTATATTTGCTTTAAAAAATAAATCACCTCTGATGTTCAGTGAACATCTGTGAATGCTCTGCTCTTGTGATGTAAATGGCAGTGAGGTTCACAAACCCTAAAGTTTATTTCAACGTTTGCAGTCAAATTGTTGAAAACCTTGCTATATGTTTGTTATGTGTCTCCATTCACACAGCATGCGTAACATTTTTTTTTTAATATTTCTTACCTTTTAGATGTTTCTCAGGAGAAGGTGTCATGACTGACTGCATGGGTTTTTTTGAACAATGTTAAGCCGGGCATACACATATCGAAATGTGGCAGGAACTAGACAAAGAATCCAGAATAAAGCATCTAAAAACGGTAAGCTGCAATTTTTATTTTTTAAGTATGTTATGTGACTGGAAACATGTAAAACATAAAAGGTAGGGGTTACCCCAATTTGACTGCAAAAGTGGCAATACACTTTAAAACTTCACCTATCAGCTGAGTGGTACTATCCTCAAAACTGCAAACCTACTCAAAGCTTGTCAGCTTTCTTCAGCTTTGTTTTGGGTATTAGTTAAAAGAGAACGATTACCTGAGTCTCAATAAAAGAATCAGCCATTGAGTAACAGGAATTGTAGCAGAGAGGATAGAGACTTCGGTTTTCCAGCTGATATTTAAATCTCCTGAATTTTCTCCCACATTAATTGTCACAGAAAGCAAGAGATGACTACATACCTTACAACAGTGTGTGTACATACAATAAACTCTGGTTTGGAGTTCCACTGATGATATGTGATATAGTAATGAGTCTGAAGCCAGATCCATTGTTGACCTTTAGTTAGAAACCGATAGCAGCAAGACTTTCCCTTACCAAACTGCATTACTATAAAAAAAATTAAAAAATATAACATTGGTAATGAAAACATTTTGGGGTTTAGGTTTACCTGTACTGCAGTCTGTTATGATTAACTACATGGTTGTCTTGCTGCATTCTGCACTCCCCACATTTGTTAAGTCTACAGGTCATACCTGGTACTGTGACTCCCTCAGATAAAATGGCTCTCTTTGAGTTTCAGTATATCTGAATAGCACAAACATAACCATTACTGCAGATATCATTTTTTGTTTTCTCTATCACATTTGGCACAGTCAACAACAGCACCATGAACATGTGAGGCGACATTTGATAGTAAATTGAATTTTATCGCATGTACGTCACCAGTTAATTGTGACTTTATTTTTCTGTTGCTGCTGGGATATGTGTGGCATATTCTGCCAGATCATCTTTAGCATGGCCTATGTTTGTACCACTGACTAATGCTGCTGCATTCCTGTCTGTATGTAAAAAAAAATATTTTAAAAAAGGAAGACAACTGAACACCAGTACTATGCACAACAAATGATAAAATTTTTTTTTTTTTTGCAGTGCTGGTCGATTGGCTAAAATCTGCAGGGTGGTTGAACGGTTGATCGATAGATCGAAATTCGGCTGAACCATGTATTAGCCTTTCTGAGCCCTGGAACCCTAAGTTTCCACCAGAAGCTGCTTAGGGTTCCTTGCGCAGTAAGCAATTTCTACCTCTCATTATCAGTGACATTAATGGTCAGTTCAGCTATTTGTAGGAATCAGGAGCGGACTGACCATTTAACCACTCGAGCACTGCCCAAGGGCCCGGGGTCAGTAGGGGGACCCATGAGATGCCCCTGGTACCTTTCATAGGCTTTTTTGGGTGTGGTTTGAGTGTGGGCGAGAACACAGGGGCCCCATGATTTCCAATTGCCCGGGGGCCCCATGAGTTCTCAGTCCGTCCCTGGAAGGAATACATTCTCACTTTCCACCAATAACAAAACTTAGCAGCATCTTCCATCTGACCACCAATGTAACAAGCATTCCTCCTACTGCCAACCAATGTAATAGGGCCCGTCTTCACTGACTAAAAATGTAAGGGGGCAATTCACTATTCACCCCAAAGTAACTTAGGACTTCACCAATGTAAGAGGGTCATCCTCTGGCCACCAATGTAAGGGGCATATTTTTCTGGGCATTATTTATTTCCTTTCATTGTTATTACTAAAAATAATTTCCTTAAAGAAAAAGGCTTCTATAGATTATATGTTTTTTGGGTGTATTTTCAACACATGTTGTTATTCGTTCAGTGCACGAAAACAGATGTAACATAATTTTTATGGGCCAGTCAAAGCACTAAAAAATGAACAAGAACTTTTTTTTTACAATGAGCATATACACAATGCATGCATGTAAACTTGTCCTATTGAAAACAATGGCTGTCCGGTTTACATACACATTCAAACACACTTGCTAAAATGCATTAGTGTTAATAGGTCCCAAAGAATGTTTATGACCCATCCTATTGAAACCTTATTTTTCTATGATACTTTCTTTTTATTGTTTTAATTGCACATTCTAGTGAACAAACTCATATTTAAATTATTAATCTGCACCAGTTTTCCTACCATTATTCTACCTTTTCGTTTAACCTGTCTGAGTACTTACAGTGTTCATGGCACTTTGCTAGTATCTCTAGGTCATCTACATGATAGTAGTCATATCCAGATGTACCAAGAACTTCAAAAGGTAAATATCCAATGATTGGTGGAGCTCTGCACAACAAGAGGATAATGTCAATGTTTATGTAGTTTTTTCAGAAATTACTTTCAGCAAACACAAGAAAGGACACATGAGCTGTTTTTCAACAATTGCATTTGCTTCTAAGTGTGAGCAGTCATTTATATCATAGCTCAAAGGTTTATGTAAAAATCTCATAGGTTTTCAAAAGTGTGTTTTCAGATCAGCACGGTGGCAAAGCGGTTAGAACTTTCACATTGGACAACTGGAGTCCTGAACTTAATTCACACCAAGGATACTAACTGCATTGGATTTGATTTGGATTGAACTACTGCAAACCTGGGGAAGTCATACAATGTTTCTCAGTGCTGGGAAACTGTGATGCAGGAGTATAAATTTTGCTATACACAGATATTTTCATTCCTAACAGGTCCCTCCATTCACACTATACAGTGTGGATGGATAAATTTGCCACTGTGGCTGTGGCTGTGGCAATTTTTTGTCCAGCTCCTCAGATTTTTCCAGTCACGGTGGGACGGGGCTAAAAGTGACAACCCATATAACATTTTGTCTGACTCATCAGGAACAGGCCAAATCTGCATAGTGCAGGGGTGGGCAAACCTTTTGACTTGAGGGCCGCAATGGGTTCATATATTGGACCCGGGGGCCGGACCAAGAGTAGATGAATGATGTGTATGTGTCATCCATAGTAAGTATAGTAATATTCCCCCATAGTAAGCATAGTAATTAATCCCCCATATAGTAATTCATCCCCCATAGTAATCCATCCCCCATATAGTAATTCATCCCCCATAGTAATTAATCCCCCATATAGTAATTCATCCCCCATAGTAATTCATCCCCCATGTAGTTCATCCCCCATAGTAATTCATCCCCCATATAGTAATTCATCCCCCATAGTAATTCATCCCCCATAGTAATTCATCCCCCATATAGTAATTCATTACCCATATAGTAATTCATCCCCCATAGTAATTCATCCCCCATATAATAATTCATCCCCCCTATAGTAATTCATCCCCCATATAGTAATTCATCCCCCATAGTAATTCATCCCCCATATAGTAATTCATCCCTCATAGAAATTCATCCCCCATATAGTAATTCATCCCCCATAGTAATTCATCCCCCCTATAGTAATTCATCCCCTATAGTACATCATCCCCCATAGTAATTTCATCCCCCATATAGTAATTCATCCCCCATAGTAATTCATCCCCCATAGTAATTCATCCCCCATATAGTAATTCATCCCCCATAGTAATTCATCCCCCATAGTAATTCATCCCCCATATAGTAATTAATCCCCCATATAGTAATTCATCCCCCATAGTAATTCATCCCCCATAGTAATTCATCCCCCATATAGTAGTTCATCCCCCATAGTAATTAATCCCCCATATAGTAATTCATCCCCCATAGTAATTCATCCCCCATAGTAGTTCATCCCCCATAGTAATTCATCCCCCATATAGTAAATCATCCCCCATAGTAATTCATCCCCCATAGTAATTCATCCCCCATAGTAATTCATCCCCCATATAGTAATTCATTCCCCATATAGTAATTCATCCCCCATAGTAATTTATCCCCCATATAATAATTCATCCCCCCTATAGTAATTCATTCCCCATATAGTAATTCATCCCCCATAGTAATTCATCCCCCATAGTAATTCATCCCTCCTATAGTAATTCACCCCCCCTATAGTAATTCATCCCCCATAGTAATTCATCCCCCATAGTAATTAATCCCCCATATAGTAATTCATCCCCCATAGTAATTCATCCCCCATAGTAATTCATCCCCCATATAGTAATTCATCCCCCATAGTAATTCATCCCCCATAGTAATTCATCCCCCATATAGTAATTCATCCCCCATAGTAACTCATCCCCCATAGTAATTCATCCCCCATAGTAATTCATCCCCCATATAGTAATTCATCCCCCATAGTAATTCATCCCCCATATAGTAATTCACCCCCCCTATAGTAATTCATCCCCCATAGTAATTCATCCCCCATAGTGATTCATCCCCCATAGTAATTCATCCCCCATAGTAATTAATCCCCCATATAGTAATTCATCCCCCATATAGTAATTCACCCCCCCTATAGTAATTCATCCCCCATAGTAATTAATCCCCCATATAGTAATTCATCCCCCATAGTAATTCATCCCCCATATAGTAATTCATCCCCCATAGTAATTCATCCCCCATAGTAATTCATCCCCCATATAGTAATTCATCCCCCATAGTAACTCATCCCCCATAGTAATTCATCCCCCATAGTAATTCATCCCCCATATAGTAATTCATCCCCCATAGTAATTCATCCCCCATATAGTAATTCACCCCCCCTATAGTAATTCATCCCCCATAGTAATTCATCCCCCATAGTAATTCATCCCCCATATAGTAATTCATCCCCCCTATAATAATTCATCCCCCCTATAGTAATTCATTCCCCATATTGTGTCAATTCACTTACCTTTGCTCCGCGCATTCCTCTCGCCGTGTTCCCGTGCCGTTCCGGTCTTCAGGGCGGACTGTGAGAGGAACCTAGCTCCCCTGCTGCCCCGCCTCACGCTGCCCCACTCCTCACGCTGCCCCGCCTACACACATCCTGACAGACAATGTTTGCCACGCTCCGCGGGCCGGATTAAAAGGTCCGCTGGGCCGTATACGGCCCGCCTGCCGTAGTTTGCCCATTGCTGGCATAGTGTCTAGCAAGTCTAAGCCTCTGAGGCTGATATTGAAGTGCTCAGTTTAAGTTAGGGTTACAGTGAAGAGTATTTTTTAAAATTTACAATTTCCAACGCAAATTATATGATCATTTTAGGGTTAAGGATAAAGGATATCTAAATCTAAGAACATATATGTAATATATCACAGTTTTCCATTCCTTGGATTTTGAGACTGAATTAGTTTTCATTTCTAAGACTGAAGCCAGCCATAGATGGATCGAAAATTGACTGGTTCAGCAGGGACCAATTTTCGATCCATCTATGGCAGGATGGTTGTACAAAGGTCAATCTCTCTATAGACTTCTGTACAACCAGCCTGTTGGAAACATATCGCTTGATCAGTGCTGCTGGCTACAGCCGATTGTGCTGATGAGTGTATTCTGATGGCAGGTGAGGCCTCCCTATTAGCAGAATACAATAGTTCCCTGGGAAGGATTCCCCCATCTACACACTCAATGGTTGAATGAAAGAAAAGGAATCATGCATGGCCTGCCTAAGAACAATTTTAGCATGTAAAGAAAATACATTTAGTGTCCTTGTCACTTTATGTGAACTGATATGAAATATTAAACAATCTTATCTTACAAGCTATCATCTCTACAACTATTAATTTTTTTGCCCCCATATAACAAAGACAAAGAGAAGAAGATTTGTTTGTAGTCTAAATCGAGATAGCAGCCTGGGTTACAACCATGGCTCTATCAGTAGATGCAGAAGTGATCTGTGAGTGTAGCTATCGTAGGACATAAAGTGTGTTTTTTATAGGATTATCAGGTGAAAATAATGGAAAAAAGCCTGAAAACTAATCCAGATCTAAGGACTGGTAAGCTGCACTATTTTAAATGTTTGTTTTTGGATTTTGATATGAATTGAGTGTTAAAGTGTTACTAAACCCACAACAGTAAAATCAGTTTGTATATGCTGTAAAACATGGTTGTTATATTCACTGTGGAACCTAAGGGATTAATCCTCTGCATTGTGTAAAAAGGCTGTTTGATCCTGAATTCTCTGATCCTCCCCTTCTTCCAGTGTCCCTCTCTTATCTTCTGATAAGACATATCATGGAGTCACTCTGCACATGCTCAGTTTTGTGTGTATTGCTAGAGAGGTTTTTTTTTTCTTGGGAGAGTGCATGTAATCAGCACAGGGCCAATCAGCGCTATCTAGACAGAGGTCAGGAATCCTGCATCCTCCTAGAGCAAAATGAAAACTCCTTCTACAAGCGTTAACATGTGCTTTGCTGAACACTGATAGAACTCACAAGACTGCTATATACTGCTGATGAGAAAAGGTACTTATCAGTTTATATTTACTAAAATAATTTCACTTCCATGTTGTGTGTACTGTGGGAGACCAGATATAGTGAATGCAGAGTTCTGGGTTTAGTAACACTTTAAAGAAAACCCTAAAGACTACCTTTCCATTTCAATCCGCAGATGTTGCAATTTTCTAAAACTGTCAAGAAATATGTGTCACTGCCTTGAAATCTGGCAACCTGCAGGTGATCTGTAACATCATTGAAAATTCAGTATCATTTTTGCTGAGATGCTAACTAACACATTGCCACAATGCAGTCCCACTGGACTTTGGGCAAATCACATCTAACCCATAGTTTCGTGTGGGTTAGCTGCACTTCACTGCAGAATTTTATGATGTCCTTTGGCTTTGGTGCGATTTCAGAAAGCGCACTAAAAATGCAGAATGCAGGAGTTTTGGTGTTCTTTCTGAAATAGCACCAAAACCACAGGATCTTATATAAAAGTAAGGGAAAGCACAACTAAACTACACAAAAACCATGGGTTAGCTGTGCTTTTGCTAAAGTGTGAAGCTAAAGGGCTGCAACTTCTCTTAACATAGCTCTGAGATTGCAGCGGGTGATTATGAAAGTGCACCCTCTCAATTGTAATTAGAATTTATGAGTTACGTTTAAAGGTCAGTTCAAGACTGGGTTACAACCCAAAATGCACTTGTTGCATTCACACATTGCCGTACTGATGCACACTGCATTCTCCATTCAGTTCTTGCTGGAGCATATAGTAGGAACTCTCCACAGACTCAAATGCAGAGTGTACTGTGCACCTCAGAAGAATCTGACTCTCAGCAGTTTCATGGGAGATATCCTGCTAGGATCTGATTTTAAATGGCCTAAACTGCAAAATGAAGGTCAGTGTACTCAAAATACAGCACACAGGGAGGGCTTTTTCACAATACACAGTAATGTCTTGGCAGCAAGAGGCAATTTTGTACTTTCTCTTCTAATGTAACATCTCAGATCACAGGACCATATACTTTATTTGGCATGCTATATAGAACTGTAAATGGGGCAACAAAGCCCAGGGTAGGGGAGTGGGGAATGGTAATATGGGAGTGGAAGTAAATGGGGAACTCATAAAAGAAATTAATTGTTAGGACGTACATACAGTTTAGAGTATAACTAAAGGCAAACTTTTTTTTTTTTTAATAGAATGGAGAGGGATTAGACTACCTGTCAGGTTTATATTGCAATATGTTAGCGTGTTTCAACCTCCCTTGTGGACTGTTCAGCAAAAGTGGAAGTGAAAAAGGATTTAAAAAAAGAGAGGGGAAAACTTCCAGTGGGGACACTAGTTGTGGTGACAACCAGGGATTCCCTAACTTTGGTGGGATTTCCTCTCACTTCAGGTTTTGGCTAACAGACAGGAAGTGAAGGGAAATCTCCCATATGGGACTCTATGCAAAATGAAAAAAAAAATCCTTTAGTTCTGCTTGAAGACTGCAATTTGAGCAGAAACCTAGTTACAAGTATGCATGTATTGGCCATTGAGTAAAGTATTGAAACCAAAGGAAGAGAATCACAGCCAGGCAAGTAGCATTAGTAAAAGAAATGGATTATGCATTATTCTCAAAACAGGTTTTCCCTTAAAAAGGTCATTGCTGCAACTTATTTGCAGTGGAAGGTTGTTTGTCACTTCTGGTTCGTTCTGTATCTACTATAATAGAGTTGTTTTGTACCTGTGATCTAGTGATAGGAACTTCCATTCAAGACTGTGCCTTGACGTGAATTCTTCAAAAGACTCATCAACTATACACATTTCCTGCAAATCCAAAGACACAACACTTTAAAGAATTCTGCTAAGCATTATTTGGATGTAAAATAAATAGTGACAAAAATGACCCTATTATAATTTGAAGCAAATTACAATCCTTTCTATGAACTCTAATAAAACGTACTGTGCATGAAGGAATGTTTACAATTTAAGTGAATTGTTCGAAAAATTTTAAAGCTGAGCTCCGTGATAAGCAAATATTGTCTAAATACAAAAGGGATGTGTATTCCTACTTAAATCTTGGTGTGCACTGTATATTTCTTCCAGATTTGTACAGTAGTACTTTGGCGCTGTGCACAAGCTTCCTGACATGACCAGTGACTGCTGCTCTCCCATCTTGTGCTGGGTGATTGGCCCTGTATCCACCCCCATTCTGTAACTTTCTGCAAGCACAGCTCAGCACAGCGATGTTGTCACTATACTTTTATGTGGAAGTAACTGTGTTTGCAATGGTTTTCATGGCTACTGAGGAATATACCTAAATTAAATTATTGTGCCCAGAGTTCATTTTTAATTCAGGTTGAGGCTTTCTTCCATTCTGAAACTCAAATGTTATATCAAATATTACAAAGATTTTAAATGCCTGGAAGAAACACAACCTTAAACAGTAAATGAAAGCTTAAAACAAGTTATGACTGATGCATTATACTGCCAATTCTAGCAAGTGATGATTCAATGCACCCTATTACATCACAGTTTTTCATAGGTCGCTTTTCAATAGTTGATGACTTTTTTGTGACAATGTTCCTTTATGGATACTTTAAAATGCCCAGATTCTTTTGATTAATTAGCAACACCCTTCATTTTTTCCAACACTTCAATTTAGCCCGCTACATATATAATATATATACATATATTAAAGCAGCATAAAATACTGGCATAATGTAAGAGTTCATAATGCATTTCTCTTAAGGTATGAGATGCAAACCTGGGAACGTTCTATGTAACCTTACTCTGATTTACAATGTGACACCGCTTTCAACTATGCTACTACTAGGGACCTGACCTCCTAAAAGTCCTGCAGGGTCTCTGGCCTGAGAATGAACTGGCACAATTTACTCCTCTTTACACACCCTGCAACTAGCAGACGCAGTGGGTCCAGTTATTTACTTATTTAGGTGTGGTGATTTCTCATGTGTTGACCTAAATCTGGTTCCTGTACTCTCTGAGGTTAAGAATCATCTGAAGGCGCGCTGGAATCTGCCCCTCTCTTTAATTGGCTGTATTAAGTTGATCAAAATGAAGATTCTTCTCAAATTAACATACCTCTTTCAAAATTCACCCACTTGGATTCTCAAATCCCTCTGTAAACAGCTCACCCACATTTTACTCTCTTTCTTATGGGGACCTCAGGCACCATGTTATAAACTTGCCACACTCATTAGACCAACCACACAGTGTGGCTTAGCCATGCCGGCATTCTACAAGTATTTTATTGCCACACAGATTGTAACTACCCACTGGTGCTTGGTGCCAAATCCAAACAACCCCTCTGTCACGTTAAAGGTGGCTATTTTAAACTCCCTGGAGGAGCTGCAACACCTATTGTTTTGGGGCACAAAATTCCTATTCATTAACCCCCACCCCCTTATAAAAGCCACCATTAAATCTTGGTCAGTGGTACTTAAGTGGAAACCGCAGACCCCTCCCGCCCTTTCACCTCACTGTGGAATAATCCCAACCAGACTCACTTCTATATGCTTCCCAAATCCCACAGCTGGCCTAAATTCAAAATTAATTCCTTGGGACACATCACAGCTGAAGGGAATCTAATGTCCTTTAAAACCATCCAAACTAAATTCAATCTACCACTGTACTACCAAGTGAGATACATGCAGCCGTCCCACGCCTTCCTTCACCAGGACGTATTTCTAACTTGTTCTCCCTTGGAAAATTTGTTAGGCACTAACCATCTCTCAAAACCAGCCTCCTCACTCTACCAGCACCTCCTCTTCAATACTCTTTTAGACCTCTCTGGCCTCTGGAATAAATGGCTGAGTAATATATTGGTGTCAGAGATCCTGTCGCCGTGCAGCCATGCGACGGATCTCCTCGAGCTGCGGCGATGGGAGTGTGCAGGCGTGGGAATGTGCGGCCACGCATGCGCAGTAGCACGGAAACTCGCGCATGCGCAGTAAGTGTACACGTCACGCCAGGTGGGCTATTTAAACCTGCAGAATAGTAAAATCAATGCCTTCTGGTCTACAACGTTCCTGCACATATTCCTGATCCTGTTACCTGTATTCTGATTTGCCTGACTAAGAAAGAACTCCGCCTGCACCAACCTCGGCTATCCCTGACCATCCACTTGCCTGCTCCCTTGTACTTTATCTGCCCGCCTGATACTGACCCAGCTTGTCTGACTCTGCTACAGTTACCTACCTGCACCTGGCTTACATCCTGACGGCTGTCATACTTACCTACTGCTGCACCCACGGTCATGCACCTGGCCTGCATCCTGGTCGCTGCCATACCTGCCTGCTACTGCATCCACGCTCCAGGTGTCCGGTCCCAATCTGCACCCTGATTGCCACCATACCTGTCTGCTGCTGCACCTATGTTCCTGCACCCGCAACTGGCCTGCATCCGGATCTCCTGGGTCCCCAGCTACCTGCCGCCAGCTCTAGACCCACACTCGTGCCACTCTTGGCTCTGCGCCCACTGTTCTCACTATCAGGGGCTCAGAGCAGGAGTTGTAAGAGAACGCCCTCTCTCAGGCTCCGACATGGCCTTCTGGTACTGTCACATACCTGGTTGGGGAGCCTGATGTGGAGAGAGGGCGTCCTCTTACAACTTCCGCTTGGAGCCCCTGATAGTGGGAACAGAGGGCGCAGAGCCAGGAGTGGCACGAGTGCCGTGTGGGTCTAGAGCTGGCGGCAGGTAGCTGGGGACCCAGGAGATCCGGATGCAAGCCAGGTGCAGGTGCAGGAAAATAGGTGCAGCAGCAGACAGGTATGGCGGCAATCAGGGTGCAGATTGGGACCGGACACCTGGAGCGTGGATGCAGTAGCAGGCAGGTATGGCAGTGATCAGGATGCAGGCCAGGTGCAGGACCGTGGGTGCAGCGGCAGGTAAGTATGGCAGCCGTCAGGATGTAAGCCAGGTGCAGGTAGGTAAATGTAGCAGAGTCAGACAAGCCAGGTCAGTATCAGGCGGGCAGATAAAGTACAAGAGAGCACGCAAGCAGATGGTCAGGGATAGCCGAGGTTGGTGCAGGCGGAGTTCTTTCTTAGTCAGGCAAATCAGAATACAGGTAACAGGATCAGGAATATGTACAGGAACGTTATAGACCAGAAGGCATTGATTTTACTATTCTGCAGGCTTAAATAGCCCGCCTGGCGCGACGTGTATGCTTACTGCGCATGCGTGACTTTCCGCGCTACTGCGTATGTGTGGCCGCACGCTCCCGCGCCTGCGCACCACCGCGGCTCGAGGGGATCCGTAGCATGGCTGCACGGCGATAGGATCCCTGACAATTGGACATTGACAATGAGGACTGGTCTGACATCTGTGATACATGTTTAAACAGCTAGTCTCTCCCAGGGACAGACTGGTCCAAAATCCTCCAGAGAGCATATTTTACCCTCTACAGGCTTCACATTTAACCCAGCCTTGGCTCCTGCATGCTGGCACTGTTATCAACCCAACGGAGACTTTTTCCACATCTTCTCGACCTCCCCTTTCATTTCTCAGTTTTGTTTGGAGGTGGTGGATGTTATCTATACAGTTGCCTTGTCTCACCTCACCCTGGATCCAAAGCTGTGTCTGATGGGCCACGTGGAGATCATGGCCCCCACGGGTGCTGAGAGGACACTTTTGGGCCTTTACTATGCCCAAAAAAATCGGTTACGATGCACTAGAAGAAAGCAAGCCCTCCCTCTCTCATTTTTTGGAAAAGCTTAGTCAACAGAACATACTCTGTTATGACATACAGTTTGCGGAAACAATAAAGAACAGGGTAATCAATTGATGATCTGAGATTTGGGGCATTAACAAAGAAAAGCTTGAGGATAAAGGTCTTAAAGTATCTTTGATATAAATTCTGGTTAGGGCAAACACACACACACCCAATGATATAGAGCAGCTATTCTCAACCAGGGTTCTGTGGAACCCAGGGGTTCCTTCAGAGGTTGCATTTTTCCCACTGCCCATCAATGTAATGTGCATTTGTCCTATTGACCTCCAATGAATTGTTTTTAGCAGGGTTTCCTTGAGACCCATACATTATTTCAAGGGTTCCTCTGGAGTAAATAAGTTGATAAAGACTTATACAGAGAATGTGTTAAATAAAGTTGAAATAAGGATTATTCACTTCAGGGTTCTAGAAAATGAAGTGTGGTAAGAAAGAATGCAAATAAAACAACCCAACTAAAACAATTTACAGAATGTTTTTGACAACTAAAAGTTAGTGACTAGTCAGCTAACAATGTTGGTACTCCTGATGAGAGTTACCACTTACCTTTAAAAATTGAGGTGTTGCAAGTCGGACAGTAGCAAGGAAGCAAACCTGCTTGTTGAGCTGTGATCTGTATGTTCTTGAAACAGCTCCTTCATAGCCATTACATGAAGGGACAGGCACTGCAATGAAAGTGTATATGTACTAAAGTATAAAGAAAATATTGCATCTTTAGCATCTGTTGGTGACAATAAGTGTAACTAGGATATAATATTTTTAATATTTTTGTAATGTAATTTATCTTCCAATGAACTGTTTTGATCAGACACCCTTAAAGTGTGTGTAAAAGCAATATTATGATTTACCCCTTTTGTTAGGCAGCAAGTGCTAACTCCTGTACAACAAGGGTATGTCTTCATGCAAGTGCTAACTCCTGTGCAACAAGGGTATGTCTTCATGCAAGTGCTAACTCCTGTGTGGCAAGTGCTCATCTTCCTGCGCACATGCAGGGTAAATGTAATGTTGTTTTTCTAGTCATTTTGAAATGTTTTCTTCTCATAAAAACTCCCATTGAAAAACAGTAAATAAATACAAGCTACACCTTTATCATTTTATTATAATCTATTCTCTTACCATCCTAGCCACCTCCACAAAATGTTATTTTATAATCCTTTGAGTTATAAACTGAGTTTTTCCTTTTCTTATGAATACTTTCATCATAGTATTTTAGGAGCAAACAATCCAGTGCCATCTGATTTGCCTCCAACAGTGAGTCACATTGAAAAAAATGAAAACCAGATTAACAATAAGCTAAAACATGGCCCCAACTGAAAACACTGGCCTGATTTTTTTTATTTCCTTATAATACACAATGACATATGGAATGAAGGCTCCGAACACAATTATGTACGTCCTTCCCCAAACGCTTTTCTACATGTTAAAAACATGCTTTGGAGCTCAGAGGTGAAATGAGGGCACTGAGTCACACTGCCTGTAAGGGATGTGAAGAAAACACAGTGTGGTTTCTGGAAGGCAGGCTGAGGAATTTTTGCAAAGGATGACCTATTTGGAAAGACACCAGCAGAATTTCAATTTCTGGTCTCTGCAATAAAAGGCAAAAAAGTGCAGACAGTCGTTCCTGTGTTTTTACTTACTAACCTTTGGTAATATACTAACTCTAAAGTGCAAAGGTCTAACTTGTGTTGTGGCCCCAAATATTGAAGTGGCATGTTCTGGAATCCAATCTGTGGGGTTGTCATTGTTTCAAAACCCTAATATATTTCTTTTTCCAAAGATGCCTATAAAATGATTACAATCTCTAGCAATGTGAGATTCTCAGTAATGTATTGTGGGGCTCCGTTAGGTGACCCAGACTATAGACTGCACACCTATGGCACAGATTATAGAATGTCAAACTCACATTTGTAGAAGGAAATTCATTCATTATTCTGCATGAAACTGTAAGTGAATTAATATTCAAAAAGTGGAATTGCTTCAGTAAGTCTTTTCCAACCACAACCATATGATGTATCGGCAGCAATGCCACACCTTTATTTATATAATATATAATCAATAATTTTTTTTTTAACCACTTGAGCTCCAGAGGATTTACCCCCCTTAATGACCAGGTCTCATTTTGCTACTCGGCGCCGCACTAATTCATCTGATAATTGCGCGGTCATGCAATGCTGCACCCAAACAAAATTTACGTCCTTTTTTTCACACAAATAGAGCTTTCTTTCGGTGTAATTTGATCACCTGTGCGCTTTTTATTTTTCACGCTATAAACAAAAAAAGGCCAAAAATTTTGAAGAAAAACAATATTTTTTACTTTCAGCTATAAAAAATATATAGTAAACTCAAAGTTGGTTATAAATTTAGGCCAAAATGTATTCTTCTACATGTTTTTGGTAAAACAAATCCCAATAAGTGTATATTGATTGCTTTGTGTGGAAGTTATAGCGTCTACAAACTATGGTATAAATACTGCAATTTACGCCATTTTTGTGCTATACAGCGCTGCGCTAGTTTAACGGACAATTGCGCGGTCATGCAATATGGTACATAAATTAAATTTACATCCTTTTTTTTCCCCACAAATTGAGCTTTCTTTCGGTGGTATTTGATTGCCTGTGCAGTTTTTATTTTATGCGCTATAAAAAAAAAGGCTGACAATTTTGAGGAAAAAAAAAACAATATTTTGGACGTTTTGCTATAAAACATGTCCAGTAAAAAAAAAATGCAAAAATAAAATTTAGTCATAAATTTCTGCCAAAATGCATTCTGCGACATGTCTTTGCTAAAAAAAAAAACCCAATACGTGTAAATTAATTGGTTTACGTGAAAGTTATAGCGTTTACAAATGGCGGGAAAGATACTGGGATTTTTAGTTTTTTTTAATACTAATAATGGCGGCGATCAGCAAATTATGGCGGCGATCAGGGACTTATGGCAGCGACCAGCGACTTATGGCGGGACTGCGGCGGACATTCTGACATTGGGGGGTACTGACTTGGGGTCACTGACATCTCCAAAAACACTAATACAGTGATCAGTGCAAAAAAAAAAAAAACACTGACACTGTACTAATGGCAATGGGGAGGAAGGGGTTAACTTTATTTTGCAGGGAAGGGTTATAGGAGTGAGGGGAGTGTTTTACTAGGGGGCGGGGGTGTGTACTAGATGGGACAAGGCTGATCGAGAAAGAGAAACTGTTCTTTCTCGATCAGCTCATCCTCGAGCTGACAGGGAAGTGACAGACAGCACAGCTACTGCAGCTGTGCTGTCTGTCACTGTTTGCCGCCGATCACCAGGAGATAGCCGCTAAGGAGCAGCTGTGACCCGGCGACTGACATCTGCGGCGGTGATCGGCGGTACAAATAGGGCGGCGGCGTGCCTCGCGCGTGCCCCCTATTTGTTTACAAAACACACGTTTTAAAACGTGGTTTTGCCTGTGAGTGCCACCCTGCCGCCGTATATGTACAGTGGCTGGGCGGCATGTAGTCAATTATTGGGGAGAGAGAAAACCTGATAAGGGTAGATCTAACCTACTGTATGACTGTAATTGCCCCATTACAATAAAATAAAGGAGATCTACACGTAATAAAAATTTTAAATCACAGTGTCGATTCATTGCAAATATGATAAAAGTGGATTTTTGTATTAGCCCCTCCCACTGTCTCAATTTATTTACCCAGTTTTCACATACGTATATCAGACATCCTCCCCTTTGCCTCTGTAGCTACTACAGAGCAAGGCCAGCTTATATCTTTAATTTAACCAATACCTTCCTTCACAGTAAGAATACAGCTAAAGCTCTCCAAGTATTGTTATAGATTTTTATTTTTATAATTATTAGGCAGCTTCCTTTACTTACGCAAAATGGGACAACAAAGAGATTTACCTGACTCTGAAAAGTCAAACATTCAAAAAAGTCTTTCAGAAGAAGGATGGAGCACTCTTGAAACTGTAATCACAGAACCGTCAAACTTTTTTTTAGTCAACAGGTTAACAAGAAATGTGTTGCAAAAAAGGCGCAAATTAACTGCCAAAGATTTCAGAAAAATCAAACATGAAGCAGGAACCCATTATCCTCCAGGTTTGTCAAATTTCAGAACTGCAATCTACCTGGAGTGCCCAGAAGTACAAAGTGTTCAGTGCTCAGAGACATGGCCAAGGTAAGAAAGGCTGAAACCTGACCACCACTGAACAAGACACATAAGTTGAAACTTCAAGACTGGGCCAAGAAATGTCTGAAAACAGATTTTTCAAAGGTTTTATGGACTGATGAGATGAGTGACTGTTGATTGACCGGATGGATGGGCCCGTGGCTGGATCAATAATGGACACAGAAGCTCCTCTTCAACTCAGATGCAAGCAAAGTGAAGGTGGGGTAAAGATGAGCTAGTTGGACCTTTTCGGGTTGAAGATGGACTCAAAATCAACTCCCAAACTTAATGCCAGTTTTTAGAAGACTAGCCAGTAACGGCCTTAAAGATGAAAAAATAATTACATGGCCCTCTTCCTCACCTGACCTAAACTAGATTGGGGTAGACCTCTCTGGACAGTGTCTCGGAGGCTGTGGTTGCTACTGCACAAAAAGTTGATCGTCAACAAAACAAGAAATTGACAGACTCCATGAATGGAAAGCTTATGAGTGTTATTGAAAAGAAGGGTGGCTATATTGGTCACTGATTTTTTTTTTAATTTCAGAAATGTTTATTTGTAAATTTTTAGTTGTTTGTTTTCTATTCTCACTTTAACAAATGAAAATAAACAAGTGAGATGGGAACATTTTTGTTTTTCATTTAGTTTCCCAATAATTCTGCACACTAATAGTTGCCCGATAGTTGTGCACACATATATATTCTCCTAAGAAAGTCAAAACCTCACATTTACTTTCTTAAATATTCAGATTTGAGGTTTATTAACATTTTGGATTGACCTAGAGCACTGTAGTTGTTCAATGATGAATTTAATCCTCAACAACTTGCCTAATAATTGTGCACAAAGTGTATGTTCACCCTCAGGGAGTCTAAAGCCTATATGAATTGAATCGATTCAGACCAATTCAGATTTGAGGCAGCTGTGGAAGTTGCAAAGAGGTAGAGTATGGAGAAGGTATAGCATCCTAGGCATTATATTCCGAAAATTATATCTACCAGGGGAATCCTGTTGCCATTGATTCGGCACGTGTATTAAGATTTGTATCAAAAGAATAAAGTTTAATTAGAAAGTGTTGTACATTTCAGCAGGAATCACACTTCCACAAAAGTATTACATAGTAAGCCTATTGAAGCCAATTTCAGTGTAAGTACTCTGTGCTGAAAATGTAATGTGGATACATTCAAAACCTCAGCTTTCTGCAGATTAGTTGTATAATTTAGTCTTTAATTTCTTCAAGTAGCTTTGAAAAGGATGTAAGGGCTTGGCTAACATACAAAAGGCGACCATCGCCCTATCCTGACACCTTGGGGTTTATTTACTAAAGCTGGAGAGTCCAAAATCAGACTCCCTTCTGCATAGAAACCAATCAGCTTCCAGGTTTCATTGCCAAAGCTTCATTGAACAAGCTGAGGTTAGAAGCTGATTGGTTTCTATTCAGAAGGGAGTCTGATTTTGGACTCTCCAGCTTTAGTAAATAAACCCCCTTATGTCAGTGCTGGAACATGTCAAATCCCCCCCCCCAAAGATGTATGAGTATTAGGTGCCAGCAAACCCCCCCCCCAAAAAAAAAATCAAGCACTACCCTGCACGCTACCCCATAAGCATATATTCCCTTTGCAAGCCAAAGTTCTTTACAAACAAAAATCCCTCTTCCCAGCACTAATCCCACCTCCTAGCACAAATCCCCCCTCCCCCAATTTCCCAATGAGCGCAGACCCTTCCCTCAGCACATATCCACCCAAAAACCCCTAACACAAATCCCCCCCCCCAAAAAAAAATCCCTCCCTAGCACAAAGATACCCCAGCACAATTTTCCCCTCTTAACAGAACCCCCCCCCCCCCATTCCCCTCCTAAAACAAATCCCCCCCCACACACTAATTCCCCCTCCTCACAAAAATTCCCCGTCCGAACATAAACCCCCAGCCCCAATTCCCCCTCCTAGCACGAATCCCCACAATCATCCCTACTAGAACAAATCCTCCCCCTCAAATCCCCCTTCCTAACACAAATCACCCCACAAAAAATATTTCCCTTACACAAATCCTCCAAAAAGCACCCTTCCTAGCCTACCCTATAATCTCCCCACTACACAAATCCTCTCCCCCCCATCTCCTCTCCTAGCACATAACCCCCCCCCCCCGCCCCTCCAAACCTCTCTCTCATTAATCCTCTTCCCCTTCCTCCCTCCTAGCACACTCTCATCCCCAGTTTCAAACTTTGCCCCTCCTCCCATGTCCCCAGTGCAGCTTCCCCCTCCATCAAACACACAGACCTCAGATGCAGCGCGCTGTGTGAATTCCTTCCTTTCCCCAAGCTCCCCCTCAACTTGGCACATTCAAATTTGGAAGGAGCCTAGGGAAAACACCTAACACTGCTGCCATGCAGTTGGCAGGGAGAGATGCCAGCTGCTACACGGGATCACGGCTGTGAACATCTGACTATCAGATCAGGACATTACAGGTTTGCAAACCTGGGACAGTCCCGATCTGACAGCCCCGATGCAGAAGAGATCAGCAACAGCAGGACTCAGGAGAAAGAGCTGGAGGGGAGAGAGAGCATCTCCTCCCGCCTCTCTTCTGCTCTCCGGGTTCTGCTTGTGACATCCCACGCTGAGCTGACAGGAGTAGTGATGCTGCTGTCATCACTCCTCTCAGCTTGTAGTGGCAGGAACTCTTTGCATGGCGCCCCCCAACCACACATGATACCAGGGCCAGGGGCATGTTTACATGTGTTCAGGTGCATTTGCATGCATTTTACTGCATTCTAGATGCATTTCAGACAGAAAAAAATGCAGCAGGTTCTACTTTTGTTGATTGCATAGGTACTGACTGCAATGATGTGAACTGCATGCATTTTTTGATGCAGGTTTGGTGCGTTTTTGGACTGCATCTGGTGTGAACCATCCCTCAGTCTACCCAGCTGAAAAGTATATAAACAGCAAAGTCAAAACAAAATCCCATGACCAGGCAGAAAAGATCAAGCAGAAGATCTGAATAATGTTGTCTTCTTTTTGGGACATGCTGGCTAACATTTTAGCATCCTAAAAGGAATTTTGATAATTAAGATCTATCTAGCATATCCCTCTGTTTACCAAAGGATATGCACACAACACCAGAACGTCTTGTTTTCCATTTATGTTTTTTATCCCACACAATAATGGACAAGACTGATGCCCAATGACCAATAAGTCTTTAATACTGCAGTTAGGTCATGTCTTGTACTTATATGGTGATGCCTGGACCATGAGAAGAACTATATTACCTATATATATGATAAATTAGAAAAATTATTATATAAGGCATTCTAACGCAGCTATCAGATCTAAGTGCTGTATCTTTATTCACATCAGTACTTCACCTTATAAAGATGCACTCAACACGCCCAAGTCATACAGATAAGTGACAAAAGGAAATGCTTTGTCAATGGGCTGTATATTATAGTTCTAGCTAAAGAACACACGGATCATTTTATTACAATATAGATAAACTTGCACTACAATAAAATAGACTTACATTACCAGCTGCTTACCATTGCTGCAAGACCGAAAATTTCCAACAACTTTAATATACTCATAGGTTGGGTAGTCTTTGGGGTTTAACGTGCCTCTAAGAAGATGACAGCAGAATTCCAAGTCACTGTCAGCTGAAAAATTTATAGAAAGATAAAATAATTCTTAAAAACCTTTAAAAAAACCTCTCAAAACAATGAAAAATAAGGTGGTATGGGAGTGTTTAGAGAGTTAACCTGTTTTTAAATATGCAGGTTTCAGAGCTATCACCCTGTTTATAGCTTTACTACCTAGTGTATTGCCATACTAAAACAAACATGTAGGTATGGCGTTCGGACTTCCTGACGACATGCTTGCTTCAGGTCAGGTGACAGCCCTGGAGTTTGTATCTTTAAAAACAAGTCAGAAATGACAGCTCCCATATTTTTATCATTGCAAAAATGCATTATGTTGTTAAAAAGGAAATAATAGGCATTTTGACTTACCGTACCTGATAAATTCCTTGGAGTACATTAAAAGACATGGAACTTGTATTTTTAGACCATAGGTCATATGCAGGCTACCTTCAGTTGATTGGACAGTGGCAAAAAATGTGATAGGGCCCTTGTGTGCACTCATATAACTCCAACCACTCCATGAGAATCCATTTTTTAGTGAGCAGTAAGAACTGGCCAAAGACAAAAAAAGGGGTGGGGGCATGTGTGCTGTACTTTTCTCCAAGATAGGGAATTTACAGGTAAGTCATAATTCCTATTATCGTAATCATTCAGTACAGAACACAAAACAGTACATAGACCATGGGGTGTCCCTAAGCAATAAACTGAGGGCTAACATCATAGCATAGCATAAATGTTACCAGTGCCATAAAAAACATAGGGGTCAAAGAACCCCAAAACACTACATAACAGCTTGAGGCAACTTGTGGCCAAAGCTCGAGTTGGTCAAAGCTTGAACATCTACCTGGTGGAACTTGGAGAATGTGTGAACAGGGGACCAGGAGGCCCCCTTACAAACTGAGATACTTCATACTGAAAAGCCCAAGAGACACCAATAGGCCTGAAGGGAAGGGAGAAACCCTTTTGTTTAGGGTGTTGGCCCTGGACATATGTTGTCTATTCAATCTGACACTGGTGCATTGGGATGCTGGATGACTTCCAGGCAGAGAATTCAAATCCCCAGACCTGTGAAGCGGCTTTTAGTTGTGGGATCGGTGCAAGGAGGTTTCCTGCACCGCTCCTGTGTGAACTCAGGCTATGACAAGCCTGGGTTCACACAGGACCAGTGGGGAATCTGCATGCAATTCGGACAGGAATGGCACCATATTCCTGTTCAAATCACATGCCATTATTTGCAGTGCGATTTGCACCAATTAATTTTGTATGCATGCAAATCGAGTACTCGGTACTTGAAAATACTCGGTATTGGCATCGATACCAGTATTGAGATCAGCACATCCCTATCCAGAACCATCATGCAAAAGTGAACTGAGGGGTGCTGTATTGACCTGAGGAAGGATGTTTCTGGCTTGGGCTGTGTCCAAGATTAGACCTAGGTACTCCAGATGCTGTGAGGGTTGGAGAGCAGAAAGTGAAAAATTCATTACCCAGATAAAAGTTTGAAGCAACTGAACTGTCCTTCAGACACTGGCAGACAAGGTTGAAGCTGAGACGTCCTTCAGCAAGAGGTCATTCAGGTAACCTTTGACATGAATGCCCTGGGTCCCCAGAAAAGTCAGAAGTGGAGAAAGCACATGTGTGAATACTTGTGGTGCACAGGAAAGTCCAAATGGTAGTGCTACAAATTGTAAGTGTTGGTCTTCGACAGTAAAATGCAGAAGATGTTGATGAAAGAGGAATATTGGGATGTTTATATAGGCATCTTGCATGTCTACTGATGCCAGAAATTCTCCTTGTCTGAAAGAAGCAATTACTGTTTCTGTTGATTTAAGGTTAAACCGCTTCTTATCCAACTTCATTGAGTGGCCACGTCTCTTCTTGAGTGACCTTAAACTGAATAGCTTCCTCCTGATGTTGGAATCACTAAAATATTTGTGTATCGATATCATATCCCCTTTAAAACATCTCTTCTCAAGGGAGAATAAGTTTAATCTCCTGGGACTGATTCCTTGGGTATCCCACTTATAACTCCAGACCTTTCAGAAGATACACTATTTATCACCACCCTCTGGATAGGCCCTTATAAACAGTTTTCTGTTCAGGTACATATACTATCGTCAAAGCAAACAGACCTCAATGTGTGGATTAAATATTTATGGGGTACCGTGTCAAATGCTTTGGTGTAGTCTAAATACACTACACCCACATGCCTTCTTTTATCCAGATTACAGCTCACTAACTCATAGAATGTTATTAAGTTGGTTCGGCTAGAGTGATCTTTCATAAATCCGTGCTGGTTATTACTAATAATACTATTTTTATCAGCAGATTCTTGGATATGGTCCCCTATCATCCCCCCCCCGATAGTTTACAAACTATTGTTGTTAGGCTGGCTGGCCTGTAGTTTCCAGGTATGTATCTCTGCCCACTCTTGAATATTGGTACCACGTTAGCTTTTTGCCAATCTGCTGGTACCATTCCGGTCAGTAAGCTTTCCTTAAAGATTAGGAATAACAGCCTAGCAATGACCTGGCTAAGTTCTTTAAGAACTCTCAGGGGCAAGTTATTACACCACCAAACATTAAGTTTTTGTAGTCTTTTTAGAACACTGGCTTCTGCTAGCCACAAGGGCACAATCCTTGCTAACAATACCTACCATCTTATCTAGTTAACCCCTTATTTTCCTTAGAAAAAAACTGATAAGAAGATTGTATTTAATACAGTTGCCTTTTCCTTGTTACTTGTGACCAACATTCCTTGATCATCCATTATGAGGCCAATACGCTCTGACTTTGCTTTTTTACTGTTAATATACAGTGCTCAGCATAATTGAGTACACCCCAACAGATTTGTCAGAAAACCTTTCCTTTCCAAATCAACATTTTCTATGGGACACTATACTATAAAATATTCCCACAATTTGTCAATTTGCACACACAAAAAAGTATTATTCCTAACAAATTCATTCAAGACCATTTGCAAAAATGAATACACCCCAATGAAAGTCTTAGAAACAAAGCTAAATTTCAGACAACAAAATCATAATTAACAAGAATTCAACTACAAGTGAGTCTAATTATTCATTAAACTTCCCGATGTGCTACACATTGGGAATATTATCTAAAACTCCTCCATCAATGGTACTTAACTCTCGTCTGACTCTCAGAAATTTATTCCACTTACTCCCTGCAGTGCTGGCATCAATGTGGAGAAAAAGGCTCTCTACTACACTTACTATGGTCTTGCAAATCTTTGCAATCCTTCTGGAATAGGGTTTGTAGTCTGATTTCCGAAGTAATAGGCTCCACAGTGAGCCCTGACCCCTCCCTAGCTTTATTTCATATTGGTCTAGATAGTTTTCCTTCTAACTCCCGTTGTATCGTAATCCACATACTATTTGCAGCCAACCATAATGTTACCAGACTATGGAAATTGCTTACATCTCCCTCAAAAACAATGGTGATTACCGATATAAATCATCAATGTGATATGGAAAGGAGATTCGCCATTACCAACTTTTTATACCCAAAATTTGCTCGCTCCTGATATCAATGGTCACGCAATCCCAATTGTAAAATTCAAATCTGATGACTCACCCTCTTTGGAGTGTAAAATATTATCTTGACTGGTATTTTGTTGTTTAACCTTTTAGTTCAGGCAATTGTTTCTGTATTTTCTACCCCCTCCCTCTCCTATCAGTAGAAAGTAGAAAGCCAAACAGAAGTGATTGTTTCCCATGACACAACACGGCATACACTGCAGAGGAATGGCATGCATGGTGTCGTCCACAAAGAAAGCCTCTCGTAAAGCCCATGCACAAAAAAGCTTGCCTAGAATTTGCCAGGGCACATGCTGAAAAAGAAGAAAACTACTGGGACTCTGTACTCTGGAGTGATGAGACCAGGATAAATGTTTTTGGAACTGATGGCTTCAAAACTGTATGGTATCATACAGGAGTATAAAGAAAAATGCATGGTGCCTACAGTGAAACATGGTGGTGGCAGTGTCCTTCTGTGTTGCTGCATGAGTACTGCTGGTGCTGGGGAGCTGGGTTTCATTCATGGTATCATGAATTCACAGATGTACTGCTCTATATTGAAAGAGAAGATGCTACCATCACTCTGTGCCCTTGGTCGTCATGCACTTTTCCAACATGACAATAATCCAAAACACACATCTAAGGCCACTGTTGCATTTCTGAAGAAGAACAGGGTAAAAGTGATTCAGTGACCAAGTATGTCTCCTTGTCTGAACTCAATTGAACACTTATGGGGAATTCTTAAGAGACAAGTTGAGCATGTTCTTAAAGCATTCCCACTTTTCTTCCATGTTTTCTGTTTCTAGAATATCTTCCCATTTATTGTAATTTAGTATGGAGTATAGTGTGGTAAAGCTGACTCTCAGTATTTGGACCACATATATATTTAACAGAATCACAGAATTAAGATGTTTTAATTGCAGCTTTTTTTGTAATCAGCACAATATGATTCAGAACAAGAGAAAGGATTTCAGTAAAGCAAAACAGAGAAATTCCAAGTAAACTTGAGCCCATCAGAATCTTACATGACTGTCTCCATCATAGTCCCCCCTTACATTATGGTCTCCATCAGTGTCCCTCACTAACATCAGAATCCACCTTTACACACTTACAACATGGCTGGGAGCAATTCTTCTGTGAATTTTGGGCAAAGCACATTAACGGTTGTTAGGACGCCCCACCGGTCCAAGCAACCAACAACGGTACAATGACAGTGCAGTTGGAGGAATCTGTACTGGAGACAGTGGGGTGGGGGATTATGGAAGCTAGGGAGAAACAACAACTACAGGCTGACCTGATGACCAGTGTGTAACATGTGTGAGATGCGACTGACCCTAGGTGGGCCACAAAAAGTCATGCAGAGTGCCACACGTGTCCCACAGGCTGTCATTTAGATACACCTGGTCTAGCAAATAGACATTGCAGCAATTGCTGGTTGCATGCGAAGGAGGCCATTAAAAGTACTTCCAAACACTTATCAACAGAATCCTTACAAGAAGGTACTGTAAGGTTTTTATTGAGAACTGAAATGGAAGGATACACTACTGGAAATGCCAGTCACTCCTTAAAATTCAAAATCTAAACAAAAAGCAAAGGAGACGTGAATAACCTTTCAGGATTGAGCCAGTACTCATACAATGCACAATCATTATGAATGTATGGGGGAGGTTTTTCTTGATATTATTATTATTATTGTACGACCGCTTTGAAAGCAGTATTTTTCGTATGATTTTATGATCATGTGTACTAGGCTTAAGCCTATACAGGAGGAGAAAAATTGCCAAATTTAAAATGTTTGCACCAAGAAACGTTAGAGACAAAATTACAGGGGGTACCACAATAAGTCAATAATTCCTCTGCCTATCAAACCATTTTGTGTACGATGTACTGTTGGTTGTCTTTTTAAAAGCCAGTACCAACACACAGGGAAATCCTGTTCTACTTTATCCACAGCACTGGACCTGCTAGAGGTCCAGGCTTAACCCATCACGGTGTGCATACCCCTAACGGTCTTAATGGTCTGCGAACCTGTAAATGGACCATAACCCTGGACCTGTATAGTACACGGCAGTTAACTACACACGCTGCAGCTTGTGCCAAGGTGAGCTCCTAAAACAGCATCCAGTGCCCGAGGCAAGCATTAAAAAACATTTACCGCTGTCTAGGTAAACCTTTCTTTATGTCTATGACTCCCTACTGATCTCATGCATTTTTGACATAGGGTTTTCAGTTCAGAGTTTTCCTGCATTTTTTAACTTGTTTTAACATGTGTTTTCAGTTGTGTGTCCATCTACAACTGCAGTTAGCTGGATTTGTAAAAACAATGTACTGCATGAACTGTACAGAATTATACTAGTTGTGCACGATTTAAATTTTGTCCAATTCCGGCTAAATTGGACAAAATTTGAGTAATGAGTGGCTCTGTTGCACTATTTGACGTCACAAAACTCTATTTAAAATCAACTGGTAGCTGGGTAGAAAGAATGCTGGCTGATCAGTTACTGCATCCTATCAGATGTGAGATCAATGAATGGATGCTGCTCAGACCGATCCCGGAAGTTCAGTGTAGGTGAGATGGCCTTAGCCGCCTCTCTGGCCACGCATCCATCTATTGATCTCACACAGTTTCTGGAACATTAGCTGATGCTGCTCCCATTTTCCCCAGTCAGCGGGGCGATTACTTTCCTGTGATTCCTGAGCATAGAGTTGTTCTGTTCATTAGACAGCCCTTTGTACAACTGGCAAAATTATAACGAAAGCATAACTCACAATTCAAATAATTTAGAGATGCAGAATCTGTCACAAGCATATGTGAAGATAGGATTTTATAGATTTCTGAATGTTCTTGTTCTGGTAGAAAATTCAACAAGTTTTGATCCATAATGTCAGACTGTTGAGAGAAAATAACATAATAAACAAATGTGACATGATAATAATTTATAATACGGAAAATCCCTACTCCAGTAAGTGTACTGTTTGGTCTGAACATCTGTCATGGTTATAGCAGTTTTGGGGGATGAAGGAGAACACTGTATCCCTTACAGATCCTCCCAAGCAGTCATGTGCCCTTAGTTACAGAACAGTTTATCCTTTGTTATGATGCGGTAAAATGTATTTGTCTTTAAATGGACAGTATATCTTTCTGTTTATCATATCAACTTTTGACAAAAGAATGATACTTCAATCTCTTTATGCCATTAAAAAGCTTTACTGTGTATTTGCCAGAAATGACATAATGTAATCATATGCTAAGCTTGCTGTACACTGTAAAATATGATTAGACACATTAGGGATCCCTTCTTCATCAGAAACTCACCTCCAACAGTTAGTAATGCTATATGAGCACCTTTATTACTGTCTATAGTATCAGCTGTATCCGAAAATATGAATCAGACGAAGGCCTGGTTCACACTAATGCAATTTCTGATGTGACTTTAGTCACACAGAATAGCATAACAATGGAAATCGCATTGTTTTTGAGTGGTGCCCATTCACATCAATGCAACTCAGCATGGAGTGATTTTGGAAAAGGTTCCTGTGCTACTTTGGTGCAATTCCTGAGCAATTTTAGACTCATAGGGGTTTATTTACTAAAGATGGAGAGTCCAAAATCAGACTCCCTTCTGCTTAGAAACCAATCAGCTTCCAGGTTTCATTGCCAAAGCTTCATTGAACAAGCTGAGGTTAGAAGCTGATTGGTTTCTATGCAGAAGGGAGTCTGATTTTGGACTCTCCAGCTTTAGTAAATAAACCCCATAGAGTTCAATGGAATTGCACAAAAATTGCATGTACATACAATTCTGATGCAATTTGGAAAACAATTTCATGTTTTTTAACCCTCAACTGTCCTTCCAGATAAAGCAGCAATGCCGTGACAATTAGGGATGAAATCAAATCAAAATCACACAGGAGAAATATCATGTCAAAATCGCGCACATCACGCTACATAATCACACCTCAAATCATCTAAAAAAATGCTTCACACTAGTGTGCACAAGGTTGAACTGTGTCAATCTATTTGTGACGAGCGTGGTGTACGACCCTTGCTCTTCTCATCAACTCATGGCAAAGGCCAATCTCCTACCACACTGTCACTTACGTAATAATGCCACCCTCAGTCTCACCCTGCACAAAGATTTCCCAGCTTGCGGGAGAGCAATCTAGATGCCAGCAGCCTGATAGTGATCTTCACTGGTTTAGGCTAATTAGCAATTAACTGTTAAGGCTATCACCACTCTCTTTTGACTGAGAGGGAGGAACTCATAATCCTAGCAAAAACAAGTATGATTTTAGCATAAACGTCTATAACACACACTGTCACCACAGACAGGTATATTCAGATATTTATCATATACAGTAGCACTCTTGAAGAGACTGGGATTCTTTATGTTTGCATTAAAAGCTTTAGAAACAATTTCAGCACTTTTCCAAATAGGGTATAATGCTGCAAAAGTCAAAATGGTGCAGATAAAATATTTACAGAAAAAGATGTTACAAAGAAATAAAGAAACCATAAAGCAACAGAGAATTAGATAGCTGAAAATGAAGAATACTTGCAAAGTCCTTGGTTTCAGCAGAGTTCAGTCAATAAGCAAGGTGTTCTCAGCTTCCATAACATTACAGATGTTCCTTCGTTAATGGTAAAACAAGACCTAAGATCTGCTTGCAATCTTTTTTTATCTGACATCAAGGGGGGTGTTGACAGAGGCCATCTGCCCAATTACGCGGCTGGGGAGGGGCCCTAGGATGTCACTCGTTTATGACCAAGCCCCCCAATATAGTTGCCTATAAGTTTTAAAAATCTGAATATCAGCAGGGTACAGTTGGCTACCCAGCATATTATTTTCCAGCATGCAATTAGCTTAAAAATGGATTTAAATATGGCAAGTCTCAGATACCACAGGTTTATGAGGGCTCAGTACATGTTACTATTACACTATTGAATCCCATGCAATTTGTACAACAGAACTTGCTTGTAATCACAGGCCTCTGAGATCAGTAGTATAAGTAGATAAGGTGGCGTAGCGCTAATACCATGTGATAATAGACATAAAAAATATAAATAAAAGACTCAATATTAAATGGGTGAATACATAAATTATATGAATCAATATATAGGTGTACAGTGGTGCACCTAATGTGTAGCCCAAAAACATGCCATCAAGAATGTGACTAAATATAAGTGATAGGTGATATAAGTGAAACAAATATTAACCAAATATAAATACATGTGATCATAAACAATATTCATAAATCATATAACACAAAGTCCTAAACGTATGGTAACTGTGATGAATCAATCTTCGACTGTGAAAATAAATACGTGCTCAAGTGCATCAGACCATCTGTCACCTTCTAGCGTGCACGCTTACCTCCATTCTTTGACCCTCAAGGAGTCATAAGGCATAACAGATCACCAGTTAGTCCCAGGTGGGATGAATTTCACTCTCTGAATGGACACAGGATCAGCTTCCACACAACCCACGGTTAATCAACCAGTCATCTTGTTTAAATAAAAGCTAGCAGCATTAAAACCACTTCCTCTGAGCCCAAGCTGTCATAGACTCATCACTTAGGGCTTGTCCTGCTGTGTGCAGTGGGGATTAGTTACTTTCTTTCTGATTGTGACTGGCTACAATAATCCTTAAGGGCAACACTGTCTGACCATTTTAGAATAGAGATCTTCCAGCAATCAATGGAACAGTAAGTGTGTGCACTTTTTTCAGTGACTAATCATGCCAATCTGCAATCGGTCATCGGTGGCACAACTGCTCATTTCTCTGCAATAACCTGTGCAGTTTGGACCAGGGTATGCAACTTACTAAGACGGTTTTGAGACAAAATAGTTAGGATCACCTAAAGGAAGTTTTATATTTATTAATATGACATTTATTGATATGTGTGGCACCAACATTACTCTTCAGGGGCGGACTGACTGTTTGGAAACTCGAGCACTGCCTGAGGGCCCGGGGTCAGTAGGGGGCCCCGCGAGATGCCCCTGGTACCTTTTTCATAGGCTTTTTTGAGTTTGGGCAAGGACACAGGGGCCCCATGATCCCCTATTGCCCGGGGGCCCCATGAGTTGTCAGTCCACCCCTGTTACTCTTTCAACAAATCTAAAAGACTCATAATAAGAGAGAAGTAGAATGTGTTGCTTACTTACTGGCAAATGCCCAAGCAGTGGTGTGATACTATCAGAAACATAGACGATACTTCCATCTGTGGTAAGTGCAATAATGAAGCCATCAAGAGCCTACAACATAAAAAAAGGGTTGCATCTATTTGTCCTCATTTGAAAACAGAATATTGCTACTTTTCACTCATATTTTGCCACCAGAAGCCTACTATTTTTTGATACAGTCTTGTGTGCACTTATTCTGAAACAGCCATCACTGACTTTCATCCTGTGTGCATCAGTTTTTATCTTTGGGTGGGACTAATTCTAATGCATGCCATAAACATAGCAATAAATAGATGATCAAATGATTTGATCATTTCAATCAATCTTATCCTTGAAACAAATGTTTAATACAACAAAGAAAAGAGATGGATTTGCTCTAATTGCTCATCAATAAAAATGATCTTTTACTGGAAAGGGAAGTGAAACATTCAGTTCTACTGCCTTGTCCATCTGCTGGTCAAAATTCAGGAGATCTTGCTTGCCAGCAAGTGAGCAGTAACATAATTTCATCTTGCTAGCTCAGTCAGTGAGAAACAACACCACCAAAGCAGGTGAGTGTTTTTGCTGTTTTCTTGGTGATTGTGTTGCTGGCAATTTTCCTCCAGCAAGAGGGTTGCTAGTATTACTTTGGAGCAGGGGCGGACTGACCATTTGGAAACTCGGGCACTGCCCGAGGGCCTGGGGTCAGTAGGGGGCCCCACGAGATGCCCCTGGTACCTTTTTCATAGGCTTTTTTGAGTTTGGGTAAGGACACAGGGGCCCCATGATCCACTATTGCCTGGGAGCCCCATGAGTTGTCAGTCCGCCCCTGCATTGGAGATAAGGATAAGGTTTGCCACTTTTTTCTGATTGATATACAGAGATGAACCTGAGAGATTAATTAAGGTATACTAATAATGTAAATTCTGTTTTACTTAACTAAAACTTACTTTACTAATAAAACATCATTCATAGTAAGAGTAAACCTTGAAATACAGAGCTCCTGATATGCTTGCAAGTCTATACAGAGCAATTGAGGCCAACTTTGGCTCCTGAGAATTTAATATGGAAAATATTTTCCCCTACTAAATGAACGTGGAGAAAGACCAACACACTCCAACAATACAATTAGCATATATAATAAATTGGGGAAGGAGGGAGACTTCTTACCTCCAGCATCAGCTGAGTGAACTCTTCATTACTGAGAAATGATGGCTTCCAGTTTGGATGAATATCTCTAATCTCTGTCTGTGCTGTAACGTCTGTCCACACAGAAAAATATTTTTAAAATGATATTTTAATAATACTCATCAAGCATTGATTATGGGTCACAACTACAATGATCCCAGATTACTGAGATTTTTATTGTATGAGCTGAATGATAAATATATTCCACCACACACCATATCAGAATGGACCAATTGATTTCAGGGTGATGTAGCTGGTATTATAGCAAAAGAGGGATACAATATGTTACTACCTAGGTGTGCTAGCAACATATTTCATGCTTGTTGTATAAGTAGCTCTAGGCTGCAAACACATACAAGTTTATTCAATAAAAACTGTGTAAAGTTTGTAATAATGTACAATGTGATGTCAATCATAGCAACCAATTAGGGAACTCTTTGTCAAGGCTCACTGCACAGAAGAATAGCATTTGTAAAAGTATCCTAAGAGTAATAAATATAGAGAGCATATAGGAAGAGGCCTATAACAGGTACAAAAAGGCTATAGAAAAAAAACATAACACAAAGAAGGTAAAAGCCCACTGCATACTAAAATATGTGTTTTACAACAAATAACTCACTACCAGCAAATAAGAACTCAGTTTATATACACTCCATATTGAGAAATCATTAAATTTATTCTTATGTCATCTTTACTTGTAGGTCATTCCACCATTTAAAGCGGTACTGCATGGCATCTGAGCACCACAAACCAAAAAAGGCTCCTTAATTCATTTTTAATATTCAAAGCAAACTCCCCCATCCATCCATGTCTCCATGCTTTATTTTGCGGAGAAATCATTTTGAAAACCACCCCTAGAAATCTGGCAGTGGCCATCTTGAGTAAGGTGAGATGATTCATGTTACATTTACTTCCTGGAATCCATCTAACTGTAGCCCAGGCATTGGCTGAGCTGAGAACCCTCCCTCTACTCCAGCAGACTCCTGGGATGTATGACATCATTTGCCTAGGCATGGAAACCAGGAAGTAACTGAAGAAGTGTCAAAAAAAGTTTAAAACAAGTAAATATAATATACTTTCCTATCTATTTACTAATGCTAACAGCAAAAGGATTAAAAATAATCCATGTTGATTGAGAGGGTGAAGTTCCACTTTAATAAACAGTTACGTAAACTATTCACTGCATGCTGAGCTGTCATCTATGATTGAATTTTTAACTGAACCACACAGCATACCTTTCATCTCTGTTGTATCAGCTATAGAGAACTGGAAAACCCCTTTTAAACAAAGAAATATTACACTTTTGTTACCAGGGTAAACTCAATCGCGAATCCTTCTGGCTGCAGGGCAGGAATCTGAATGGCTTCTAACATCAAAATCTGTAACCTGACTAATGAAGTATCTTGGCGCCAGAGTGTAGCCTTACTGATAAAGAGGTAGATATTACATTTTAGTTTTTACAAGTAAAAACTCTCGAACTTTAGTAAATGCTTTTAATTATTACTGTTGATGATGCAATCAGCCAGTTTTCAAACCGTACTAATATAAATCATTTCAACTCTGTAACTCTGTATCTCTCAAATTCACTCTTTTTAACTAACATAAAACACCAAGCAACTTATTCACTCCCTTGTTATCTCTCGCCTTGACTATTGCAACTCCCTTCTCATAGCCTTACTTCTCCTTAAAACTATTCCCCCTTCAGTCCATCATGAATGCTACTGCCAGACTCATCTAACTTATCAACCGCTCAGTGTCTGCCACTCCTCTCTGCCAATCCCTTCACTGACTTCCTATTGCCCAGCAAATTAAATTCATACTACTAAAAACAACATACAAAGCCATCCACAACTATGCCCCCAGCTATGGCACCAAACTTATCTCCAAATATCACCCAAACCATCCTTTTCACTCCTCCCAAGACCTCTTGCTCTCAAGCTCTCTTGTCTTCTCCCATGCCCATCTCCAGAGCCTCTCCCATACTCTGGAGCTCTCTACCTCAATCTGTCTGGTTATCTCCTACTCCTTCTGCCTTTAGGCGATGCCTGAAAACTCATTTCTTCACACCTTTAACTAACTGAACTTTTAACTCTTACATAGCTGCGCAAACTGTTGGCACTATATAAATCCTGTATAATAATAATAAAATGCAGTTTGTAAATATGAGTCATAGATAATGTAACTCTTTCACATTCTTTTCAACATCTCTGCTATATACATCACACAAGTCATTACCAACAATTACATACATAATGACACATACTGAAAAATAATATACTTTCTCTTCAACAAGAAGCTGACAATATTTAGATCCTCACACAAAATCCTCACACAATAGAGCAAATAAACCTACTGTAGTTTATCAAGGAAAAATTAAATGAAAGTACTGCAGAGCACATGCACCCACCAATATATTGTTGCTATTCAATACCGCTCCGGCAGCTGTCTGTTCCCAGATGAAGTAGGTGGCAGTGTGGTGCGTGATTCAGCACATAACATGGCTCCCATTTTTTGTTTTGTACAAACTTTCTTTGAAGTGTATGAAACATATACTTCATTCATGGCAATGTACAGCAGCACGATGCACTACGCTGTTGTACATTGCTATGCGGTTCAGCATGCACTGTGATAAAATGCAGCATGTCTGCATTTCATTGCAGCATTCTGCAGTGTTATGGTGTGGATAGGAAACCTAGGAAGCAATTATATCCTGTGTGTCCTTGCGGTGACAGACGTTTTACATTGCAGTAAAATGTCTGTCAGTGTGCACTGTGTGAATTAGTATGAATTCGCACTGACTTGTGCTAAAATACAGGAAAAAAGGATGTTCATTTTCATCCATTTTAAGCTTGTTTTTGGCTGAATTCACACTGATTTGCAAATGCAGGAAAATGGGTGTGCATTTCCATCCATTTTATGTGTGTTGTAATTTGCATTGATTTGCATTTTAGCACACTTGTAAACTGCAGGTCAATGCATAGACAAATAAAAAACAATCATTTTTTATGTGTTCTGTTCACGTTACAATGCTGCGCTGACCTGCGTTACGTTAAAATGCAATATGTATGCACTTTAACTCAACACAGGTCAATGCAGCGTTGTAGTGTGAATAGGACAAATACAAAACAATTGTTTTCTATGTGTCTATGCATTGACCTGCATTTTACAAGTGCGCTAAAATGCAGATCATTGCGTGTTAAAACGTGCATAAAATGAATGGAAATGTACATCCATTTTCCCTGCATCTTATTACAAGTCAGTGTGAATTCAGCCTAATACTGTAGAGCAAGAATGCTTAGCTGTTGCTGGTGACTGAGAGGTAACCTAATGAACAATGATATTTTTAAGAGGGAATTAAATAAATCCAAAGACAAAGTAATGAGACTTACCAAACGGCGGCATACTCAGGTCACCTGTTATTTTTCATATCCCAGCCGCACATATCCGTGCCTAACCTTTTGAGCTTATTTGACCGCTACCATTTCCTCTCTAATTTAAAAATTAACTACAATAAATCAGAGGCCTTGAATTTAACTGTCTGCTCTTCCTCCTTAGCCCTCGTTAAGCAAAATTGCTCTTTTAAGTGGGTCCCTCTAGCCCTTAAATATTTAGGTATTTGGCTTACTCCAAATTTGGAGGATTTGTACAAGCACAACTTTGTTCCCTTATTATGCAAGATTTGGAACGATCTTAAAATCTGGCATGCAAAAACCTTCTCATGGTTTGGCAGAGCAGCGATCATCAAAATTAATATTCTCCCTAGGATACTGTACTGTATGAATGTTCTCCCTATTAGGCTCCCCTCCATCTTTTTTAAGCAATTACAGAAGGCTCAGAAAGCCTTTGTGTGGGCCAAAAAAAAACCATGGATTCGCTTTTAACTAATCACATGCACTAAAAGTTCCGATGGTATGGGGTTGCCAGACTTTAAAAAGTATTATTATGCTACTCACATTACCAGAATCATAGACTGGAATTGTCATTCCATACATAACACTGGGTTTCCCTTCAAAGCCCCTATTCTTCAGCTCCTTTAAGATTTTCACCATGGTTGTCAAAGTGCAACTTTAGATGCATATCATGATCTTGCAAAGTTTGAGGGTTTTGCTAGCGCTCCAAGCTCCCTCACCCCCATTGCTGATAATTCCAAGTTTCCCCCTGGGTTGGAATGTGGAGTGATTCCGGTGCACGAGTCGGGTCTATTTCTATTGGCAACTCATTGTCTCAAGCGAGGGGGAGTTAGGTCCAAAGGAGAGCTTCAGGAGATATGCAGTCGGGTTTCTCTTCCATGCTGGACTTATTTTCAAATACATAATTACTTGACTAACCACAGACGAAGGGCAGACTTCTCCAGACCTTTTACGACTCTAGAAATGCTATGTCTGAAAGGGAAACCCATTGACAAAACCACCTCTTTGGCCTATTCTTGGCTTCAAAACAATCTTTCTGTCACCCATGACAATTTTCGGCTAGGTTGGGAATCAGCCTTTCAGGCAGAGTTCTCCGATGACCAATGGAGAAAAGCCTGCATTTTTTTTCACAAATGCTCCATCAGCACCAGGACTCAAGAAACCTCCTACAAATTGTTAATGCGTTGGTACGTTACGCTGGACAGGTTAATGAGGTGGTTTCCCCAGACGTCAGGCTTATATTGGGGCTGTGAGTCAGCGGAGGGCTCCTTGTTCCATGTTTGATGGCAATGTCCAGGACTTAAACCATTCTGGGATGAAGTTCGAGAGGTGATCTACTCTATTACGGAGACTGCATTGCCCTTAACTCCTGAATGTTGCCTCCTCTATATTTCTGAGTGCTCGAACGAAATCGTACAAAAGATCCTTGGTGCGGCACCTTTTGAAAGTCCTTAATTCCCAGACATTGGAAGACCACTCATACCCCCTCGATTCAAGACTGGATAAGAGAGGTTAATGTTAAAAAGATATAAAGGGCTGATGGGCGAATAGCTCTTTTCCTCTTTTGGATGTGTGGGTCATGCTGGTGATTTCTGGGCATCTCTTGCGGAGATGGGTCTGTCCTTACTTATGCTATTCTCTTGCTTTCTTTCCTAGCTTTTCATTTTCCTCTGTTCTTACTTTTCTTTCTATCAGATTTGATGATTATACCTGCAAATTGTAAACGTTTTACCATGGGAATGCTTCCTAATGTTTTGATTATACTACTGAGTTTGCTCCGTAACAAATTTGTAAACTGTGTATTACATGATATGATAATATGCTATGCTTTCTTGTAGCTCATTCTTGTTCATATGTTCTGCTTTTTCTTAAGCCAATTGCTTAACCCCCCCCCCCCAAAAAAAAACAAAACAAAGTAATACTTAAATGTTCACAGTCTCGCTGGGAGTGATAAAAAAAAGATTAACAGAAGGGAGGCATAGAGGGGAACAGCACAGTGGCTACATGGTTCACACTTCCACCTAGAAGCACAAGGGTTGTTGGTTCAAATCCCAACCACTACACTACCTGCCCGGAGTTTGCATGCTCTCCCTGTGTCTACGTGTGTGTTTGCTCCAGTTTCCTTCCACACTCCAAAGACATGCTGGTAGGTTAATTGGCCATACTATATGAAGGAATATGAGTTAGGGACCTTCAGTTGTATGCTCCTTGAGGGCAGGGACTGATGTGAATGTACAAATATATGTGTAAAGCACTGTGTAAATTGACAGGGCTATATAAGACCCTGTAATAAATAAATGATAAGATAAAAAATCTTAGGCATTTGGTCATGTGATCAGTTGACCAAATTTTAGGACTATTGCTTACAAAAGTAGTACTGGATGGAAACCAGACCATCATTTTTTTTGCCTGGAAATGCAGATATTTCAGCCATTCTAATAATCTTTATCAATTGAAAAATAAAGTTATCATATTATTCATTTTATTTCCACTTCAAAGATCCTTATCCTACTTAAAAGATAAACAGGAAATTCAATAACCAATCAGAAACCAATGAGAATTTATCATCCACTGAATAAATTTGAAAATGTTTGCTTTGAGATACTGTAACTAATAACTGCCATATAATTTGACCGATTTCTCTGTCCAAACAGCTATTGTTCCCTTGTGAGGTAAAAGGTAGCTTCTGCTGGTACCGCTCTCCTTCTCACCCTTCTCTCTCCATTCACAGAAATCCAAACATTGGACCAAGCAAAATGTTCATGTTTATGGCTGTGCTACCTGATCCTGCTGTTTAAGGGTCCCTGCAAGTCTGACCACAATCTTAGGTCTAGAGGCAACTTTAGTCTTTACTGCCCACTTGTAACAGCACAAAAAGATAACTTTACCTTTTACCTTTTGTCCCTGCAAAACAATATAATCTATTGTACTGAGACTATATTGAGAAGCATTATAGAGCCGAAAGGTGTTAGAGACGAACAAGGAATAAAAAGTGCTGTGTACCATGTTTAATTAACCTACTACCCACCCATAGCCTTCCAAATAATCTCACTTGCTAGACATAGCCCATCTCCAGGCTGGGAGCCTTCCCCCCTTTCTTACCCTTCACCACTCCTGGTGCCCCATGTTTTTTTCAAATGTGTGTACATACCCTATTTCCTGATGACAGTCATATGACGTAATGTGTGCTCCTCACTATGCGTCACTTATGCAGTGATCACACAGTTCTCTGCGGCATTCACCTGTTATCACAGGATGGCTTGATGACATACCCCAGAGGGGTGTTACCTTGATTCCCTAGACTCAAAGGAAGTGGGTTAAATAATGCTCGGTGTCACTTATCCAGGAAGAGGCCCAGCACTGAATCACAGAGCAGCAAGTTTTCAGAGAACAGTACTGGGGATAGGGAACGTTTTGCAGCTGTTTTTCTTTAACTTGAGTAGGGTAATTCAGTTATTTCAGTTGGAGTTGGGAAATCTTCTCCCTTTGCAAATTCTAGTTGCGTATGTGATTCAGCCCAGCAGGGCCTTAGTCATAACCATACATGGTGATTTTACCCTATGTTAAAGCATTGTAATTATCCCAAGACTGGGTGCCAGTGTTGTCTTCTACAGTTGTCAATTGGGCAGACAGGAGCCTTATCTGCAGCACCAGTCAGCTCTCACTATCCCTTATGGATAACTTGGGCTGAGTGGCAGTAAGTTGTATTTATTTACAAGTTCTAGTTACTTGACTGTCATGCTAACTTCTTAATTTCACCACCATCTGAGTTGCTGACATGGAATAATTATGCAGATCAGGAGTTCAAACTTCTACATATACTACTATATATATAAACATCAACAGTCATTTACCATTGTGCTTTTGTAGGAAGCCAATAACTTTTTCCAGTACGGTGGTTTTGTCCATCTTGCGGGTGTTTCCAGGCAGCATGGTGCTAAGTTCTTTGATAAGAACATTAAACTGGTCCCGTCTCTTTTTTTCTGATTTGTTACGTGAAGCCCTAAGTTTGTAAAAAGAAAAAGCAATCAAAATTTAATATAACTGGCCTAACTTGAGAAAATACCTATCAGTGTTGCCCACTGTAATGAATTAAACTAAAAATCCTTAGTTATATTTTCAAAACCGCAGTAGACAAATAAAACAAGATTGTGACTGGTGGTTATGGACTCTGACTCTTCTCTCAAAACCTTTTTTATGAGTACTAAGAGAGATAATGACATTGAATTATCACATATAACAGACAACTCAGATCGTAGGAACCACCCCCTCATCCAACAATCCATATAATAAGTAACTGAAGATTAAGCACTGCAATATGGGTAGGCAGTATGTGCCTATGATCTGTCTGTTAGTAAATTGGTATTTTCTTAGGACATTTGAGGAGCTCCTGGGATGCTCTGCAGGGTCAGAGTGAAAAATATCAACTATGTACTTGCACTTTAATAAAGCCTTTGTGTGAATGCCCAATTTTGTTTCACACTTGCTAATGACAGGTTTGCCTGGGACACTATAAATATGTCTGCCTTACCTCTTTACCCTATCCTTCTCGTCTTCATCCATTAGCTTCTCTATGGAGCTATTCCTGTGAAGAGAGAAAAAAATTGAAGCTTACATGGAAAACACACTAATGCTTTTTGTGTGATATAAAATGAGTCAATATAATATTTTGCTGGAACTTAAATCCCTGGCAAACCATCAAATGTTTCATTTTACACCTTGGGCACACATTTTAATTGGAAAGCAGCTATGGAAATGACTATTAGAATCAACAATTAAGGCAGTTCCTATTTTCTCCATAGTTTATCTCTCAGCATATAAAGTACATTACAAATTTAATACTACATCTGTCAATAAATCATTATCTTGGGTAGATTCTTTATGTGAACTCAATGTGAACTAAAAAATTCTAAATTTCAAAAATACAGCAGCTATCTAGTTGATATATATCAACCTACAATATATGAAAAAACTAGACAGCATTATGTAATTTAAATGCGTGATGTCAAGTGCAGAAGCATTTTCTAGTTAGTCTCTTTTCACAGAGGGAACACTAATAAATATATTATTATCTATCCTATCCTATCACATCATATTTGGTATTAAAGATTATGAGCAGGAGTATTGGCATTTTGTGTAAAAATAGTATGAACCTACCATGCCAGATGCTTTGGCATTTTGTACAAAACATATCATAAGTAAAGTGCCTTTACATATAGTGCATATATAACAGACTTATAAAGTGAAGTTTTTGATCCTGTGGTAGTGCAACAGGCACATCCAGATTTCCAATGCTTTGGAATTACCTGTTTAGTTGGTATAAGAAAGGATCAGGATTGATTTTTTACAAACTTTAGAAGGCCCAGAAAGTAAATATATCTGTGGAGTATTTGGAACATTGGTAAAGTGGCAATCATGGTAAATTGCTAGAATTTCTATTCCAAAATGGCGCAATTAAAGTGCATCCCCACCATGTGTTAATACAAGTGCCTTTTTTTCTGAGGCAACATCAACATGTATCTGAGGTGAATAAAAAAATGTCACAGAGCTTTGTGGAGTATTAATACCATCTGGTAAGTATTTTATTATTGCAGCCTTGTGCTTCAAAGAGAATGGGTGTGGATAAGAGTTAATGCTTTCTTGCCAGTGTTCCACAGAAAGAGATATTCCACTGCCCTTTTCCCAATAAAGTTGGAATGAAGTCAAAGTGTGTTCCTTGTAAATCAGTTGATATAATAAGGAGATTGTATATTGTGAAGGTTGCATAAATTCTCAAACACCATGAGTGTTGTACAGTAGATTATAGTGCATTTCTAAAATGCTGCAGAGTTTCAGGCTCCATTCACATATAGGCGTTTTGAATTGTGGGTGGGTTCGCTGCGATTCTGCCCAAAATTTCAAACGCACTGTTAAAATGTCAAATTCCACATCAGCGTGTTCAGATGCCATTCACTTCAATAACAAATAAAAATGCGGTGCGATTCTTCTGCGATTGCTGCACAAGTCACGCTGTAAATGCGCAAACCAAATCACGCAACGAGTGTCTCCCAAAAGAGGTTCCAGAACTTCTTTTGGGTGACACATGTTGTACAATTTGGTTTAAAAATGCCTATATGTGAACAGAGCCTCAGTGTGCTTTTGAGGATACAATTTAACCACAGTTACATTTAAAGTGGTTGTAAACATCTGACATGAAATATGATCACTCTATAGGCTGCTTACACACAGATCAGTTTTTCTTCCACTTTTGCTTTACCAAAAGCAGAAGAAAAAATCATTACCAATATCTCCTATGGAGCTTTTCACACCAATCAGTTGCCTTTTTAAAAATTCTGCTTGCTGCATTTTTGTGCATGTTTGGTGCATTAACAAAAATTCACCAAAAACACACCTCCCCATTGAAAGAAATGGAAAATGCATCAAAAGCCGCAGTTGTTATTTTGAGTCACATGTCCTTTTTTCACAAGTGAAAAGGGCACTGGAAACAAGGGATAAAAGCATCAAAACCGTAGCCCCTTGCTTTCTTGAACCTCAGACCAGCTATATAAATTCTGCGCTTTGAACAGATGTAGAGAAGAGAATACTGAAGATAAACAGGTTCAAGTTATGTATGAGAATTTGTTTAATCTTTCTCTATCACCTGAGGACAGTCACTTCACTATTTAAAGGTTTACAACCACTTTAAATCTTCAGGTCTTTTTGACTGTGGAAAAAAAAATTGAATAGGCTCTAACACTCTAGCCTCTTCCTTTCCCCCTCTAAGTAACTCCTGGCATAGACAAAAAAAAAATACCTAAAACAATCTCAATCACTGTTTACGTGACATGGACACATCCTCTCTCAGGATTCAGAAGATGAGTCTAAGCAGACATTAGAAAAAGAGGACTGGCCAGCATGCACACATTACACTGGATTACTGGTTCCTCCACATCCAGAATTGACGTTGGTAAGGGACACTTTGGTTAGTAAACAATTGCTTTACTGAACATGAAAAAAACACTGAATGAGTAAAACGACCAATGTAAAATAATTAGAAACATAATATACAAATCATACCGGACTAGAAAAATATTAAAGTGGTTGTAAAGTCACATGTATTTATTACTTTTATCCTCTCTGTTTTAGGTCCATGTTCAGTGCAGTGTGTGTGTGTGTTTTTTAAAAATTGTAATCCTAAATACCTTCTTTGCACAGCGCTGCTGTGCGGTCACATGTCCTCCCCCCATTCTCCTTCCTGATCTAAGGGAGTACAGTGGGAGGGGGTGAAATGCCCCATCTGACATATGCAAGATAGCAGAGGGAGGATATTTATACATATATATACAGTATACTCTCCACACATATATACAGTATATATATATATATATTTGTTTTTTTTCCCTCAGAGAATAGGTGCAGGAACCCATACTTCTGAGTCACCTCTGGTCTCCGCCCCCAATCCACCTCCCGGTTTTAGAGAATACAGAGCCAAGTATCAGTTTGTAGTGCTAAGTAATTTGTTTGGAATGTGTTAGTGATAACAAGAAAAGCAGTAAATTAGATCTCCCGAAGCCAGCAGCAAAAGGCCCTCCCCAGCAACAATAGTACCCCTTAGCAACAATGGACTCTAGCAACAGTGAACCGCTGGCAGCAACAACAGATTTTCCAGCAGCCAGCATCAATGAACTCTCTAGCATCCAGCAACAATATACCCTTCCTCAACAGCAGATCCCTTTCAGCAACAATTGACCCCCTCAACAAAATAAGCCCCCCAGCAACAATAGACCCCCCACCAGCAACAATAGACAGCCACACAAAAGTAAATGCCCTCCAGCAACAATAGAACTCACAGCAGTCAACAACAGTATATCTCATTCAGCAACAGTTGACCCTCCGAGCAACAATAGATCTCCCCAGCAACAATAGACCACCATGCAAAAATAGACCCCTCCAGCAACAATAGATCCCGCAGCAACCAGCATCAATAGACCCTCTAGAACACACAGCACCCCATGATATCACATACATTCAGTGCTAGAGGTGCCAGAACTGCGTTCCCCCCATTCCTGCTGAAAAAAAAGCCCTGTATATGAGAAAAAGAGAGCGTATATGCTCTGCATGCTATATAGCTTTATAATTTACAGTATACTGCAATATATAGGTACACATATACAGTATATATATATATATATATATACACACACACACACTGTATAAATACTTGTTCAGTGTAGAATAAAGTATTGCAGAAAATGTACAATCAACAAGTGAGGAGGCTTTCTCAGTTATCTTCTAAAGATGTTAGAGATTTGAAAAATGTTGTTATGACATTTGAACACTATTAACCAATAGTAAGTTCTGTACACAGGTGTGCTTGTAGAATGGTTGACATTTGTTACTGCTGAGCCCTAGTTCACACCACTGCGACTGCAGGTTCAACATGCGATTTAAAAATAGCACCAGAAGTAGCATCTAAATTTCTATTTCTATTATTTCTAGGACACTGTCTTAATAGGTGTGATTTCAAGTAGCGTGATTTGAAAAATAGTTCCAGCATTACTTTTTCACCACTTCAGTGTGATTTAATTCTCATAGACTATAAGGTAAATGGCACTGAAATCAGCTCTACTTTGAAGTCACGCTTTAAATGGGACCAAATCGCACCACTCTGAAAAGTGAACCAGGCTAATACTGAATAACTGTCAATAAAGTTACAAACCTTTGTTGTCCTGGCCAGAAGAAGAAAGCCACCATTTTTTGGTCTCTTCTTATCACTTCAGAGAGGCGAGAGCTGCATGGTACATCACTGAATAATTTCAATTTCCTACAGAAATTTTTCTAGGGTGCCCGTCCTCTTTTGCCATGCTAAACTGGATTAGCCTGCTCTCAGCAAAACTAGGTCAGTTAACAACATTGTTGAACAGTGATGATATAATTGCAGTAGATTGCTAGCAATCATGTTTCATATATGCCAACATATATGTTGACATTTAAGGAATGTAAGTTTTTCTCTCAGCAGTTTTTGGTATTTTAGGGCTGGGGTAGGCGGTCAACCAAAACTTTGTTTAAAATATTACTTGAATTTGAATTTGAGTTCAACTATATCAACATTCCAGAGAGACTGATGCATGTAAAATTTTCACCAAGGTGCACACATGCTTGTCACAGTTAACTTCCAAGCCCACCTATATTCTACATTTTCAACAAAATTTAAGTTTACTGAAAGAGGTTGCTTTATGTAAAATGGCTCACATTGATACACAGTGATTAAAAAAATAACAATAGAAATCAAACAAATGAAATTGTTTGAAGTAAAAGATCAAGCTTCAATTTGAGATTTTAGGCCTCAGTGGTAAGAGCTGGTGCGCCCACTGAATTGCTATTGACTTTTACCGTGCTATTGTTTACCACCGCACCATGTATTAAGGTTTTGATTTTGAAAGGCCTGTGTTCCCCCAACTACTACAATGAACCACAAACAGGGCATTTTTAAATAAAGGGGTAATAAGTGAAATGCTTGATCTGTCAGGAAAGGGTGCCCACCCAAAAAAAGCAGCTTGAGAAATGTTTTAAGTTTGTTCTTTCCTTGGTCTCCTCAGGAAAATAATTGTACTTTTATTTTAAAAAGGTTTTTACTTTAATAGTTTTGAATAAAATGCAGAAGGGTTAGAACCTAGAACTTTGACAGGTTTTTAGTGCTGTTTGACTACCTGCTAGAGAGACTTAGCCACACAATTGGTACTGGTGACTATGGTCTTTGGTACAGAAAATGATGGGATATCCAGTTTTAAAGCTGTCACAGGAATGGAAGGGAAACCTTGCAATGGAGAAATCTGTTCTGGTGTCAACTGAAATCCAGTGTATGAAAGGGGCAGGCTAGGGACAGTTACACTGTACAGGAAAAGACATGCTGCAGCTTCTAATGCACACTGACCTTTGTTTAGGTCTGAAATCTGTATTATGTATAAACTGCTAGATATTATAGGCAGTAACCTATAGTTGGTGGTGGCAACAATCTGCAGACTCAGTCTCTAGACCAGCCTTTCTCAACCAGGGTGCCTTGAGGTTTCTTCAGGGGTGTCTTGGCAAAATGTCTAAAAATTGCCCAAAACTTGCATACAAGCCAGCGAGTGGAACAAGCCTGCCTTTTAGTTACACAAAGTCGCAGGTTTTCATTGTGTACCATTAGGACCTTCTAGCCGCCAGCGTCCTGACAACCAATGACATCATCAGTTGATAGATGCTTGCACAGCATCCTAGTTTGACATTCCCCTGCCCCTCTCCATCAGTGCTGGGGTCACATTAGCTCAGTGATGGAGAATAACTGAGAGAGAAGAGAAACAATGGAATACTAATCAGTACCAGTGTGCAAAAGTGTATTTGCTTTGGAAGAATAAATCCCCTCTAATGTTGGGTGTCCTACATGTGTGGATGTTGCTGCGTTATATGAAACTTTTCAAATCGTTTTTCACATGTTAGAATGGGGTGCCTCAAGACTGTCTATAGTTTTAAAGGGTGCTTCGAGACTGTCCATAATTTTAAAGGGTGCCTTGACTGAAAAAAGATTGAGAAACACTGTTCTAGACCAGGGCTTGAAAAAGCCGCTCGCCCGCTCGCCAAATGTGAGGAGAAATTCCCCTGTGGCGAGCGGCGAGTGGATGCGAGCGGTGAGCACAGATGAAGCATGGAGCGACTGCACCTGTGCTCCAAGCCTCATTGTAAAGCAGAGTTCCGGTTTACAACTTCCGGCTTCTGCGGGGTGTTGTTAACTTTTTATTGACACCCCCTGCAGATTGCAAATGTAATGCACTTTGCATGCAGTTTAAATTGCACAGAACTGCACAGCATGTTCCTGTGCGATTCAGATGGGGGTATGGTGTGCAGAAGGATGAAAATTTTAAAAACCAACCTGGCCACTGGTTGTGGGGGTGTGCAGGGTGGATTGGGAGTGGGGGGCTTATCAGATTTCAAATTGTATTGCAAGTAAAATCTTTCTATTTTTTAGGATTACTGTTTACCAAAACCTAGAAAGAAATAGGGTGCATGCACACTGGGTATTTTTGAAGCTACTTCTAGGGGCATCAGGCATTTTTTTAACTGTCTCTAATCTCCTCTGCATTTGATCCTATGTGTCCATGCACACATAGGCTTTTAGCAGCCTTTTGTGGCAAGAGCATTTAGTGGCAGGACAAAAATCCACTGCCACTGCGACCTAGAGCAGCGGTGTTTTGGCAGAAAAAAAAAAGCTTGACGTGTTTAAACGTGCGTAAACACCTTTAAATGTGCCTAAATGTGCTGATTTATTTCGATGGCCAGAAAAAATTATTTATTCTGACCAATGAAAATAATTGATGCCCAAACGCTTGATGCAGGTCTTTTACAAGCATCAGGTTTTATTATGGCCAAAACGCTACTGCCAAGAGGGGGTTTCTAGGGGAGGGGAAAAAACACGTTAGTGTGCATGAGGCCGTACTGTATACAGTACTTAACCTCTTCTGCTCTAGAGCAATATTTAAATTTTTTGCACATGTGTAAAAATCTGCAGTTTTGGCCATAAAATTCTGTAAAAACCCCATAACATTATATATTTTCTGAAAGCAAAGGTCTTGTAGAATAAAAAGATAGTAGTTACAATATTTTATGTTGCACAATATTTATGCACCTGTTTTCAGGAAAAAATATAATAAAAAGATTTTTTGTGTACACAAACACTATATTATACCCATTTTTTTGGCAAAATAAGAAAGATAGTGTTGTGTTGAGTAGTTAGATACCAAATATGTCAAGTCTAAAAAATGTACCCCAAAATCTCGATAGATTGCACTTTAGAGCCTTTACTACTCATCAGTTTAGAGTTAACCATGAGTTCTGGCACTAGAATTATTGCTCTCACTCTGATGGTCATGGTGGGCGATGCCACACATGTGTGGTGTGTTCACAGTTTATATACACGTGCACACCCTTGGTGTTTGCATTTGTGGTTGTGTGCGGGGCAACTTTTTTTGTGGATTTGAATACATTTTATTAGAGTGTTAGTTTTTTTTAAGCTTATTAATTTATTTTTTTAACTTTATAATCATCACAAGAGATTAACAAACCCCATGTGATAGCATTAAGCAGGTGACAAGTACTCTTTATGGAGACATTGGGGCTCTAATAGAACCCATTGTCTCCCCTGCCCTCCAAAACATCTAATCGAGCAGATCTCACTTACCTAGCTGTATCAGCCAGCGAATGACAGATTAGAAACTGGAAGTGACAAAATCATTGTCGCTTCTGGTTTCATTCCATGCAGAGATCAAGGAATGGATGTTCCATGGTTTCCTCCAGCTTGCCATTTTGAAGCCCTCCGATTTGGTCCCGGGTTCCCAGTAAGAGTGGGAAAGCCTGGGCACCACCATGTGGGGGAAGGGGGATAGGAAGCACTCTGCTTTATAGCTGGGAGCTGGTTGAGTTAAACTACCACAAGCTGATGGCCATCAGCTAATGCCTAACCTTTCATCCTTTGGATGTACATAGTACGTTCAAAGAGCTTAACTGGTTGAAGCCCTGCTCTAGGTGGCTGCTGTTCAATGTACACATGCAGTGGGGTTCTCCTGTACTGCATGGGTTAAAGAATATGTTACCCCAACATTTTAAATTCCTGATAAGTGTCTGTTGTACTAAGTATTTGTGTTAAAAATGACCCTGTTTTCTTTGCATTTCTTCCTTTTTGTAAAATCCCCAATGATTCTGCCAGTCCCAGCGTGGTCCATTTTTTTTACTTGTGCTGGGAGAACAACCTGCCTGTCCTCCAATGGTCAGGACTTGTGCTGACATGCCCAATTACACAACCATTCACTGGGAAGGTCAATATACTGCTGTTTCTCCACTCCCACCTCTCCAAGCCTCTTATGCAGCTGAGAACAGAGATTATGTGAGGACTTAAAAAAGGGTATTTTTAATTTTTAATAATATCTATACTCAAATGTTTTGCCTTAAATTTTTATTTTAAGGTGAATGGGTTGTTTTACAAGGTAAGGGTTCACATATGCTTTAAATGCTCCTTTGGCTAAAGGCAAAGGAATACGTTGAAATACTTACTTTACTTCTTGTTCCCACAGGCTTCCTCCTCGCCGTGCAAGAGGTCCCCAAAAGCAGCTTCACTTCACTGCCTGGCCAGTCACAGCTCTCCAACGCCATCAATTACAATGCTGGACCAGCAGTCTCGCCCACTGCATGGTAAATTTAACCGCCCAGAGTGGGGCTTTCATGTACCATAAGGCATGCACTGGCTGACAAAGTCTGGCAAGAGCCCCTGTGCAATAACAATATTTGGGCACCAATTCAATTACTACTCAAAAAAAACGCATATACTCTCTATATAGAAACACAGATTCATACAGTATATGCAGATGAAATATAGTCTTTGCACAGTCTGCACAGATGGTATTTCTGCCCCAGAATACTTGTGTGCACATCAGTAAAAATGTGTTAATAATCAAGAGAAAAATAGAACAATAGCACTAGGGCAGCAAAAGGCATCTTGCCGTTGTAGCATACACAACTCTAAAAAGCAGCTTAAAAGTTAAGATATTAAAGGAGAAGCTATGCTTATTTTACATATCTGGATTGACAGAAAACAAGGCATGACTGATGGGTCTGAGAGAAGTTTCCTCATGTTGATTTATGCATTGTTGTGAGATTTACCCTGTCTTCCTGTCCTGCTGAAGTTTTACCACACAGGAAGTGAGGGGCATTTACCAACACCACCAGAGAAATAAAATGCTATTTTTTAGTAGAGTAGGGGAAGGCTAGAACCTTTGTTAGGGTTTTGTTTTTTTTATTTATGTCTATTTCCTTGTTGCAAAGCTTACCTCACTTTCTGTCTGTGAAACTTTTCTGAATAGAAGAAGAAGTGAGGGTAAACCTAACACAGCCCCACATACCAATAAAACAAACCAGACAGGAGTTATAATCCTTCACCACTCTCTCAAGTTTGTGCCTCAGCATACACTTACCACTTTCACTGCAACCAATGTAAAGCTTGCATTGGCAGCATCATTGGTAGCACCAGAAGCACTCATTGGGACTGTATTTACATCTGACAAGCAGACTGACAGCTTTCAGGTAAAAGTGATTCAGGTGGCTTTACCACTTCCATACACTCCCTAAACCTGAGAATTGCAGTACATGCAACAATGTAAGGATATAGTGCATACAAAAGTCAAGTTAAAAACCATGGTAATTGCAATCCGTAACTATGTACTGGACCGTATATCAAGAGTGGATGAAAATATTGGACAGAGTGCACCAAGTACAAGTCTTGAGACCAGTAGGCCCAGGGATGCTCTGTGTTGTGTACATTTATTTACCTTAACTAGTTGCCGACCCACTCACAGTAAATCTACTGCGAGCGGGTGGCAAGTGCAGGTCCTGCCACGTTCATGTACATTGCGAGCCTGCTTCTGGGTTTTGGGCACTAGCGCACGTGCCCCGTGCTGATCTGTGCTGTGATTGTCCACAGCACAAGTTGGAATAGCAAATCACAGAACAGAATCCTTTGTTTACAAACACACAGGACTCTGAGCATAGACAGACAAAATTCAGCATTAACAATCACTTTAACCACTTGTCCTCCTAAAGATTTACCCCCCTTCCTAACCAGACCATTCTTTACGTTATGGAGCTGCATTACTTTAACTGACAATTGCGCAGTCATGCAACACTGCACCCAAATTAAATTTATATCCTTTTTTCCCACTAATTGAGCTATTTGAATGCCTCTGCGTTTTTTTTTTGCGCTATAAAAAAAAGCCTGACAATTTTGAGAAAAAATATATATTTTTGACTTTTTGCTATTAAACAAGTCCAGTAAAAACAATGTAAAAATCAAATGTCATAAATTTAGGTCAAAATGTATTCTGCTACGTCTTTGCTATAAAAAATCCCAATATATGCAAATTAATTGGTTTACGTGAAAGTTATAGCATTTACAAATGGCGGTATAGATACTGGAATTTTTTTTTTACTAGTAATAGTGGTGATCAATGACTTATAGCGGGACTGCGGCAGACATTCTGACACTGGGAGGAGCTGACTTTGTGTCACTGACATCCCCAGTGACACCAATACAGTGATCAGAGCTAAAAAAAAAGCACTGACACTGTACTAATGGCACTGGGCAGGAAGAGGTTAACATGAGGGGCGATCAAAGGGTTAACTGTGTGCAGGGAGTGTTTTACTGGGGGGCGTTGTCTGTGTACTTCACTGTAATCACACTGCTGTGGATGGCTGTGCTATGGATGGCTGTGCAGTGTGCCTGAACTGACAGGGAGGAGGACTGTTAATAAATAAAACAGGGCCAGGTGATTGACCCGGTGATTGACAGCCGTGGACGCCAATGGCAGTGTGGGCAGGGCGTGCGCGCCCCCTACCTGGAAGTGCAAAATAACATATATATATATACATGATTTTGTGCACCCCTGCCGCCCTGTAGCAGTATATCTGCTCTGCCCTATAGAAGAACTACTGCTACATGACAGCAGGGCTGCACAAAATCACGTGGCAGCAGGGCTGTCAATCATCGGGTCCCGGCCATGCACTGCCCTACCCACGCCTCCATTGGCAGCTTCAGCTGTTGATCACCGTGTCCCGGCTTGAGATTCCCTGCCGGCACCTGGCGATCACCGAGGAACACTGACAAAGGAGAGGCCTGTATGTAAACAATACAGATCTCTCCCCTGTCAGCTCCACAGTAAAGCACACACAGACAACATAGTAAAACAACATACAGCACAAAGTTAACCTTTTGCTCACCCTAGATGTTAACTCCTTCCTGCCCAGTGTCATTATTACAGTGTCAGTGCTTTTTATTAGCACTGATCACTGTATTAGTGTCAGTGGGGATGTCAGTGGCAGTTAGTTCCCCCCCAGTGTCAGATTGTCCGCCGCAGTCCAGCTTTACTAGTATATAAAAAAACGCCATTTGTAGATGCTATAACTTTCATGCAAACCAATTAATTTACAAGTATTAGGATTTTTTAACAAAGACATATAGCAGAATACATTTTGGTGTAAATTTATGACAAAATTAGATTTTTTTAATTTTTTTTACTGGATATGTTTTATAGTTAAAAGTCAAAAATATATATATTTTTTCAAAATTGTCGGTCTTTTTTTGTTTATAGCACAAAAAATTAAAAATGCACAGATGATCAAATACCCTTGAAAGAAAGCTCCATTTGTGGGAAAAAAAGGACACAAATTTAATTTGGGTGCAGCGTTGCATGACCGTGCAATTGTCAGTTAAAGTAACGCAGCGCCGTATTGCAAACAATGGCCTGGTCAAGAAGGGGGGTAAATCCTCTGGAGGGCAAGTGGTTAAAGTGTCATTAACTAGTTGCTGACCGCAGATAGCCGAATGACGGCTAAACTGCGGCCGGCCAGTTCTGAGTGGACGTCATATGACGTCCTCCCAGAACGCGCTCTCCTGCGCGCCCCAGGGGGCGCGCACCCGGCGATCTCCGTGATCGCTGTGTCCTACGGACACAGCTGATCATGCGATGTGGTAAAAGGCCAATCATACCGGCCTTTTACCACGTGATCAGCGGTGTCCAATGACACGCTGATCACAGGGAAATGCAAGTGCCGGTTCTCGGCTGCACTTTCCTCACGCTGTCAGATCGTGAGGAAAGTACTGCCGAGAACCGGCAGTTGTCAGAGCGGGGATCGGCACCGATCATCAGGGCACTGATCATCAGTGCCCTGATGATCGGTGCCCAGCAATGCCACCCGCAAGTTCCGCCCACCTGTGCCCAGCAGTGCACCCACTAGCTCCGCCCACCTGTGCCCAGCAGATCACCCACCTGTGCCCAGCAGTGCACCCACCTGTGCCACTCTGCAGTGTCACACACCTGTGCCACTCTGCTGTGTCACACACCTGTGCCCAGAAATGCCACCTACCTGTGCCCAGCAGTGCCACCCACCTGTGCCCACCCACCTGTGCCCACCAGTGCCACCCACCTGTGCCCACCCACCAGTGCTGCCCACCAGTGCCACCCACCAGTGCAGCCCAGCAGTGCTGCCAGTCAGTGCCACCAGTCAGTGCCCAGGGGTTGTGCCAGTCAGTGCCGCCAGTCAGTGCCCAGCAGTGATGCCAGTCAGTGCCGTCTATCAGTACCCATCATCAGTGTCACCTATCAGTGCCGCCTATCAGTGCTGCATATTAGTGCCGCCTATCCGTGACACCTCATTAGTGCTGTCTATCAGTGCCGCCTATCCGTGCCACCTCAGTGCCCTTTAGTGCTGCCTATCAGTGCCCATCAGTGCCGCCTATCAGTGCCCATCAGTGCTGCCTCATCAACGCACATCAGTGAAGGAGAAAAAATACCTGTTTGAAAAATTTTATAATAGAAACAAAGAAACTTTTTTTTTTTTTAATTTATAGCGCAAAAAGTAAAGCGCCCAGTGGCGATTAAATACCACCAAAAGAAAGCTCTATTTGTGAGAAAAAAATGATCAAAATTTCATATGGGTACAATGTTGCATGACCACGCAATTGTCAATCAAAGTGCGGCAGCGCTGAAAGCTGAAAATTGGCCTGGTAAATAAGGGGGTATAAGTGCCTGGTAGGCAAGTGGTTAAACCCTTATCATAAAAGTCGATCAATAAATACTGTAATGCATGCTGTTCGTACTCACTTGTTGAATATGGGATTCATTTTCCTGTCCCCACTGCAGTTGGAGATTTTGCATAGCAGTGTTGGTAGCTCCTGCACATGCTCAGTTTTCAGTGAGTTTCTATGTTGAGCATTTCCTCCCTATCACATTTGAGCAACCCATGTGACTATAGAGATGATTGATAGAGGCTTCACCTCCATGTTATTCTAGTACAGAGGCTGGAGGGGTGTGACACAGCCTGTGACTGGCAGAAATTCATCCACAACATGTTAATGCCACAAATAATAAAGATTTGATTTCAAATACATATTTGTATAATGATTTAAAACAGTTTATTGATTATTATTATTATACAGGATTTATAAAGCACCAACAGTTTGCACAGCGCGCTACAAAACCAAGGTAGACATTACAGTTACAATACAATTTGGTACAAAAAGAAACAGAGGGCTCTGCTCGTTAGAGCTTACAATCTAAGAGGGATGGTTGAGTGCTACAAAAGGTAACAGCTGTTAGAAGCAGGATAGGCTTCTTTAAAGAGAAGGGTTTTCAGGGATCGTCTAAATGTGGAAAGATTAGGAGATAGTCAGAGAGATTGGGGTAGGGACAGGGGCGGACTGACAACTCATGGGGCCCCTGGGCAATAGGGGATCATGGGGCCCCTGTGTCCTTGCCCAAACTCAAGAAAGCCTATGAAAAAGGTACCAGGGGCATCTCATGGGGCCCCCTACTGACCCCAGGCCATTGGGCAGTGCCCGAGTTTCCAAATGGTCAGTCCGCCCCTGGGTAGGGAGTTTCATAGCTTGGAAGAAGCTCAGGAGAAGTCCTGGAGGAGAGCATAAGGTGACACGGGAACTAGAGAGCAGAAGGTCCTGGGAGGATTGAAGAGAGCGGTTTGGTTGATATTTTGAGACTAGGTTGGTGATGTAGCTGGGGGCCGAGTTGTGGAGGGCTTTGTAAGTCGTTGCTGATATTTAAAATTTTATTCGTTGGGTGAGTGGAAACCAGTGGAGGGATTGGCAGAGAGGGGTAGCAGACACTTAACGGTTGGTAAGGTGGATGAGCCTGGCAGCAGCATTCATGATGGTCTGGAGGAAGTAGTACCTATCATGTTAGATCCATCATGGCAGTGCCTGTTAGCGGGCATCCACTCAGCTGCTGCCGCCACATCCTTCATCTTGTTGTGTCACTGCCGCATCTCCAGCAGTCCCATTAAAGTGAATGGGACTGTCGGTTAGTCAACAGCGGGTCAGAAGAGGAGCCGCAGCAGGACAGGCCACTTTTTGCCAGGTTTTCGTACCATAATGACCACAATCCGTACTCTTACAGGTGACATACCTGCTAAGCAGCCTTGTTTACATGCCTTCTCACATTGATTAAACTCTCCTTTTTTGGCTGGAAAGTACAAACAGTCACCTTGCAGTGATGCCTATATCATTGACCTTTTTAACATTTCCCAGATAACTGTCCATTTGTTAACCAACTATGTAAAGCAGCTTTACAGCTTATGTTGGCTGCATCTGGGACACAGAGACCCCATTCTTCTTTATCATCAGTTGCCTTCAACAACATGCCCCTCAATGTATCTACAGAAAACAATCTAGAGCAGCGGTTCTCAACCTGGGGGTCGCGACCCCTTTGGGGGTCGAACGACCATTTCCCAGGGGTCGCCTAAGACCATCGGAAAACACATATTTCCGATGGTCTTAGGAACCGAGACACCGCTGCTGTCTCCGGCGATGTGTGGGCGGGATGATATGCTGCCCCTGTCACCGCCTTCTCGCCGCTGATTGGCCACCGGAACTGTAGCTCAGGAGAGGCACACAGGCGGCCAATCACCGGCGAGAAGGTGGAGCTTGGAGAGGAGGAGCCGAGCGGCAGCGCACGGAGATCAAAGAAGATCGAGGGAGCTGCAGGAACGAGTGAAGAGAGAGGCCAGAGAAGGAAGACAGCTGACAGGTAAGTGCAAATTTTGCTGCTGCAGCCAGGTATGCAGCCAGGGAGAGGGAGAGAGCGAGCCCAGGCTGGAGCAGGAGTCAGCAAGGTAAGTATCATTGGTGTCAGTGGAAGGGATAGTGCCCCATCATTTGTGTCACTAATACCAACGATGGGGCACTATTCCTCCCCCCACTGACACCAACGATGGGGCACTATTCCTCCCCCCACTGACACCAACGATGGTGCACTATTCCTCCCCCCACTGACACCAATGATGGGGCACTATTCCTCCCACTGACACCAACGATGGTGCACTATTCCTCCCACTGACACCAACGATGGGGCACTATTCCTCCCCCCACTGACACCAACGATGGGGCACTATTCCTCCCCTCACTGACACCAACGATGAGACAGTATTCCTCCCCTCACTGACACCAACGATGGGGCACTATTCCTCCCCCCACTGACACCAACGATGGGGCACTATTCCACCCCCCACTGACACCAAAGATGGGGCACTATTCCTCCCCCCACTGACACCAACGATGGGGCACTATTCCTCCCCCCACTGACACCAACGATGGGGCACTATTCCTCCCACCACTGACACCAACGATGGGGCACTATTCCTCCCCCCACTGACACCAACGATGGGGCACTATTCCTCCCCCCACTGACACCAACGATGGGGCACTATTCCTCCCCCCACTGACACCAACGATGGGGCACTATTCCTCCCCCCACTGACACCAACGATGGGGCACTATTCCTCCCCCCACTGACACCAACGATGGGGCACTATTCCTCCCCCAACTGACACCAACGATGGGGCACTATTCCTCCCCCCACTGACACCAACGATGGGGCACTATTCCTCCCCCCACTGACACCAACGATGGGGCACTATTCCTCCCCCCACTGACACCAATGATGGGGCACTATTCCTCCCACTGACACCAACGATGGGGCACTATTCCTCCCCCCACTGACACCAACGATGGGGCACTATTCCTCCCCCCACTGACACCAACGATGGGGCACTATTCCTCCCCCCACTGACACCAACGATGGGGCACTATTCCTCCCCCCACTGACACCAACGATGGGGCACTATTCCTCCCACTAACGCCAACGATTGGGCACTATTCCTCCCACTGATACCAATGATGGGGCACTATTCCTCCCACTGATACCAATGATGGGGCACTATTCCTCCCACTGACACCAATGATGGGGCACTATTCCTCCCACTCATACCAATGATGGGGCACTATTCCTCCCACTCATACCAATGATGGGGCACTATTCCTCCCACTCATACCAATGATGGGGCACTATTCCTCCCACTCATACCAATGATGGGGCACTATTCCTTCCACTGACACCAATGATGGGGCACTATTCCTTCCACTGACACCAATGATGGGGCACTATTCCTCCCACTCATACCAATGATGGGGCACTATTCCTTCCACTGACACCAATGATGGGGCACTATTCCTCCCACTCATACCAATGATGGGGCACTATTCCTCCCACTGATACCAATGATGGGGCACTATTCCTCCCACTCATACCAATGATGGGGCACTATTCCTTCCACTGACACCAATGATGGGGCACTATTCCTCCCACTGATACTAATGATGGGGCACTATTCCTCCCACTGACACCAATGATGGGGCACTATTCCTCCCACTGATACCAATGATGGGGTACTATTCCTCCCACTCATACCAATGATGGGGCACTATTCCTCCCACTGATACCAATGATGGGGCACTATTCCCCCCACTGATACCAATGATGGGGCACTATTCCCCCCACTGACACCAATGATGGGACACTATTCCTCCCACTGACACCAATGATGGGGCACTATTCCTCCCACTGACGCCAATGATGAGGCACTATTCCTCCCACTGACGCCAATGATTGGGCACTATTCCTCCCACTGACACCAATGATGGAGCACTATTCCTCCCACTGACACCAATGATGGAGCACTATTCCTCCCACTGACACCAATGATGGGGCACTATTCCTCCCACTGACACCAATGATGGGGCACTATTCCTCCCACTGACACCAATGATGGGACACTATTCCTCCCACTGACACCAATGATGGGGCACTATTCCTCCCACTGATACCAACGATGGGACACTATTCCTCCCACTGACACCAACGATGGAGCACTATTCGTCCCACTGACACCAATGATGGAGCACTATTCCTCCCACTGACACCAATGATGGGGCACTATTCCTCCCACTGACACCAATGATGGGACACTATTCCTCCCACTGACACCAATGATGGGGCACTATTCCTCCCACTGATACCAACGATGGGACACTATTCCTCCCACTGACACCAATGATGGGGCACTATTCCTCCCACTGACACCAATGATGGGGCACTATTCCTCCCACTGACACCAATGATGGGGCACTATTCCTCCCACTGACACCAATGATGGGACACTATTCCTCCCACTGACACCAATGATGGGGCACTATTCCTCCCACTGATACCAACGATGGGACACTATTCATCCCACTGACATCAGTGATGGGGCGCTAGTCCTCCCACTGCAAAATTACAGTTATGAAGTAGCAACGAAAATAATTTTATGGTTGGGGGTCACCACAACATGAGGAACTGTATTAAGGGGTCGCGGCGTTAGAAAGGTTGAGAACCACTGATCTAGAGACTTTTTTTCACCTCTGCTCGTGGAATACTATTTCATGTTGTCCAGTCTCATTAGAGCTGTCATGATTCAAGGCTGTTTTGTTAAATCCTACAAGATTATTCACGAATATACTAGCCAACTAGACAATGCTCCCATATGTGACGTTCAACCTTTTCAAGTTCAATAAGGTTTATGAGAATAAAAGAATTGAGGTATACAAGGTCAAAAACCATTGCAACTTGTTTGTATACAGTAACATATGTCAAGGCATAGACATTGCAGCAAACAAAGCCGATATTGTATCCATACATCTATGTGTAACCTGCAATGCAGTAAGGAACAGTAATTAGTACATACAAGGCAAAAAGGATAAAAAAAGACGATGGGAGGAGATGGAAAGGAGGGGAGGAGCACTCCAGAACTCATGAAATAATAAGTAGACCTCATTCATGAGTTACAAATGCTTCTGACATTGATCATAATCTGATGGTTAACAATGGGAAACCCATGGGTTCCACGTTTTATGGAATTTTTGCATTGTATCTGTATGTTTCGCCATCAATTTTTCGTCAATAAAGGTAAAATGTATCTTAGTTTTCACAATTGTGAAGGAAAGGGAGTCTGGGAGCCAAGCCTTTTCAATAACTTGTTTGGCTGTCATAAAAATATGTGTCACTATTCTTGCTTGAGATTTTGTGAGTCCCTCCGATTTTTCAAAATTCTTAGCATGGAGGAACCCTTAAAATAACTTATTTCTCAGGGAACCCCTGCTAATAAATACCTACAGCTCATGGAACAGTAGATGAACAGTAAGCTGTAGATATATAAATATATAAAAGAAGGTATGTGGTGTACACCCAAGGATGCTCCATATGACAAAATTATTTTCAGTAATGAAAATGAAATGAAGCACGAAATAATGACAACAAAAGAAATACAGACTGTGACAATGGCAGTGTCCCTTCACATTGGTAGTCAGTGGAAAATTGCTCCCTTGCATTAGTGGTCAGTGAAGTTCTTCATTGCATTTGGGGTTCAGTGGAGATTGGTACAGTGAAGAAGGACCCCACTACAATGGTTGTCAGTGGGAAAAATTATCCTTATGTTGATTGTCAGTGGGAAGCACGCCACTTAATTGGTGTTCTGTAAGAATATCCACCATACAAATATGTAGTTGACATGGCTGGATCTAGGGGGGTGCTGGGGTGGGCTATGCCCCCCTAGATTTCAGCTGCGCCCCCCCCCCCAGGCAACCCATGGACTTTTGTCCAAGAAGAGAAGCTGTCTGCAGCGGCTCACACAGCCCAGACAGCACACTCCCCCTCCCCTTCCCTGCACTCACAGGAGAGGAGAGAGGAGATCCATGCACACTGCCTCCTCTCACCCCTCTCCTCCTGTCTTCCCTGCCCACATTCCAATTCCTGGCCATTACTGTGCCTAAGAAGATGTGTGGGCTGGAAATTTGAAGCACTGCAGCCAACTACATGGTAGCTGCAGGATTGTTTCCTCTGTCTGAGCCTGCAGAGACCAACCTGGGTGAGCTGAGCTCTGCACAACAGCAAAACTCTCCCCATCTCCCTCCCTTCTCTCTCCCATCTCCCCCTCCCATTCTCCCTATCTTCTCTCCCCCTCTATCTCACCCCCTTCTCTCCCCCCTCTATCTCCCCACCTTCCCCCCTATCTGCCCCCTTCTCTCCCCCCTCTATCTCCCCACCTTCGCCTCCCCTCTATATACCCACCTTCTCCCTCCCTCAATCCCCCCCTCCTCTCTAACCTCTATCACCCCCATTCTCTCCTCCCTCTATCACTCCCCCTTCTCTCTCCCCTCTATATCCCCCCTCTTCTCTCCCCCATCTCTCCCCCTTCCTTCTCCCCCCCCATCTCTCCCCATCCCCTCTCTACCCCATCTGTCCCCCTTCCCCTCTCTGTTCATGTTTACACACAGGGACAACTTTAGTATTATTGGGAATGTCTGACAATCTGAAGGCTGGATAAACTGATGGAGTTATTTCTCACAATTCTGTTTAACACCTCCCTGCCCATCCCCAGCATCCCTTTAGGGGATTGTTCACATGAACTTTGGTCTCTAAAGAGCGATCTGCATTCAGATCACTCTTCAGAGAACAGTTGGCAGGTATTGAGGAGATATAACCTCCTCATCACCTGCTTTAACCCTTAGAACCCCACACTAGTGCACTGCAATCACGTGCATTGCACACAGTTGTGGGGTGCTTGCAGAGCAGTCTCATTCACTTGAATGGGTCACATTCAGCAGGCACTGAGCCCAGAGAAAGCAACAGAGGATAGAATTTCTTCCACCGTCACAAAACACCACAGTGGCAGTATGTATACACCCAAACCCTGTGTTGCCAACCATCCAGAAATTTAGAGACCGTTAGTATAATAAAGACACTTTTTTCCTATCCGCAACTGTTCATGGACAGGAGAAAAGTGCCCGTAGTCTAGCTCTGCTAGATTCTGATTTAAGGGGGACTCTGCGAACTGTAATGTAAACTGGTTTCAGTTTGGGGACACTGATGTAAGGGAGGACTCTGATGTGAACGTGGCTCTCATCCTGACTGCTACACTCCATATGTTGTTTTGTTTTTACTTATTCTGACCCCTGTACTCTGTACATTATGCATAGATCTACATACAGTAGACCTGACCAAGGTGTTCATTTTCTCAACAGTTGCTGGTTTTAATAGAGTTCTTCTTTAAGGTAGGCTCAGTATGGCAGCCCAGACATTTTTTTTCGTTTAACAATGTGTTGAACAAAAACAAAACAAAAAAATTACTTGATTCTCTCATCCACAAATGTGGATGGGGAATCACTCCTGCTGAAGTAATGTGTTCTGACAGCGAAGAAACTTCAATGCCACCAGAGTACACTTATCAGTGCTGCCAGCTATAGCCAGCGGTGCTAATTGCGTAGAAACTTTCCTAGAGGCTGATTGGACAGAAGTCGATTGGTAGATCGACTTCTGTACAACCAGCCTGCCCATACATGGATCGAAAATTCAACAGGTCACTACTGAAGCAGATGAATTTTGATCCAAGTATGGTCGCCTAGGGCAAAAATATCTGTTTTGTGTGCATAAAAATATATCAAATGGAAACAATTAATAAAAAATGTTCCTTTGTCCTAAGGTTTATTTGTGTCTTTGAGACTGTCGGTTGTGGCAAAGTATTTAGTATTTTGTGGGTACGAGGAGTGTGGTATAGGTGTGCGCTGTATACAGCAAGCACAGATTATGTTCAATCCCCCTTTAAGGGGGCCAGTGCCAGAACTTATTTCTCTGTTCTTTTCCTGGGTGCCCTATGTCTTTCATGATCCCAGTCTTGCTCACAGTTTATTATCCTGTTTTGACTTTTTAATTGTAAAGCCAGTCAGATTACTCATTATGAGTGTTGTTAATATTGTCAATGTTTACATATTGTTTAAACTGTTTAGAGGCTAAGTTCACCTTTAAAAACATATTATATGTCCTGTGCACTGCTGAACCCTGTACACTACCATATTGACCCCTGTACACTCTCCTGCTGACTGACTGTCCTCTGCCCTGCTGACCCCCTGTACACTGGCCTACAAACTTCTGACTCCTGCAATACACTACCATTTTGACCACTGTCCTCCACGCTGCTGAACGCCCATCCTCTGCCCTGCTGACCCCCTGTACACTGCCATACAAACTGCAGATCCCAGCCCTTTGCTCTGATAATTCCTGTCCTCTGCCCTGCTGACCCCCAGTACACTCTACTACTAATTCCTGTTTTTGTGCATTGCCCTGCTGACCTCCTATCCTCTGCCCCCATGACATTTTTTACTGCACCCCCATATCACACTGGCTACCAGCCCTGTTAGCTGAAATGATCAATGAAGTCACTGGTAGATAATATGACAGGCAGAAATTGCTGATTGCTTAAGGACCCTAAGCAACCTATGGGACAACCCCAGGTTTCCATAGATCCCTGGCTGAGAAAGGCTGCCCTAAACTCTCAGATTTCAGATACCCCATCACATAATATAGCACCAAACCCTGCTCCATAACTAAAGAAGTCAGTATTGTTTTGTCTAAAACAGTATAATAGCTGCTTTCTGCTAAACTAGCAGATAAAAGTGGCCCTATTTGTTCCTGAAAGGTGAACTCAATAATTAAAGGGTGCTTTTAGCAAGTATATCCCTTCCCAAGGGATCAAAATCCAATTCAGTGTTTGTAGCTTTGTCTGAACCTATTATGTGTGTTCTTGGAGGGAACTGATTTTGGGAGGGGAGTTCTACATGTCCCTTAACCCTTTGGCTGATGTGCTCAAAGGCACAACACACCTCTACTTTTCCTACCTTAACAGGACCCACATTTTTCATTGCCTAATAACTGTGTATCAAGCAAACCATATCGATTCCAGGGATAATGCTTTCTTTCACCTGACCATTATATTTACATATAGACTACTTTTCTCCTGCAACAGGCTGAGCCTTCTCAAAATCACCAAAAATAATATCAAAAATTTTATTTCAGACAATACCCCTGTAACTCTCACAAGTCTTTTAGGAGATTTGCCATCTAAAGCATAGTACTGGAGATAAAAAAAAAATTTTATACAGCAAGTTCCTTAAAAGAATAATTTAAAATAACCAATATCTTTTTAAAAACAAATGCCCAGAGACAATTACATTTATAAGTTGTGAAGCCCAGAAATGTATTATGCAAGAATTCTTTATCTAAAAAGGAATGGAATTTTAAAGATTGTCTTGGATCTCTCAAAGCTTTGCTCAGATACATGATTTAAATACACTTTACAAAAAATCACTGGCACAATCGTTCACCGATAACCTCAAAATTTAAAGAGACAAACGTCTCTCCCTCATGATACACAAAACAAAGGGTCAGAGAGCATGATATAAATTGAATTTTTATTAAAGTGTCATTAAACCCAACAGGTATAAAAATGTTTGCACGGGCATTATTACATATTATTCATAATCATTTAAACTTTCATGTTATGTAGTGTAACAAAAACTTGGTTGATCCTGCCATTCTCTGGTGCTGCTGTCTTGCCTGTGCCCCCAATGCAGCATCATATCCTCTTGTTTGGCCGTTTCCACCTGTACTGCACATGCTCCCTATTCTGTGATTAGGCAAGCCCTTCGCATCCTAGTATATTGGATTGAGCCACACTTTTACTCCCAATTTTCCAGTCCCAGTTTGCAAATATGATGTGTACACTTTGGTAATATGGTGCATTTGTGTGTATGTTTGTTTAATTTGTTTTGTGCCTTTTTTTCCTTATGATTTTGTTAATCTTTTTATAGTACTTTTGTACAACTGTTAAAAAAAAATCTAATGAACTCAGACTGAACAATAAATAAAAATTAACAATTTTTTTTAAAGAGGGGCATGGTCTAGTGCACAATGTGAGCAGTCACACTCTAGCATAGCCAGTCCTGGTTAAAATCCTACTCTTTCCTGCTACTCTGAGATGTTTATTTGCCTCACACATTGCTCTACCGATTATCAAACCTGTCATGGCTTATTTGGGGAAAAATAAGAGGACCAAGCACTGGTGAAGACGCCAAAAAAAAAAGATCCAAGATGGCGCCTACTCTCCTTGGCTGATGGCTTCCCCTGTTTTCATGCTGACATCTTTGCTGAGTTGCCACAGGAGTTGTCATAATAATGTAATGACCTAGAGGGGGATGTGGAGTTGGCCTTGCATTCCATCTCACCCACTCCATCTAGCCAGGACATCCAGGGAGCAGAAAAGGAGATTACACTTAAAGAGGCAAAGTGGAAACTTTGGGCCTTGATCTGGGGGTGCTATGGCAAGAGATCAGAGACAGAACAACAGAGGTGAAAAAATGGGTGGGAGACCTATATGATATTGTACACCCTTTTTCCACTAAATCTCGCAGTTTATAAGCCAAGATCCAATTATTGGAGAAAAAATCTGATGACTGTAACACAACAATATCAGGCTTGTGGGTCTACCCCAAAAAAATGGAAGGCAATAATCTAGAGGAATTTCCCAAGCAGTGGTTCATATAAGAGTTTAGTAAGCCCTTTCTGTCTACTAATTTTATTGTAGAGTGAGCTCAATGTGTTCAGGGGTGCCCACCTCTGTCAGGACCAAATCCTTGCCGATTGGTGAGGAGACAGCTGATTAAGAGATATGGAGACAGTATTGTCAGGGACCCTGTCACTGTGCAGCCATGCGACGGCGACAGATCCCTTCGGGTCGTGGCGGTGCGAGTGCGCATGCGCGGGAGCATGCAAGCACACATGCGCAGAAGCGCGGAAGTGCACGCATGCGCAGTAGAGTCCACATCACCACTAGGTGGGCTATTTAAACCTGCAATACAGTACAATTAATGCCTTCTGGTCTACAACGTTCCTGCACTTATTACCTGATCCTGTTGCTTGTATTCTGATCTGACCTGACTAAGAAAGAACTCTGCCTGCACCGACCGGGAGTCGTAAGAGGACACCTTCTCTCCACGTCAGGCTCCCCAACCAGGTATGTGACAAGTATACTGCAGCTAGCAAGGATCAATGGTCAGCTCTGGATAGAAAATGCAACAATGTCACTGTATCCTGATTTCTCAACATCTATTCGCAAACATTGCACCCTACTCTCAGCAATTAAGCAGTGGCTACAAGGCTTAGGTCTCCAATATGCAATGTTGTTTCCCATGAAAGCATGGGTAGTGTACAAGCACCTCTTTATTGCATTGATAATTTACCTCCTGGATAAATTCACATGCACATAAACTTTTATACAGATAGATGCAGCTCTTTCTAAATGTTCCAGGATCTCTCAAATCAATATCCTTATTAGGGATTTGGTAATGTGTTGATATCACATTGGTTCTTTTTCATTGATTTTCCACTGCTTTTAACTTCTTTAGCTAGATACAATTAACCTGTTGTTGACTCATTTTGGGTATAAGCCCACTCACTAGGATATGGAGTTGGGCAGGGGAGTTTGTGCTGACCTGTTGTTGGCTGTTGTTTGCTCCCTGTGTGTGTTTTATGTTATCTTAATATTGTGTGACTAGTTGTATGAATGCACACAAATTTATATTATCACAATATATGCAAAACTCTCCTTTACCTTACTGTGCCTTGGTAAGTAATGCAGGTTTCTGGTTCTACTTCAAACCTAATATATATTTTATTTGATAAACTTTAAGAAAACACATTTGTTTTCTTTCTTGAAAACCCATAAACCACATATCCTATGGCTTCACATCTTACAGGAATCAAAATGAGGGCATTAACATTGCTTCTGGGTAGCCCGAGAGTATTATTCTCCCTATTCAAATTATGCAGGACAGAGCTTTCATTATAGTTGCTATATGCCTTCCTTCTGAATGCCTACAGGTAATTTCGGATCACTGGGTGTGCTATATAATCCTACACTACCAAATACATAATATACTGGTAATGCTACTGATAATTTACATCCCTCCCTAAGGGTTAAAGCTAGTGTACTTTTTTAAATTATTTGAAATGAGTACTCTGCTACTGCAAATTACGCCATGTCCATCCAGTTTTCTTTCTCTGGGATTTTAACTATGTAAGCAATCTATTGCTAGATCCCTTTCTTTCTGCCTAGTGCAAGGCATTTGATTACCATAATGTATGGTATTGGAAACACCCATATGCCAAGGAATTCTCTTGTCAATCTTGTACTTTCGGAGCGCTATCTCGAATTGCACTGGCCTTTTCTTCTCCAGAAATATTAGCATGGAAAGCAAATGTATTGTATATTACTCAAACTGTTTCTGATCATTCCTCCCTCAAACATGAATTAATAATGAGATACAAACCTACCTTTAGAATCTTCAGGCTTTACCTCCCATGGTTGGCACAGGAAGGTATACAGGAGGGAGTAAAAAGAGATATAGATAAATACTGGCAACTAAATGCTTTCCAACCATGTTCCCTGACTGATTAAGATGCATTTAAGGTAACCGCGATAGGTGCCTTTTAGTCATATTTCTACTTACAGGAAGCTACATCCACTTTTTTAGAGGCTAATGTGCCAAATGCTAAAAAGGACTTTGTACTGAATTCTACAACAATGACCTGTTCAGCCATAGTGGATGCAAAGCTTCATAACACAGAATTGATAGCTAAAAACTAGTATATCAATCAGTGAACCTACTGGATTATATAAGAAAAAATTAACAAACATCAGTTCTCCTTTCTACAAATAACAAATAATAGAGGAGTGTCACAACATTGTAGTTTCTTATAGAAGAACCAAAGACAAAACATTTTTTTTTTCATTTTTAACCAATAGCCGCCCGGCCAATAGCCGTTTGGCGGCCGGGAAAAGGCTGTAGATTTCCAGGTGGACGCCATATGGCGTCCTCCCGCACATGCGCAGTTTTCAGCAGCGGCGCGATCTGTCACCAGCCGTGTACCTCGGACACAGCCGATGACAGATCTGAGTACCGGCCCCTGTTGCTGGTACCATGTGACCTGCTGTGACCAATCACAGCAGGTCACATGACAGTTGCATACAATGGATGGCTTCATTCATGCCATCCATTGTTTACTAGTGTCTAGCTGTGAATGGTCACAGTGATCACATGCACATTTCATGTGATTAGCTGTGGCCAAATCACAGCTAAGCACAAAAAAAAAAAAAAACCTGAACAAATCGATGTCATTCAGGTAAATGCTTGCTTATAGCAAAGTAATTCTTTGCTATAAGCAAATTGTGTAAAAAAAAAAAAATACTGATCACTTCCCCAAAGTAGTACAATGTTACTATGGTAACATTGTACTACTTTGGACATAGTGAAATATGAAAAAAAAGAAGAAAAAAGTAATAAAAAATTAAAAATAATAAAAAAATATATATATATATATTTTTTTTTTTCATACTGTCACCAGTCAGTGTCCCTGATCACCGCCATGCCAGTTATATGATGATGCTGTACTGCACTGGTGACAGTATGTGAAAAAAAAATTGTGAAAATATTTTTTTTTATTTTTTCATTTTCCAAAAAATTATGACAAAAAAAATACTTAAAAAAACTCGCCATGCCTCTTATGAAGTACGTCGGACTGTCTACTTTGCAAAAAGGGGTCATTTGGGGGATATCTGCATTGTTCTGACATTCTTGGACCTCAAGAAATTAGATTGGCTGTCAGTACTTCAGGATTGATCAATATTCAGATCTATACCATAGTTTGTGAACTCTATAACTTTCCTACAAACTAAATAATACATCCTAATTTGGGTTATTTTCACCAAAGACATGTAGCAGAATACATCTTGGCCTAAATTTATGAAGAACAATTATTTATTTGCAAACTTTTATAACAGAAACAAAGAAAAACGTGTTTTCTTTTCAAAATTTTCGATCTTTTTTTGTTAATTTAGCAAAAAATAAAAACCCCGGCGGTGATTAAATACCACCAAAAGAAAGCTCTAGTTGTGTGAAGAAAATTATAAAATTTTAGTTTGGGTACAGTGTTGTATGACTGCGCAATTGTCATTCAAAGTGTGAGAGTGCTGAAACCTGAAAAATGGCCTGGGCAGGAAGGGGTAAAAGTACCCGGTATGGAAATGGTTAAGTAAATGAGGGTTACAACCCCTGTCAGATTTATTTTGCCATCAGTGTCCCATTGGGGAAATTCCCCTTCACTTTCTGTTCTATAGCCAAAACAGGAAGTGACAGAACTAGTGTTCCCATCAGAAGATTTCCCCTTCTATCACTGTTCTGGAGACAACCCAAAATTTGGGATTTTATTTAACATTCATTTTCTATGATAATAGTAAAGATGACAAATTGAGAGGTTGAATCTCCCTCATAGAGGCACAGGCAGCAACAAAAACGTTACAAGTGTTCCATTCCCTCTCCATTCTGTCTGGAGCAAAAAAAAAAGTTTTGCCTTTAGTTATACTTTAATTATTGAGTCATTTTATGCTGAACTGTACTGTGATATAATCTCTCCTACTGTTGAAGACATTCAGCTACCTCCATTTCCAATGTCTTACGCCTTCTCAAAGAAAAGTCTTAGATAAGCCCACCAAGATGGAACATGTAGAGGCAGCCATTATAAACTTTCAATCTATAAATCCTGCTGGACGTGATGGCTTACCCATGAAATGGTATAATGCTAATGCCAAACAGCTTGCTCCCATACTTATAGATACTTTGAAATATGGAATTAGGAGTTTACCACAGTCTATGAGAGAAGCTCTAGTTGTAGTTATTCCCAAGTCGGGTAAGGACACCACCAAATGTGAATCATACAGCCCTAGAAACATAAAAATATTAGCTAAAATATTGGCTAATCACCTAACCTCTGTTAACACCTTCCTCACAAGTTTGGATCACTCAGGCTTTATGCCAAAAAAGAGTATCCCTGATAACATCAGGAGACTGTATATCATCATTTTCAAAGCATGGGAGACCAAGAAACCCAAATTGCTTTTTTTGATGGACATTATTAGCTTTTGATATGGTCTACAGGGACTATCTATGGGTCACTATGGGCAGAATGGGAATTGGTGCTACATATATAAACTGGGTTGAAATACATAAAAGCTAGAGTCAGAACTAACCAAGACATTTCTGCTTCTTTTTCCCTTTAAAGGAGTACCTGAAAAGGGTTTCAACTAACCCTCTTACTAATCTCCCTGGCTATTGAACCGTTGGCACACTGTATAAAGTAATCTATGGATATTGCGGTTATATGCTGATCATTGCTGGAGGGGAAAAAATGTCACTGTGAGCTGATGATTCATTGATTTAACTTGATAACTGTGAAACTGTATTCCGAGCCTTGCTACTTACTGGGATTTGGTAAGGTATCAGTTTGAAGGTCAGCTGGGAAAAATCTGTAGCCTTCCCTATACGTCCACCATGTTCCAAGCATTATATAACTAACCCAAACTTACAGGGACCACTTCCTTTAAATACCTGGAAATACAAATCCATAATGACTTTTCTAAATATATCCAACTTAATTTGAAACTCATAATGAACCAAATGCAACCTAGACTACAGATTTGGGAATCCCATCTTCTTAACTTGCTTGGTGGAATATATCTTACAAAAATGATTCACCTTCTTAAACATTTAAATATGCTGAAGGTGTCACCTATATTTTTAACCCAAAAGTTAGTCATAAAAATAGACCCTTATCTAGAGCAAAAAATACCCCTGTATTGCTAAACATGCCTTACAAGCTGCCATGCTGAGGTTTGACCCAACCGAAATTCCTAAATAACTTTTTTCAGCATTCCAGCTACCTATGGCTACTTGCAACATGCAAAATTATCTGTGGCCATGGCATTAATGATAATATATGTGTGTTACAAATATCTTTCATTGGCATAGACTGTATACCAAAAATCTTAGAACATGCAACAATCCCTGTGGAAGTAGCACCAAACATATGGCACATATCTGAGAATAAATCTCATCTTTAAGGCTTGTGTTTTTCACCTAGAACTCCTATACGGGACAACAATTTTCTACAAGATTTTTATGAGTATCCAGACTCCAAGTGGTAGTCAAGTTGTTGCATCAGTCTGCTTTCACATAGTTTCTTGCATTGATCATTTATTTCTTTTGACTATCTAAAACAAGTTGCATAAATTACTAATAAACAGTTCTAACAATATTTCACTTTACGTCACATTGTTCACTCTCAGTTATGCTCAGTAAATATCTCCTTGGCAACATTAGTGTTGTCCATTCCAAGCAGTTCTTTGGAAATGGAAACACTTACTACCATCCCTGGAAGAAGATCAGTCGGAGAATCTGCAACTGATATAGTTTAAAGACACTATTAGCATGGCTGATAGCTCATTCAATTAAAATTTGTTCCCTAGCTATATTACACCTCTGATAGGATACATAAAAATAGGTATAATTCCCACTGCTACATGTAAAAAATGTTCAGTATCACCTGTGGATACATTACATACAGTATACTCTGGACATCTTCCTCTGTGGTCAAATTTTGGGACGAAGTGTTCAGACTGCTTGGAAAACACCTATGAAACGCTTTGAAACTGCACATAGGGCTTTGGGGAGCATTAAAAACTCTCAAGTCAAGTGTGAACAAGCCCTTTGGATGCAATTATTTCTTACAAATTTGAGAAGGTGCCAATAATTTTGTCAAGTTCATGTTTGGATTTTGGGTGGAATGTGTCAGATTTGGCTTTTGTTTCTCCACTTTTTTGTGTTATACCAATACAAACAAATGAAATAAACATGAGAATGCCTAAACATTTGTAATTGCAACAATTTTCTGGTCGAAGTGGTGCATTATCTGACAGAAATGCAGGGGTGCCAATATTTTTGGACATGACTGTATACAGTAAATAAATAAAAGCTGACCATTGTAAGCACCCCTGTTACTTTGTCAGGACAGCTTGATTTGTTAAAGGAAATTTAACATAACTTATTGGCCAGATCACCAGGTGAAAATAATGGAAACAAAAAAAAAAAAAAGAAAAATAATGCAGCCACCACATCTAAGAATTGGTAGGCTGGGATGTAACAGATTTTTCTTTTTAGGTTTAGTACTGTTTTTAGATGCGTAATCACCTGAATCACAACAATGGTTAAGCAGAATTATGCGGGCAAAACCATTTTCATATTTGCATCTCAACTGTACGTTTAGTTGTTTGGCAGTTCAGTTTTAACAGCCTTTCTGGATATAGAATCAAGAAAAGTAAATAAACAGTTTTATGGGCATATTTTAGCACAGGTCCACTTAAAAGGCATGTCCTCTTTTTTGACACTTCTATTTCTTTATTTAAATTTTATTTTGACAATATTTGCTTTGTAGAGTTCAGCTTTAAGCTAAGTTTTTCACTAAACTACAATCTTCCAGAGGGTGTGGGAGCGAAGTAGCAAAGTTGTGAAACACTGCCAGAGCGCAGCCAGCAGCAATATTATAGTCGAGCAAGTTGTTCTTTCTTGTCTTACAGAATTTTCAATGCAGCTACAGCTATGACCACACCTGTTTGCCGAATACAATCCTTTTACTTAAGCTTGTTTATGTCTTCACATCATGTTCCAATAAAATTATGTACGTATTTGAACTTTTCTGAAACTGCACAGCAGTTTTATTGTGATAGGTTACACATAGGTTATCATTAATTTCATATCTAGTTTTGCATTGTTTGATAAACTTGTTTTCTTCCTTAAAAAGTGGTGACAAACTACAAATACATTTTTAGAGTACATGCAACCCCTTATAAAGTCAATGGCAGTACTCCAGGAAAATGTAGCTCATATTTTTGTGGCTTTCTAAACAAATCTGGAACAATAACAAGACGCTACATGACACTTTTTGCCTCAACAAATATTTCTAGTTTTTGACAGAGTGAACGTTAAAGCTTAAACATACTGTCAGTATAAATAAATGGCTACAGGTATGAACTGCATGCACCCAGAGGTTCTTCCACATATCTGCAGTTGGCACTAAAACCTTGCCATTACAGCTGAATTCTGGGTTGTTCTGACAGACACATTTCTGACACTTTCCTGCATTGTGTTCCCCACACATTTCTATTGCCCCATCACCATGATGGGCTGTCTTACTGACCAATAGGAATGTGAGGTAGGCAGGCAGAGGGCAAGCTTCTGAAAATTAGCACAAGATTTGTCTTAAGACAGGGTTTTAAAGACTTTTTTTTTAAACTGACGAAGTGTTACTAAACCCAGGATCCTGCATTCACTATATCTGGTCCCCCACAGTACACAGAACATGGAAGTGCAATTATTTTAGTAAATATAAACTGCTAAATACCTTTTCTCATCAGCAGTTAGGGCAGTCTTGTGACTTTTGTCAGTGTCCAGCAGAGCACGTTAATGCTTGTAGGAGGAGTTTTCATTTTGCTGTACAGAACCCCTGACCTCTGGTTGGCCCTGTGCTGATCACATGCACTCTCGCAAGAAAAAAAAAACCTCTCTAGCAATACACACCAAACTGATCATGTGCAGAGTGACTCCACACATATGTCTTATCAGAAGATAAGAGGAGGACACTGGAAGAAGAGGGGGATCAGAGAATGCAGGATCAAACAGCCTTTTTACACAATGCAGAGGATTAACCCCTTAGGTTCCACAATAAGTATAACAAGCATGCTTTACTGGATATACAGATTAATTTTACTGTTGTGGGTTTAGTAACACTTTAAATTGTACAGTTGTGTTCAAAATAGCAGTTCAACATCACTAACCAGATCAATCGCTGTTTTTGGTGTAAAGTATATTTTTACATTGCAAATAATTTACTAGCAGGTGTAGTAGAATAATAGAAAGCCAACAGACTCAACAGTCATAACACGCATGCTGCTGATTCTATGTAATTGAATCATTAATTGAAAAGGGCATGGAGTTCAATTAGTGAAGTCATTCAGTCTGTGAAAAAACAGGTATCAAACATTTGGCCCTTATTTAAGGATGAAGGCAGCAAATGTTGTACATGCTGGGTATAGTGTATTTCTCTTTGAAAATCTGAGTAAAATGGGTCGTTCCAGACACGGTTCAAAAGAACAGCATACTTTGATTAAAAAAATGATAGGAGAAGGAAAAACATATGAAGAAATGCAGAAACTGAAGCTGCTCAGCTAAAATGATCTCAGATGCTTTACAATGGCAACCAAAACCAGAAAGACATGGAAGAAAACAGAAACTACCATTCAAATGGATTGAAGAATAGCCAAAATGGCAAAGACTCAGCCAATGATCAGCTCCAGGGTGATCAAAGAAGGTCTAAAGTTTCCTGTGAGTACTGTTACAATTAGAAGACGCCTATGTGAAGCCAAGCTATCAGCAAGAAGCCCCCGCAAAGTGCCACTGTTGAAAAAATTACATGTGCTGAAGAGATTACAATTTGCCAAAAAACACATTGACTGATCTAAAGAGAAATGGCGCAACATTTTGTGAAATGATGAAAGCAAGATTGTTCTTTTTGGATCTAGTGGCCAGAGACAGTTTGTCAGACGACCCCCAAACACTGAATTCAAGCCACAGTACACTGTGAAGACAGTGAAGCACAAACATCATGATATGGGGATGTTTCTAACACTATGGTGTTGGGCCTAATTATCACATACCATTATCATGGATCAGTTTGGGTACATCAAAATACTTGAAGAGGTCATGTTGCCTTATTCCGAAGAAGAAATGCCCTTGAAATGGGTGTTCCAACAAGACAACAACCCCAAAAACACCAGTAAGCAAGCAGCATCTTGGTTCCAGACCAACAAGATTAAAGTTATGGATTGGCCAGCCCAATCCTCGGACCTTAATCCAACACAGGAAAGCTAACTCTTCAAGCATTTTTCAGTTTATACAGTGAATGTTTAGGTTTGTAAAGAAAAACGCAGACACTGCTATTTTTTCGAACAGCCTACTATTCCCTTTTCTTTGCTTTCTGTAAAGTAGTAACACATTTGAATTTTTTTTTCATGTTTTGATTTGGAATAGACTGTGCAGTGTTCCCAATGCATTTGCATGTATGGAAATAAAGGCTATTTTAAGGATTTTGAGCTTCACTCACTTTTTTTAAACATACTGCTATTATTTTTAGCACAACTGTAACTCCAGTCAACTTACAGCTAAGGCCAAACCTACACCACCCCCATTCTAAGACTATACTATTTAACCTGTAAAAGAAAAGATGCCTATACTTGCCTGTTCTGAGTGTGCTCTGGTCCAGTCATATGATCAAACTGCAGAGCCCGCTTCAGAGTAGAGGAGGGACAACCGACAACAGATGCCAGATAGTAAGTCTTTGGGTGATCTCATTGCCCGAGATCTGCAGCCATTGTTGATGTTTCTCCTCTACACTAAAGCTGGCATTGAGTCTCGATCATGTGACTGGACTGCAGCAACTTCAGAACAGGTAAGTATAGGCATCTTTTCTTTTACAGAGTAGATAGAATAGTCTTAAAATGGGGGTGGGAGTAGATTGAACCTCAGTTAGAATTTTATGAGAGACTTGAGTAGTAGCTGACTGTCTGTGTTGATGTGATTGACAGTGCATTGGAGACAATCACTGTAATTCACAACAACACAAGTAAGCAGTCTCTCCCAGACAACTGAGCCCAGGCCAACCAGATGCCATTCTTGAGAGAGAAACTAGAGTAATAGTTGGTGTGTTTTGTTGTGGCTTTGGATTTTTGTGAAAGATGGTTACTTGTCTCCAGCCCACCACTATACAAAACAACAGAAGACAACAATTCTCTCCTGAATATCTGGTGGACAAGTCTGGGGTCAGTGTTTACTCCGTGTATAATGTAGATGAAAGATGACAGAGAGGTAGAACAGAAGAGGCACTAGATTAGATGGCAGTGCTGCAGATGTTAGAATGAAAATAGGGAAATTGTCAGGGAGTGACACACAAGGAGGTGCAATTAAAGGTAGGTTTATTATACAAAAACAAGACAGAGTCTATGCAAGTCCAACAGCAACAGCGGATGACTTGGTAGAACAGTAGCCAGGAAGGATGGTCGCCAGAGCCGGGGTCAGAAGCCAGGAAGGATGATCGCCAGAGCCGGGGTCAGAAGCCAGGAAGGATGGTCGCCAGAGCCGGGGTCAGAAGCCAGGAAGGATGGTCGCCAGAGCCGGGGTCAGAAGCCAGGAAGTTTGGTCGCCAGAGCCGGGGTCAGAAGCCAGGAAGGAGTCTTGCCAAAGCCGAGTCGGTATCCAGGAGAGCAATGAGAAACTAAACAGGAGCTTGCTGCTGTTCAACAGACAGGGCACGAATGCAATGGACAGCTACAAACAGCAGGCTTTTATGTGATAAGCCGCCACCTCCTGGGGGAGGAGCCGCAGGGGGCTGAAAGCATAAAGGATCCCCCAATGCTTTGCAGACACCTAAGATGGATGCCAGTACATGGAGCAGCACAAGCCCTGAGGAAAGGTAGGACCTTGACAGAAATGGCTTCAGTGGTGTAACTCCTCCTCCTTGCCTATGAATTGAGCTTCTGCCTCCTCACAAACAAAAAATAAATATCCTCTTATTTGCAAAGTACTGCACAGGACCAAATGCTACATAGCACTCATAATACATTAGCATGATCCTAAATTTGTAGAAAGTGTATTTGACGCCCAGGGCAGATCATTTAACATCCCCTCACTCTATACAACAAAAATATTTTTTTTAATTCTCTTGAAATAAAATTAATACCACCAACCCGAAAAGAAACACAGCAGTAAAAATAGTGGTGTCCTCTGACAGTAGTGGTCTGTGTAGAAGGAACACTCTACATTGGTGGTTAGTGGAAAATTGACTCCTTGCATTTGTGATCATTGTAGGAGGTAGATCAATCTGCTAACTGGACATGGAACCCTTAGCAATGAAAGCTGGAAACTCTAGGGTTATGTAGAACACTAGTTGAGAAAGGCTGAGTTAGAGCATACCTGTTTAAGAGCTGGTTCACACCAGGAATCACACAGGAATGTGAGCTACGTGCTCAAAAAGCTGTGCTATTTGAGTATAGTGCATTTTCAGCCCATTCATTATGAATGGGCTGAAATCACACTTCACCACACCAAAAGTAGTGCATGCAACAAGTTAAAAAATGTACTGCCACCAGATCCCATGGCATCCTCAGACCTCAGTACCTCTATATATACCTACCTTCCACCCACATTTGCCCCACAGTTTGCCATTTTGAATATTGGAAAGATTTTGCTATTTAACATAAGAGCTGAAAGCTAATGGACCTAATGTTGTTACATGTGGGTACTTTATGACATATTCTTTATTTTCTACACAGAAAATACACATGCACTTGGCACTTTAACATATGCTAAATGAGGACATTTTATTGTCCTTTTGAATATACAATTATTAATTATCACTTTATTAGTGGGTAATGGATACACTGATTTGATAGGATTGGGTGATACACACATGTACTTTTTTTTTAATTTCATAGTTTTTCATATTTTACACACATTGTTTCATAGAGAATGCCTATGCACCCGACACTTTAGGATCTAGATATGCATATGATTTCAGAGTAATGACAGTGTTGCTTTTCCCTCCTCTTTAAAGATACAAATGAGTAGAAAACACATATGCACCTGATATTGTGAATTGATTTATAGTGATAGTTCAAATAGCAGTCTAGTTTTTTTATATATGAATCCTACAGTACTGCAAACACCCACATCTCATACATTATCCTATTTGACAAAAATTATATTAATGATAAATTGTAAAATACCTTATACCATATAATTTTAAATTTGCAACAAATAAGATTATATAAAAACACATCATTATTGGCATCTTTTTCTGTAAGGGGAGCAGAATCCAGCTGCTACGGGAGAAAACATAATAATTACAGTGCACTGTTAAGATATATTTATTTGTTTATTAAATCACATCTTTAGCAGTATTCTGTTCCTTAAATGGGGAGACCAGGAACAGCACCCCCAGCTTTCCTACTGCAGCACCCCCAAGATGTGGTTCCCTTCCTTTTTATGCACTTGCCCCAGCAAAGGCTGGTACATCCCCAAAAAGCCACGGGAAAACCTAGCCAGCAGAATAAACCCTTACCTCCCAGGGAGTACCACCTCAGAAGGACAAGCACAACTAAACATTGCAATCAACTCACATTAGGATATACATTTTTACAAAGACACGCAAATGAAATAATCAAACCCACCACAATCAAAACATATCAAAAATACACATACCAGTAAACCCCTTGAAAGTACCTTCTTACAAGAGTGTTGGCATGACAACCATGCATCTAGCATTTTTAGAAAAAGTACCCTTTTTTAAATCAGTACACTTTATTTAATTTGTGACAAGTTTGGAGATTACAACCTCCAGAAATAACATTAGAGTACTGAACTGGTAAGAGATTGACTGAATGTAGAAAGGGAAAGCGAAGAGTTCCACACAAGATGGTCTTTTATGGTGTCTAAACAGTAATCTGGAATATCGAACTTTTGCCTTAAATTGCTCCTGAAAACTAGAGGGCACTTACTAGTATGAGAGGGTGCCTAGGTACTCCTGTGCCTACAGCCTTCTAACTATATATATATATGCTTTGTGATAGGCTGTCCTGCCTGTGACTGCTAATCTCACAAAATTTGTGGATTTGTCTGGTGCATCCTGAATATTACCCCTCCAATCATCAGATTATCAGTCATTGGTTGCAACTTTGACATGAGGAAGCAATAACCTGTTCCTCTACCAATATACCTGCCTCTACACATAGACTCCATGTGGAACAAGGCTTGGTATGTCAATAACATGGAAATGATCAGCTGTAGGGAGCCCACAGACAATACTGGTGACTAGTCCTTTTCCTTCTGCTTCCCTTTTTTTTTGGGTACAGCTTCTATAGTTTATGTCCTAGGATATGTCCTCTCTAAGTAAATTGCCCATTTTTGATTACGGTAATTCACAACTTATAGAACTGAATGAGTTAAGGAGATAATATTAGTTTAGACGTGCAGATAACCTGTTTAATTAGTCCAACTCATAATGACTGCAATATAAATACTTCTGAGATCCTTGTTCCGCTTGAGTCATTCACCTCAAATGCCCTCAAAGAGTATCCTTGCTGGGAAAAAGGCACTGTGGAAAGTGTGCCAAAAAATATTACAACATACTACCTCAGTTTAATAATTATTTTTTTTTTTTGTTAAAGAAGAGCTATCACCAGAAGAAAATAAAGCTTGTTAAGTACCCCAGGAATCTCTGTGAACAAAGCACTTGTCCCCATACTTTACCAGCCCAGGGCCCTGCCCTCTCTCCATTCTGTAATGTCAAGTCTCTTTATCTCTCCTCTTAAATTTACACTGCAGCTTGTTATTATGGGGGGAGAGTGGAAATTTCCGCTTCTGTTGTGAATTATTGCAGCTGGAGAATAGGGCTTGCGTTCACAAAAACACAAGCTGACACAACACAAGCCAGGTACTACAATAGACTCAGACAAGTGTAGAGGCAACTGTGTGTGTGTGTTTTGTTGTTTGCTATGTGTGTTTTTGTGAGTAATAGCCCTTTTTTTCCAGCTACAATCATTCACAACACATGCTGACAATTTTAATTCTCTCTGTTCCCCTGAATAACAGGCTGCAACTCTAGACACTGTGTCAACAAAGCAGCAGAGATTAGGAGACAGCAGCTGCACAGCACATCAGAGTTCTCTCTGGCATTTTAGGAGGAGGGGGTTTGGGTTCTGCGTGCACTGCCTGTCAGGACTCTTTTTCTCCTTAGTTGTCACTCAGAACCCCATCTTGATTGATCTGTGTTGTGGGATAGTAAGCTAGGAGTGGCCAGCTGACAACCACAGCTCAGCAACCCTCTGCACAGATACATGTGGGGACAAGCGCTATGTGCACAAGATCCCCCAGAGGAGTTAACAAGTTTTATATTCTTCTGGTGAAAGATCTTTAAGTAGACTTTTAAGTAAATTGTTAAGTTACATAGTTGGTCAGTTTAAAAAAGACACGGGTTTATCAAGTTCAACCAAAAGACAAAAACAAAAAATAAAATCTGCATCCTCAGAACCCTAAACCCACAGTTGATCCAGAGGATGACAATAAAATCTTTATCAGACCTGGTCCTATTTGCTTCAAATGGAATACAATTTCACATTTTCAAAACTCTTACTCTATAAAGAAGCCTTTCAGCATGTGGAGGTTAAATCTCCTTTCCTCTAGGTGCAAGGAGTGCTTTCTCATTATTTGAATGACCTTAAACTTTGCAGCAAATACAGACCATACAATATGCACCAGTCTGGATGAATACATTCCTGACATGTCACAATACACAGAAATAATTTAGTTCTAAAAAAGTCTCTATATTGTATCATTAAAAAGCACTAATTGAACTTCAGGCAAGTGATTTTGCTGCCTAGAATGATAGGATGTAACAGAGGCGGACTGACCATTTAGAAACTCGGGCACTGCCCGAGGGCCCGGGGTCAGTAGGGGGCCCCATGAGATGCCCCTGATACCTTTTTCATAGGCTTTTTTGTTTGGGCAAGGACACAGGGGCCCCATGTTCCCCTATTGCCCGGGGGCCCCATGAGTTGTCAGTCCGCCCCTGGGATGTAATCAGTCTGCTGCAGCAGAGGGAGGCATTTCCTCAAAAAAAAGAACACCTTAGGACGAAATCCACTGTATTTTGATATCAAAGACTACGATATTAGATGATAGATGTGGTTGTTCTATGAATGCACGTGTGAATGCATATTAAACACTTTTTTATGTGCTCTTCATTTTCTAATACTCTAATTAAATTACTTTCATTCTGGCAGAACTCTGTTAAAGTTTTACCATATACTTGAGTCCTCGATGACCTTTACCTGAATTGGGAAGGCTAGTTTTTATATACATGGATACTTGAAGCCACTGCTTGATAAGCATGCCTGTGTTTGTTTCTCTATATCAGCAGGTGTCCAACCTGTTGGCTTTCCTGGGCCACATTGGAAAAAGAGGAATTATCACGGGCCACACATAAAATACAATAACAATAAGGATAGCTGATAAGCAGAAAAAAGTTGGGTAGATTACTGATATAGATAATGTACCTGAGTAATAAAACGTCATTTTTAAAAATATTTTTTTATTATAAAAGTAAAAGAGGGCAACAAAAAACGAATGAAATATTTGACATTGTTTTTGATAAACTAACACATCGTTATCTGGTTCAATGGATGTAGAAGTCTTAATGAATTCTCAAGGTGCTCCTCAGATATTTTAGTTCTAACTTTGCCCTTCATGTGTTTCACCCTTAAAAATAGTTGTTCACAAATACAGATGCTGCTGAAAACTGATGACATGAATAGGATGTGATTGTGAAGAGTGGGATGTTTCTTTGGGAAGATAAAATTTATAAAAGTCCAGTAAAGAGATACCGTAAAATACAGGACAGCAGGGAAATTGAAAAAGGTACATAGGATTAGATTGTAAAGGAAATTTGTAAATTCTGTATAAAATTGTATTCTATTTTGTATGCTTTGCCTATGTATTGTCCACTGCACTCCTTGTGCACACACCACTAATAATGTTTTCATTACGTCTACATTCCTTTGAGTCCTGATTAGAAATTAGTCTTCCTATGTAGTGCCCCTTGTTACCATAAAGGTACAATTGTAATATTAATCTGATACCTACGTAATCATGTGTATAAAAAAAACATCAAATGCGCAGAATAAACAGAACAGTGATTTGGAAACATGTTGAATGTATCTATTGTGTCTGTTCCCTACTGCAGTAGTTATTAATTTGGAACCACTAATCAATATGAGGATAGGAGTTGCCTAACTATACAATTTCAGTATTAATGTCCAGAACAATATTATGGTTTAGGACTGAATAAACAGTAGTATCATGACATAAATATCAGTTGTTATATGTTATTATTATTATTCGTGATTTATATAGCACCAACAGTTTACGCAGCACTTCACAACATAAGGGCAGACAGTACAATTACAATACAAATTAATACAGGAGGGATCAGTGGGCCCTGCTCATTGAAAATTAGAATTTAAGAGGGGGGGTCAGTTGATACAAAAGGTAATAACTGGGGGGGACGGGCTGATGGAGAAAATACATGTACAGTTGCTAGGTGGGGGCAGGATAGGCCTCTCTGAAGAGATGGGATTTTAGGGATCATCTAAAAGTTGATAGAGTAGGAGATAGGAAATGTTATGACTGATTGAAAATAAAGTGAATATGTAAGAATGAGAAAGATCTAAACAGCATGATCTCAGTAGGTTTTAATAAAAAAGATGTTACTATGGTTACTAGAATCCTTGCACACATTGACATTAATGACGTGGCACTTCTGGTTTTATTGAACATTGGGAATTGAAAAAAAATAAACAGTAAAAAAAATAACCTTTACATGATACGTGTATACTGCAATAATAATGCTATATAATAAAATATAGAACTAGGACTGAACTTAACTGTGCAATATTTCTGTATAGCAATGCATCATCTTCATCTTCAAATTACATCCTCTGCCATCCTGGAAGGTGGCTTCACACTTATGAATGCACATTTTGCCATGTGTTACATGCTGTATCTGTGCATTGCCTTGCATTTCTCTTCATTTTAAAGGAGCACCAGAACCCACATACAACAAGGAAACAAAAGCACTTGCCTCTCAGCACACTGCAACTAAGATCATAAAGAATACAAGCGTTGCCTTGCAATGCTCTAAAAAAGATAATAGTTAAGCATGCTTTTTGCTATGTGAACATTGTATAGGGCTCAGGGGCGGACTGACCATTCGGGCACCCGGGCACTGCACTGATCGGACACAGAGGATCACTGTGAGTGACTGTGTACGTTTTGCTGGTGATCCACTTTGTCCAGACACCACAGGACTGTGTGCACATAGGTGCACACAAGAGTTTAGTTCTCTGTGACATGTATTCACTAAGCCCCGTAAGTAGGCACTGCTGTGCCACAGAATTCACACAGCCTGCCTTCTGAACTACAGAGGTGCTGAAAGGAGGAGTGTCAGGAGGCACATTCAATACAGGAATCACTGCCATGGGATATGTAGTCCTTAGAAACTGAAAGTAAACTAAAGGAATAAGCAGAGGAGAAGCAGCAAAGCATGCAAGGAATCCAGAAAGTTGTGGAAGAGATGGCCAGCATACATACAGTACACACAGCATGAAAGATTGTTCATGCTTTTCACATTATCATATATTGGATTGTCAAAAATAACTATTGGTTGTACTGCTGTAATGCTGATGTTATAAAATGAAAGTGTATGCTGTGACGATAGTGTGGCGATTGGACGCAGACAACCATTTTGTTACTATCTACCATCTTGTATCATACTCTGCAAATGACACTCACTCCGTTCAGTATTCCCCCTCCCTTTTTTTAATGGCATGTGGTGTGCGTGTATGCTAGGGTCACAAGTGCATCACCCTAGCAAACCCAAACCCAATTGGCTGGTCCCATGATGTCTGTCAGACTCTTGCCTTGGCCTGGTCGTAAAGCTATAAATCATTCAGTCACTGGACATGAAAAGCATTCCAGAGTGGCAGTAAAACGTACATCCCACTTGAATCACTTTTCATACAAATTCATAAAATCCCGACAGGAACAAGGTACATTAAAACAAAGCATATATTCAGATAGGTCATTTTAATACAGGTCATCTGATACCTTACACCTAGGTAACGTCTACCAAAGAGTAGAAAGCAATATCTTTTTATCCGTCGCAGCCATCATATTTGTCATATATTTGTCATGTGAAATTTGATGTCTGGACGTTCAGAATATGATTCTGCATATTAATCTACCAATGGCTAGTCTGCTATATGTACCTATGGAAGGTTATTGACCATGGTATAAACTTGTGAGGGATTTGGGTCACAGCCTGGGTCTCCGCCTAACACCCCTCCCCAAATGAGGCGATTGGCCCTTGGCTTCAGTAGACACCCCCTGCTGGGACACTAGAAAAGGCTGCCATGCCTAGAGAGAGTTAAGAAGAGATTCTCCCTTTTAACACCAGTAACCAACATTGGGAGAAAAGGTACCCTTTTGTTCAGGACACTTGAGCTCTGCTTAAACCAAGGACTTCTGCAGGTATCCTACCTTCTGAAACTTCTTTCTTTATCTCTCTGTTGTGTTATTGCTCTCTCTATTTATATATATATTTGTTACATCTTTTTCTGTAAATATTTTTATTGCACCATTTTGACCTTTTTAGTAATAAATCCTATTTGCTGAAAAATGTTGAACTGTTTCTAAAGCTCTTTAACGCAATCTAAGAATCCCTGTCTCTGAAGAGTGGTACAGTGTGTTTTAACCCTCTGCATACATCTGTCTGCGGTGGCAGTGTGTATACAGACGCTTATTCAAACATCATAGTGTTACTGCTAAGATTTGTGAGTTTCCTCCTTCTCTGTAAAAAGGTGGTGGTGGCAGTGTGAAGGGTTAATTGCGTAAGTAACCTGACCCAGTAACAATCGCTCTCAGGCTGCTGGCATATAGATTGTGGTCCAGCGAGCTGGAAAATCTTTGTGCAGGGCACAGCTGAGAGTGGCATTGTTATACAAGTGGCAGCGCGGTCTTGGATTGGCTGGTCCTTCGGTCACAAGTTGGTTAGCAGGGCAGGGGTCTGACGCCGCGCCTGTCACACATAGGGCTCTAAATCAATGGCTACATTGAAAGCTATAGAAATTACATATATAAAATGTTCGTGGCAGTGACAGGGTCAAAATACATACTTCTAGCTTCATATGCTAACTTACAGTATATCATTATTGTATTATATTGTGTTAGAAATCCACATGTTAAGCCTAGATAAAATGTCACCCTGATCTCATTGTTACAAAACGAATCACCAAAACTCAAAAATCTTTATTAATCCATAAGAAGCTGATTAAATGTTTCAGGACATGACAGTGTTCATAGACTTTAAAAGCAAACAAGCAGAAATCATCATCTTTTATTATACAGATTATACTAAACTACTGATGATTGACCAGTTATAGATTTCTCTGGGTTACTGCACCTCAATGCTATTAGTATCATGTCATTACAGTAAAAGTCCTTTCAGTTTTGAGTTCAGAGTGAATTTTGATAAATCTGAAAGAAATAAATGAGATACCGTATTTTTCACTCCATAAGAAGCACTTTTTGCTTTAAAATGTCTGTGCGTCTTATGGAGTGAATATGGAGCGGTCGGCCCGGTATTTCCGCCGCCGCCGTGTTAGAATACCGGCGGCGGTGGCTCGGCTCTACTGATCAGCAGAACCTGCTCCTTGGTCCTACCTGTTCCTCAGTCCAATGGTGTCTTGCTTTCACTGGCTGTCTTCTCTCCCCGGCATCTTCAGTGTGGGCACCTGGCTGTGATAGCTTGCGTCTTCACAGGCGGGTGCCCACTGCACTTGCGCGAGAAGCGCTGCGCTTTGTGAATGGCCACCTGTAGTCTTCTGGGACCTGTCACATGTCCCACAAGACTACGGGGAGGACAACTCCGAAGAAGTGGGAATGTATATCTCCTGTAGTATGTCCGCAGTCTCTGGTCATCCCCTGTACTGTGTCCGCAGTCTCTGCTCATCTCCTGTACTATGTCCGCAGTCTCTGGTCATCTCCTGTACTATGTCTGCAGTCTCTGGTCTTCCCCTGTACTATATCTGCAGTCTCTGCTCATCTCCTGTACTATGTCCGTAGTCTCTGGTCATCTCCTGTACTATGTCCGCAGTCTCTGGTCTTCCCCTGTACTATATCTGCAGTCTCTGGTCATCTCCTGTACTATATTTGCTGTCTCTGGTCATTTATTTCCTGTACTATGACTGCAGTCCATTGGTTCAGAATATTTTTTTCTTGTTTTCCTCCTCTAAAATCTAGCTGTGTCTTATGGAGCAAAAAATATGGTAATTGGGAAATCTGGGTTCTAAAACCTTAAGGTTTTTCACTGTAATGCATTCTTATTCTATGCAGTGGCTCTCGCCGCCATCTCCCTCTTTTTTAGGCAGATTGATAGCAGCGGGAGCCATTGGCTCCCACTGCTGTCAATCAAATGCTGTACCAAGGGAGTAGGGGGGGGGGGAAAGGGCCAAGCTGCCCGCTCTGTGTCAATGGATGCAGACAGGGAGGCTCGGGAGTGAGCCTGCACAGGTGCCCTCATCGAAAGCGGCTTTCGATGGGGGCACCCACCGAAAAGGAGGGGCCAGGAGTGCCGAAAAGGGACCCCAGAAGAAAAGGAACAGCGGCGAGGGACCCCAGAAGAAAAGGAATGGGGCTGCTCTGTGCAAAACCATTGCACAGAGCAGGTAAGTATAACATGTTTGTTATTTTAATTTAAAAAAAAAACAAAGCTTTAATATCGCTTTAATTTTACCACAACTGACAGGTGTCAAGAACTGCTTGGATATCTTTTTGTGAAATTACTGGACCAGCTCTGCACCTCAAGATGATATGCTTTGGCATTGATTTACTAAAGCAAAGTAGACTGCTCACTTTCCAAGGGAAGTACTTTGCAGTCGAATTGTCCCCGGATCATTTTTTTAAACTTAGTTTATTGAAAAAAATTGCACATACAAATTACATTCCCCCCCCACCTCCACTTTGAAGAGGGAGGTGGAATCTCCATATCTTCATTTAGCTGTCTATATATGCTGGTTTTAATCATGTGCTGTTTGTGATGATCCTATTTTTAATTTTTTGTAATAAAAGCTGAGCTGTACATTTATACTTGTGTTTGTTGCCTTAAAAGTCCCATCATACATTTTGGGGAAAAATTTTTTATTGCAAATTTGGTACATACCAAAGCAAGAAATAGGTACATCCATGTATATGCACAATCAGGAAAATCAAACAGGAAGAACAAAAAACTTACATTAAACATGTAACAAAGAAAACCAGAGTAAGCAATCGGACATAAGAATTCTGCACGCACGTATGTTATTAGATTGAGTTTTTCCACCTAGGTGACCACCACCACAAAAAGTTACTAAAAGAAAATGTAAGAGAAGGGCACAATGCTAGTCATTATCCCAAAAGTCATAATAACACTCTGACCTCCAGCCTAAAAGGGGGTAGTAGCAAGAGCAGAGGGGAGGGTTCGACTAAAACAGAAGGTATCTTAGGGTCAGCGACTAAATGTAAAAGGGAGTCCCTGGTGTCTTCTGCGTCCAGCCAGGATCCCCAGAGTCTAGCTTATAAAGTGTGAGGTTTTGATTATTTAAATGATTCTACAAAGCAATGTGTAGGGGGCTAGAACATATCTAATATAATGCAATAGTCTTCCTGGCGTAATAGAGCAGTATTCATAAGAATCGTTTAACTTTAGCAGTCAGCTCAATATCATCAAATTACCCAAGAAGGCACCACTTATTGCTACAAACTTTAGGGAGATGATATTTAACTGAAATAAATGTAGTAATCTCAGACCAAAACAGTATGACCTTAAATGTATGACCAGGGGCGGACTGACAACTCATGGGGCCCCCGGGCAATAGGGGATCATGGGGCCCCTGTGTCCTTGCCCAAACTCAAAAAAGCCTATGAAAAAGGTACCAGGGGCATCTCATGGGACCCCTACTGACCCCGGGCCCTCGGGCAGTGCCCAAGTTTCCAAATGCTCAGTACGCCCCTGTGCATGACCAAACCATATGCATATAGTCCCCTTGTTCTGACTCACATTTATGGCATGTGGGGGTATTGCATTTGCACATATGAAATAAACACTTAGGTGCATAATACATTCTGTGTAAGTATCTCAATTGTATTTGTCCCCATATCTTAGTGAATGCGGTGAAATTTCATTTTGTAAAGAACACCCAATTCCACGCATGGAAACGTTTTTTAAATAATGCATTTTTCTTGCACATGCTTGGATGATGGGAATCAGCAGAGGTTCACCTCATGCCAGGGGCGGACTGACAGCTCATGGGGCCCCCCGGGCAATAGGGGATCATGGGGCCCCTGTGTCCTTGCCCAAACTCAAAAAAGCCTATGAAAAAGGTACCAGGGGCATCTCATGGGGCCCCCTACTGACCCCAGGCCCTCGGGCAGTGCCCGATTTTCCAAATGGTCAGTCCACCCCTGCCTCATGCACTAAACTCTGGGAAAACATTTCCTTGCAAAGTGCAACTTTCCTTGCAAAGAGAACAGTCTAGTTGCTTTAGTAAATAAACTCCATTGTGGGATACTGTATTTGTCTTTCTTTCTCCAGCTCTCTTACCCCTTATTGTTTTCACCTCTTTTTTATTCTTCGTTCTTTTGTGTTACATGAAAAGGGGCACTATTTATAGATCTCCATAAAAGTGTATTACCATTAAGCAACCACATATCACAGAGAGAGACCAGAGAGACACTTCCAGAAGTGTTGGATCTTAAAAAAAATCTTCAACTATATACTGTAACTTGTTTTGCAAACAAAGTGCAGTAGTGCTGGTGGCAAGATAGGTAAGTATGTTATTTGCAACCCTGCATTGTGTCACCAGTGGTGATGATTTTTTTTCATTTGACATTTGCTTTGATGAGTGAATCACTGTTGTAAATGTGAATCCACTTGTTAACACTTGGTTTTCTAAAGTAACCTGAGTAATTCAAGCAGAACTTCACCTGAAAACATCCTCCACCCCCCCCTCACTTGTGGAGGGTTTTTTCTTTTTGGGAGTGGGAACCTAGTTTTGATAGGAACCAGTGTAAGTTCATGCCCCCCCAGCCGCAATCTCCTGGGACACCTCACATGTCCCAGGAGGCTGCAGGTCCATTCATAAAGAATAGCACGCCTTGTGAATGTGCAGTGAGGAGCTGACTGTGAAGCCAGAAGTAGTCACAGCTGATTTCTAACAGTAATCATGGCGGTGCTGGTGACCCGAAGACCGACAAAGAACCGGTCCAGGTGAGGGCAGAGCTGGATCCCTGGACAGGTAAGTGTCTTTTTCTTAAAAGTCAGCAGCTACAGTATTTGTAGCTGCTGACTTTTAAATGTTTTTAAAAAGACTGAAGATCCTCTTTACTCTAATTTAACAACTATTCAAAACTTCACTCTTGATGTTTTGTGCTTTGAGCTGAGATTACTACAGTGTTTTTTACACATCATAAGCATGAATTTCATCCATTTCAAAGTCCACCTTGTGTACAATTTACCAAAGTGTTTTATACCAAATCTTCTTTTCACAAAAGCATGAAAAAAGGTGTGGCAGTGTTATTGTGCTTTTGACAAATTTACTAGTCTTCTTCATGTAAAATAAACAAGAGCACCATTATGTCTCCAAAATTGGGGCTAGAAATGCAATAACAACATCTAAAGTCCTGTACACACGGGCTGTATATCGGCTGGTATCAGCCTGTGTGTACACCGAACGGCCGGCTTCTGTTGAGTAGGCATGTTGGAAAACCAGCATCCGATCAGTGCCAGCTGCCAATAGCTGCAAGTGCTGACCGGTGTGTTCTGGTGAGGTGGCAGTCCTCACAATAGCTTGGTGGGGAGATTGCTGTACTAACATTGGATAGTTAGTACAGCAAGCTGCCCAATTTGTTTTTCGTTCAATCCACTGGGTTGAATAAAAAAAACCTGATAGTGTGTACCCAGCATAATAAATCAAACTAAAGTGAAGTGCTCATAAAACAAAAACAAAACCAACATCAGTCCAGTATGTGTATCTATAGTAAAATGTCCATGCAAACAAAAGAACTCTACCATTAGTTGTAGGTGAAATAATCTTGATATAAATCTCCACATATTAGTGTAGAAAACTCCTCCAGGTGAAAAAAAAAAACCACTCAGTGCTCCAACCCCAAATGTCCAAATCAAAGGCTTACCAGAAGGGTATGACCCTCAAGAGGAGAAGCTATATAATGCTTGAAAGTGGTTAGCTCAAATCCTTGATATATGTTGCCACTTCACTCCACCATATACACTAAATTGCCAAAAGTATTGGGAAGCCTGCCTTTACACGTATATGAACTTTAATGGCATCCCAGTCTTAGTCTGTAGGGTTCAATATTGAGTTGGCCCACCCTTTGCAGCTATAACAGCTTCAACTCCTCTGGGAAGGCTGTCCACAAGGGTTAGGAGTGTGTCTATGGGAATGTTTGACCACTCTTCTAGAAACGCATTTGTGAGGTCAGGCAATGATGTCGGAAGAGAAGGTCTGGTTCGCAGTCTCCGCTTTAATTCATCCAAAAGGGGTTCTGTCGGGTTGAGGTCAGGACTCTGTACAGGTCCAGTCAAGTTCCTCCACCCCAAACTCACTCATCCATGTCTTTATGGACCTTGCTTTGTGCACTGGTGCACAGTCATGATGGAACAGGAAGGGGCCATCCCCAAACTGTTCCCACAAGTTGGGAGCATGAAATGGTCCAAAATGTCTTGGTATGCTGACAACTTAAGATTTCCCTTCACTGGAACTAAGGGGCCAAGCCCAACCCCTGAAAAATCCCCCCTCCACCAAACTATACACTTGCACAATGCATTCAGGCAATTACTATTCTCCTGGTAACCGCAAAACCCATACAAATCCATTGGATTGCCAGACAGAGAAGTGATTTGTCACTCCATAGAACAATCTAGTCTAGTGGCGGCGTGCTTTGCACCACTGCATACGATGCTTTGCATTGCACTTGGTGATTTAAGGGTTGTATGCAGCTGCTCGGCTATGGAAACCCACTCCATGAAGCTCTCTACTGTTGTTGGGCTAATCTGAAGGCCACACGAAGTTTTGAGGTCTTTAGCTATTGATTCTACAGACAGTTGGCGGCTTCTGCGCACTGTGCACTTCAGCATGCGCTGACCCCACTCAGTCATTTTACATGGCCTACCACTTTGTGGCTGAGTTGCTGTTGTTCCCAGTTGCTTCCACTTTGTTATAATACCACTAATAGTTGACCGTGGAATATTTAGTAGCAAGGAAATTTTACAGATGGACTTATTGTACAGGTGGCAACCTATCACAGTACCACGCTTGAATTTGCTGAGCTCTTGAGAGCGACCCATTCTTTCACAAATGTTTGTAGAAGCAGTCTGCATGCCCAGGTGCTTGATTTTATACAGTAAATCTCAGAATAAGTGAGCGCTTCAAACAACTAATAAAATCAATTAGTGAATAAAATGAATAAATAAGAAGAAAGCAGCTGAACACCAAAAGGTACCATATAAACCTTCATAATAAGAAATGCATACGAGGGAGAGGTGCAGCGCTAGCTGAACAAATATACACTTATATACTTAATAAATATACACTAATATAAAGTGCTATTAAAGTGCAAAACGGTGACTAAATGACAAGTATAGTCCGTAGCGTGCTCAAAAATCCAAGAGAGTCCTTAAAGAGCTCCAATCCCTGGATTCGTGGATGAGGTGATAAAGATAAGAATTGCGCACTCACCAGATACGCAATTCAAGTGCGCATTTGAAGCTGATAATTCCAGGGTCCTCATATGGATCTGGTCAGATCTGGTCACAAAAGCCTCTCGCCACCTGGTAGTGTTTTCCACACATGGAAGAAAGGGGCCACTCTGCAGATGTAAAGGACTCCCACCAGGAGAGCCCCAAGAACAAAGGAGGCCAGATAGTGTGATACCTTATACACAAGGGGTGTTTTATTCCCAAAGACACATAGTATACAGGCAGAGGCAGGGAAGATACTGACCATACATAGGATAATAAATGGCCGCCGGGGCCCTCGTGGCGCCGGTCGGCGTGACATCACACCGCTTGTAGCCGCTCCCTGACGCGTTTCGTGCGAAGGCACGTAGTCATAGGGGGTTAGCTTACATGGCCACAGATTTTATACACCTGTGGCCATGGAGGTGATTGGAACATCTGAATCCAATGATTTGGAGGGGTGTACCAATACTTTTGGCAATATAGTGTATATTGGGCATCATGTGCATGAAAAAATGAGACCGCTCCACTTAGTGTAAAATCAATGGTATCCAAAATGTATTTAAATATAGTGCTACTCACATGCAGTATAGAAAAACACAGACAGCGCTGTACAAATGAAATCCCCCAGGAAAATATGTAGACCGCTTCTGGATTCTGTAGTATGTGATGAAATCGCGAGTATAGTGAGTTGCACTGTTTTTTACTATGTTTGTTACTCTTCTGTTGCCTAGCCTTGTTAGCTAAGAAAATTGTCTGTCAGTGGTCCACTTCTGGAATGCACCTGGCTGACAGACTGGAACATGCAGTTTTTCCTAGGTCAGGATCTGCTCTCTCTTTTTTTCACAGAGAAAGTTGTCTCCTCTCTGAAGCCTCATTTATGCCACTGCCATGTCTTTGATTGAATTTGAATGGATAGCCCTCCAACACGTTGCTCCAACATTTATAGGACAGCCAAATTGCCCTTAGCTCCAGATGTTACTGGGAGATGAGATTCCTTCTGCCAAGTGCAGGGGACCAAGACCCCTGTACTGACTGGGTGCCCAGAACTTCTCCCTAGCCCGCTGCAATATCTGGACACTCAGAGAAACATCGTTCAAAAAAGCCCCCAGTGAATGTTCAAATAACAAGACGTAAGTATTCCACAATAGAGATGACATGATAAGGCAAGTGGGCTAACACTAGCCCAGCACCTTGGTCAATGCCCAAGGTGCCGAAGAGAGACTAAAAGGCAGAAGCTTAAACTAGTACTTTAGGAACCTTTGGCAAAGTAAGTATCACCGATGACCGCATAAGCCAAAATGTCTCCCTGGTGATGAAGGCAATAACAGATCTGCTGGATTACTTCTGGAACTTTTGGGGTTCAGAACCTTGAGATACAAGATTGACAGATGCCCTCTTTGGGCCTGGGAACAGTGACAGTGTAAAACTCCCACACAAATCTGCCACAAGAACTGGGACAATGACACCTTGACCCACAGGACCCAAGAAAGAGATCTGACAATCTGTGTAGACACTGGAAGGTTGGAAGTGAGAAAACAAATGAGGATGGCAAGGAATGAAACTCTGTGGGTGGGCAGGAGCTAAGTTGGACTGCCTCAACACTGAAGTCAAGGCAGTAGAGAAACAAAAAGGGACACTTTTTGGCAGGCAGCAAAGGAGATGTCTTTGTCACTTGCTCCGTAAGCTTCTTCCTCTGGAAGATGCTGTTGCCATCAGTGGAATCTTTGATATTATCTAAAGCCTGTCCAAAGAGATGTCCCTCAAAGGTCATACCAATCAAACTCTTAAATATCCATATGTGTTTGTGTTTTTTTAGCATTCTATGTTATACCCTCCCTGTGCGGGGGGCTTTTTTAAATACATGTTGCGACTGTATTGTAACGTGATCAATAAAAAGCCTACAAAATATTATTAATATTTTTTTCCCCTCTTTTTATAAGTGATAGCATTCTCTCTGTTCTCAGTTGCATAAAGAGCTCAGGGAGGAGAAACAGCGGGACACTGATCATCTTCCCAGTGAATGGCTCTGTGTGGGAGTGTGTGTGTGTGGGTGGGGGGGGTCAGAACAAGCCTGATCATTGGAGGAGAGCAGCCTGAGAGCCCAGCACAGCTAGAGAACTGACCTCGCTTTGCTCTCTTGCCTTGTGTGGTCAGTTTTAATAGGAAAGGGGGGAGAGACTGGCAGGAACACCAGGGATTTCACACAAAGGTAACAATACAGAGAACTGGATACATTTTCATACAAGTACATAGTACAGCAGGCACAAATCAGGAATATGAAATGTTGGGTTTTTATTCTCTAAGATTTTATATTTTGTTGGTTATTTGATTTGTGCAATCCTTCTGTTTTTTGGACTATGACTTAGCAATGTATAGAATGGTGGTATTCAAGGTGGATGCTCTGTATCCTACATTGAACGTTCTACTCTAGATTCCTAGCAACCATTTTTGTGTTGTCAACACACCTACAATGATAAACATTCCCAAAAATGTGAAAAAAGAAAAGCTGCAACATCATCACCCTTTACATGTCGGGTAGTATCTCACAGAAAAAAACTCCCATTCCAGGGCATGCCTGTATTTTCACTATCTCATTAGACTGCTTGAAAAAGGCAGTGAACCAATCAAGAGACCAGAAAAAAAAACTAATTTGGATGCAGAGTGAAATAGAAACATACATTTTTACAGAAAGGGAAATTGCCCTTTAACAAATAAAATGCTTTTGGCAATTTATCTATCATGTTGCAGAAAAAGCATTTGCATATCACATTTGATTTATTTTAAAGGCATCCTATCAGGATAAAAAAATGGAAAATGCAACTTCTGATTTTAAAGATCCATCCTCTGTGTCTGTTATTATCATCCTTGCATTACCAATCAAACCCTAAGTTGGATGAAGTATTCAGTTTGGTACTGACTTGACTGTATGGGATATTGCTGAACCATGCTAAAACAAACCAGAATTGACATGGCATATACCTACAGTATGACCTGAATGTTTCCCTTTAAACACAGAAGGCATGTTGTGGTTTTGCTACTAAAATAAAAAAAAGTGTGGTATATGGCATTAATCTGGTCCAGGGGTGGGCAACTGTGGCCCTCCAGTTGTTGTAGAACTACAAGTCCCACGAGGCAGTGCAAAACTGACATTTACAAGCATGACTCCCAAAGGCAGAGGCATGATGGGACTTGTAGTTCACCAACAGCTGGAGGGCCACAGTTGCCCACCCCTGATCTGGTTTATAAGGGAACCAAGGAAAATGTCTGCCCGGTATCTTTATATCTCATTCAAAGTTGAGCAGAGAGTGAGACAGAGGGGATAGGCCAATGGTACACTGCAGGAATGCAAGATTCTGTTTCTCAGACTATAAAAAAGAAAAATTAAAGTTGATATATTCAGCCACACACATATCCAGTGCTCTGTTCCATTCCTGGAGAATTACGTTTGTATAGAAATCTGCTGGGAAAAGTCATGGCAACATACAGATCGAAGTGGCTACATTTTTACAAGTTGCGGTGTAACTACTATAGCAGGCTGTTCTCTCCCAGCCACTGCTCTCCCTCCTTCGGTTCTCACAGCAGTTCACAGGCAAAATCGGTCACGCAGCCTGTTTTTCTCGATCTGTTACCTTATCTTCTGGCAACAGAATGTAATGTATTACAATTAGTGGTGACCAGAACACGTTATGTATTATGATCTGTAGCTGGCAGTGTGTGAAATGCAGAATGCTGACTGCAAGGCACCCAGGTTCCTAAACAGAAATAATCCACTTATGTCTCCTCTCCCACCTCCTCTTCTTGAGAGTTGTAATATACATCTGAAAATGCACAAGATGCATAACAGTAATCTATGATCATCAGTTGTGGAATTATAAGGTGTTTGATTTGGATATTTTACCTTCCAATAAACTGAAAATTTTACAACTGTAAAAAAAAACCCAATGCAAAATACAAAGTTGTCAGCACGGATTTTATAAGTGCCCCCACTTTCTGCAATTATGGGCAATATTACAAATCTATCGTTTTTGAAACCCATCATAAGGATAAAAAGTAGGGTAGCCTTATTCAAAAAGCTTTTCACCAACTATGAATTCAGACACTGGGATAAAACATATGGGAATAAGGGAAGAAGCTAAGTAGGTCATAATATTATCACATGTTTAGGTGTTTTTCATTCTAAATGTATATATGTTTTTAATATTTTCACAATAGTGTACCTTTAAGGCCTCGCTCACAACATGGTGCAGATATATCAGTTTTTCTACACGCATTCTGCGAGATCACAGAAAAACAAAAAACAAAAAAAACAATTGTTCTCTACTGTATGTACCCTGTTCACACCACAACACTGGTATCACATGCAGACTTTTTTTTGCGCAGGTATCTACAACATGTATAAAACTCATAAAAAATCAGGTAAACTCATGTCTCTGCAAGAGAAAGCTGTGTGTTTTTTACATCACTTTTTGTGCTTGAAAATAACTATTTTTTTTTCAGATTTTTCCAACGATGGGGGCACATAACATTTAATCTCAAGGTTTAGTTTTTGTATATAATGTGTTTCTGAGAAGCTAAAATTCATATGATTAAGGGCACATTTATACCAGGTGTGTTGGGACTATGCTGGGCAGACTTATGCAGGCCATAGACAGTTCGTTTATCGGCCGATTTTTTGTCTGAAAAACGAAACATCGGTCGTTCTGTTGCCACCAATGATTGCGAAAATCAGCCATTTTTCACAAATGTTCCAGCATGACCGATAAAAGAAATGAGGATGAACCGCGAAAATCGGCCGATGCCATTGCCCCTCTAACAATGTGAAAATCGGCCGATTATTCTTTTGGACGAAAAACCGGCCGATAAACGAACCGTCTATGGCCTGCATTACCCGGCGCAGTCCGAAGACAAGTAAAGGCAAAAATACTTGTTCCTTATCATGTCAATTCACATCATTGTGCTGATGTGGTGTGCACTTAAAAAAGGACATTACACTGTGAACTTAAACTGGAACTAAATGTAAAAAAATAAAAAAATTGCATGCACAGCCCAATTTACATTCCGGCATACTGCCAGTGACGCGATAGTGACGCCTCTAGAATGCCTGTTGTTTTTTCGGGGGTTTTTTTTGCAGCTGAAAAGGCTCTACAGGGGGAATACCACAACACAACAGTGAGCTTAGTGTTTGGTTCACCATTGCAACGTGAATAGGTCATGTTCAGAATTCATAAAGAACTTTTCTCAGTGAATGAATATACTAAATGAAAAAAATATTAATAAAAAATATAAATATAAAGATAAAAAAATACACAAATCAATAAATATGCAATAAATAATAATAAGTGTCCCAAAGCATAAATGTCCCAATCAAAGAATGTCCAAAAAATATTATAAAATTGTCTCTATATGACAATGTCTTTTCCACCTCCAAAACAAATAGTGTCTTTCTTTAATTACTCCAACGTGATATTTCCAAATTCTTCGTGTACCTCAAAAAAATAAACTCAAGATAGTGTATACCTTTTATACAAATCAACAAAGTGCCAAAAATCGTGTCTCATGCAAACTGCATATCATGTGCAATAAGTTACACGTGAAAGAGAAGAAAAAAAAAAAAACCTAAATCGATATATAAATACAGAAAACCAAACCAAAACAAGAAGAAAAATAAAAATTCACACGTGAATACACTCCAAATGTGAACACTTCAACTAAAAACAATAAATAAGTGATTCACTTCACTTAGTGTAAATATAAATAACACACTTAACTCAATAAAAAGTCAAAGAGTGATTCAACTTCCAAACCAACTCTATACCACTCCTGTGGTTTTCCTCAAACTCATTCTCATATAGTGCACAAAAATACTTGGTGAAAAATAAATAAAGTGTATCACTCCAGCTGGTGCAACAATGAATAATTACCCTAAGCCAGTAAAAACAGGCTCTCCTCAGATAATGGATGAAAGCACTCTCCAGGATCCTAATTATTCCTGTTGCCTCTCCTCCATAACCCTCATAGAATAAACCAGGGATTAGAACTGATGGTGTAGCAGATAAATAACATTTTATTAGGTAGCTTACATATAAAAACCGAAGAGAACAGCTTCCAAATACAAAAAGACAGCTCAAGTGTACTCCTTATTGGGAAAAACAGCGTGTTCCCAACTCCAAGGTGGCCACGACAGCACTTCCGGTTCTGTGTGAGTGCGTCAGACGTCACGTGTTCCGACGCGTTTCATCACTTCCTGGACTTATTCACAAGGGATTTTGGCACTTTGTTGATTTGTATAAAAGGTAATACACTATCTTGAGTTTATTTTTTTGAGGTACATGAAGAATTTGGAAATATCACGTTGGAGTAATTAAAGAAAGACACTATTTGTTTTGGACGTGGAAAAGACATTGTCATACAGAGACAATTTTATAATATTTGTTGGACATTCTTTGATTGGGACATTTATGCTTTGGGACACTTATTATTATTTATTGCATATTTATTGATTTCTGTATTTTTTTATCTTTATATTTTTTTTTTTTTATTAATATTTTTTTCATTTAGTATATTCATTCACTGAGAAACGTTCTTTACGATTTATGTTGACTTTCAAGGGTGAAAGTTGTTTACTTTTTTTTTAGGGTGTGGGAGTGATTGGTACAGTTGGGATTGTGCAGAGCATTGGTTTACATGTTCAGAATTCACTTGAATAGGTCATATTTGGCAGAAGTACTGCCTACTCAAGTGAGGATAATGTTTGCCACACGAATGCAAAAGCACCGGAGCTGCGACATGTTGCCTTTGCAGCTTAAAAAGGGGGGGGCGGCAAACAAGTTTAAACTAGGCCTAAATATTAGTGTACCATGAAACATGGTCCAAAAGACAGCATTAGCAAGAAGGTATTCACTGTACACTGCAGTTAATTTAGCCTTCCCTCCTACTTGAAAACTGAAGACTTTAAAGCTTGAGAATAACAGTTTGAAAGGCATTAACAAGTTAAAGAGGAGAGGTTTCCATCTGCTTAAAAGGTAATGACTTCTGTTGTTTTAAATGTTGATGGCACCAAATAAGGGTGTGAACACTTTCGCACATGGAGCCAATATGTACAGTCATTTCATTGAAACCGATTGCACACATTTCACAAGTAGCCAGTTGCCATCATTATACAGAAACAAATCCATCTGCAAACCGCACTGAAAAAGAAGCCATATCCTGGTATAAAGCATCAGTACAATATTAAATAGAAGGAATGCAATAACTCGCCTTTTAAATGTTGCTCCCTTCCACCCGCTGTTCTTATATTTGCTCCATACAGTTTCAAATAAATATCAATGGAAACAGTTTTGAAACTTTTTCCAAGTGGTCATATGACTGTAGGGCCCACTTTGAGTGTGTCTGTCCATGGAGGGCTAACAACGCCATTGAATCTGTAGAGCAGTGACGCCATCCATAGCTTGAAGGCATGCTGACCCTAAGAAAGGTAGAGCTTGTTCACACTGCCTGCATGCTAAAACACTCCATATTGGTGTGCAGCCTGCTGTCTGTTTCACCAGGCAGTGAGGTATGATGTGTTGTTTCCATGAATTGCACAGTTTACATATTTTTGTCTTTTTTTTTTTACTTTTATTGGAAATGTACAAAGTTTACACTCTATTCAGGTGTGTGGGTGCACTATGCTGCAGTAACTTCCAATGCCTTCCAGCGCAGCATGTCGGCATTTGTCCACACCACAAACCACATCAGCTTTGTGGTGGGAACAGGGTATAAAGAACACAATAATATTCTATGTGCCCTTTCATAGACCTGTGTTTTACAGGTGCACAATAATGCAGGTCTTTGCGAGCCCTTAAAAGAGATGTATGGCCAAATTTTTTTTGTCCATACTTTTCTTCTGGGTCACAGGAGTACACTTATTGCTGCACTCTTGTTACCCGCTGCCAGCTGACTTCATAGAGCTTGTCCAGGCTCTGGAAGGATTCTGACTTTAAGGTCAGGATTTACCCAGATGCCTGACTGGAAGCTGGCTGTGCCTCTCAGCACACTCCTGAGAGCCTGAGCCAGTATCTGCTGCCCCCTCCACAGCCCACCGCTCCAGTGAGCACTGAAGGAACAGGACAGAGAGCGATGATTGGCAGTCACCGCTCTCTGCTCAGTGGGGGCGGGGGGACAGCTGCAGTATCACACTGATGCTGCAGCCATATAGGTGAATATGATCGTTTGTTGTTTTGAATTCTCACACTTGCCTTTTAACACTATCCAGCCAAACAGACTGGCACACTTGTTGGAGCTTTCTGGTCACTTGAGCAGTTAGAAAAAAATAAAAAAGGTGTTAGCATTAAAGCAGAACTACAAACCAAAAATGCAATTAATTTATTTTTAATATTCAAAGCAAATTCACCCGTCCATCCATATCTCCATGCTTTTTTTGCTTAGAAATCACTGAGCATTTCTGTCCGTGGCCATCTTGAGTAAGGGCAGTTGATTCGTTTAGCATTTACTTCCTGGACTCCATCTGCCCTTAGCTCAGGCATGCAGACAGGAGGGTGTGCTTAGCTGAGAAAACCCCTCCTTCCCTCCTAAAGACTCACAGGATGTATGACATAATTTCCCTATACCTGGAAACCAAGAAGTAACTGAAGAAATGTAAAAAAAAAGTTTAAGCTTGGGTTCACACTGATGCAGTGCGGAATTCGCACCAGATTCTGTACGTTTTCTGCACTGCATCATAATCGCACCCCATTCACACAAACCATTGCCGGTGTGTATTTTAAGTTAACAACACCCCAAAATCAGTTTGCAAAACGCGGTGCAATGTGCAGAATTGGATCGCTTAAGTGTGATCACCCATGCAATCCAATTCTGGTGCAGATTAAAAAAGGGTCCTGCACTTTTTGGTGCGGATGCAGTGCAATTTGTATGGCTCAAATTGGACCGCACAGAAATCGCATGTCATTTGCAGAGGAATGCGGTGCAGTTCCTGTGTGAATCACATGCGATGTGCCGCACCATTTAAAACGTGTGTTTTGTAAACAGGTAGGGGGCGCGCGCAAGGCGCACCGCTGCCCTACCTGTCCCGCCGATCACAGCCGCGGATGTCAGTCGCCGGGTCACAGCCGGTCGTTACCGGCTATGTCCCGGCGATCGGTAGCTGCAGTAGCTGTGCTTTTTGTCAGTTCCCTGACAGCTCCAGGACACGCTGATCGGGACAGAAGAGTTTCTCTCTCCCGATCAGAGGTGTTCCCTGCAGTACACACCCCTGCCCCCTATTAAAACACTCCCCTCACACAGTTAACCCTTTCCCTGAATAATAAAGTTAACCCCTTCCTCCCCAGTGCCATTAGTACAGTGTCAGTGTTTTTTTTTTTGCATTGATCACTGTATTGGTGTCACTGGGGATGTCAGTGACCCCAAGTCAGTACCCCCCAATGTCAGAATGTCCGCCGCAGTCCCGCAGTCCTGCAATAAGTCGCTGATTGCCGCGATAAGTCACTGATCGCCGCCATAAGTCGCTGATCGCCACCATTATTAGTATAAAAAAAAACCCTAAAAATCCCAGTATCTTTCCCGCCATTTGTTAACGCTATAACTTTCACGTAAACCAATTAATTTACACGTATTGGTTTTTTTTTTTAGCAAAGACATGTCGCAGAATGCATTTTGGCAGAAATTTATGACTAAATTTGATTTTTTTATTTTTTTTTTACTGGACATGTTTTATAGCAAAAAGTCCAAAATATTGTTTTTTTCCTCAAAATTGTCAGTCTTTTTTTTTATAGCGCAAAAAATAAAAACCGCACAGGCAATGAAATACCACCGAAAGAAAGCTCAATTTGTGGGGAAAAAAAGGATGTAAATTTCATTTATGTACCATATTGCATGACTGCGCAATTGTCTGTTAAACTAGCGCAGCGCTGTATAGCAAAAAAATGGCGTAAATTGCAGTATCTATACCATAGTTTGTAGACGCTATAACTTTCACACAAAGCAATCAATATACACTTATTGGGATTTTTTTTACCAAAAACATGTAGCAGAATACATTTTGGCCTAAATTTATAACCAACTTTGAGTTTACTATATATTTTTTATAGCTGAAAGTAAAAAATATTGTTTTTCTTCAAAATTTTTGGCCTTTTTTTGTTTATAGCGTGAAAAATAAAAAGCGCACAGGTGATTAAATACCACCAAAAGAAAGCTCTATTTGTGTGAAAAAAAGGACATAAATTTCGTTTGGGTGCAGCATTGCATGACCGCGCAATTATCAGTTGAATTAGTGCAGCGCCGAGTAGCAAAAAGAGGCCTGGTCATTAAGGGGGGTAAATCCTCTGGAGGTCAAGTGGTTAAACATGTAAATATGATATACTCTCCCATATATTTACTAATGATAGCAGCATAAGGATCAAAAATAGTCAATGTTGATTGACAGACTGAAGTTCCCCTTTAATATTTATTAGAAACTGTATGCAGTGGGGAGGTAATGTTTTACCACTTGAAGACCAGACCATTATACCCCCTTACAGTCCAGGCTATTTTTCAGCTTTCAGTGCTTTCACACTTTGAATGACAATTACTCAATCATGCAACATTGTACCCAACTTAATTATATATCATTTTTTGAGACAGATAGAGCTTTGTTTTGGTAGAATTTAACCACAACTGGGTTTTCTTTATTATATAAAGGAAAGAAGTCCCAAAAAATCTCTGTTATAAAACGTTGTCAATAAATGATCATTCTTAATAAATTTAGGTCAAAATGTATTCTGCTACTTTTTTTGGTGAAAAAAAAAACCAAATCAGTGTTTATTATTTATTCTGTGTGAAAGTATGTTTATAGAGTCTACATACTATGGTACATACAGTATATTTGAAAATTGATAAATCCTGATGTACTGACTGCCTATCTCATTTCTTCAGACACTAAAATGCCAAGACACTGTACTGCTCAGGGGGCTAGGAATGTTTTTGTTTTTTTACACTTATGAGTGCTTACTGCAGTCTCGATCACTACAGTAAGTGATCAGTTTCCTCTGACAGCCCAATGGCTGAGAGAGGAAACAGCTCAAACGCATGCAGCCTTTGTTTACATGTGTGATCACTATGATTGGCCCTGTACCCTGAATTTTGGTCCGCTGTGTCCACCCCAGAGGGCATAACATGTATTCATGCATTTCTTAAATACATGTACAATTCCATGATTTGTCTGTGTTTACAAAACACTATAGGGTAAATGCAGCCTTAAAACGGTATTAAACCCAAAACAAAAATGTTATATATTGCAGCTTACTAATCATTAGATGTGGTGGCTGCATTAGTTTTCTTTTCTACTTGTTTTTTCCCCTCTGTTTTCACCTGGTAATCTGGCCAGTAACACAACTGTATTAGAGTGCCCCCATTGTGGATGAAGGAGCACAGGGGGCACAGCAAACAGCAGCACTGTCAGTCTGGGGGGAGGGGAGTGTTAGATAAACTAACATATTTACATACAAACAAATTGAAGCCAAACTCCAGCTAATACTTTATAATCAGTTACCACAAACAGTTTTTTTCCTTTTGGGATAAAGGTTTTACATAAATAAAAGCTTATCATTGTAAGCACTCCTGCTAGTGTTAAATGGTTTGCCTCATCCACGTAAACTGATACATTCTACTTGAGAGCTTGTTTTTTTGAAAATTTACAGACTTACTGGCTGGACCACCACATGCAAATAAAAGAAAAAAAGCCTAAAAAAGAAAATGAATGCAGCCATCCTATGTAAGAATTGGTAAGCTTCAATATAATACATGTTTTGCTTTTGGTTTCATTACTGCTTTGAAGCTAAACTCAGGGAAAACCAAAAGTCTTCCCTTGAAAGTGGGGCTAAAGATAATAATGTTAGACCTAAACAAAGAGCACAAAATAATTAATAATTATTTGGAAGCATCTGCGTTTTTTAATTTTAGTGACACCAAATGCTCATTTATGTCTAGGGGGAGCAGCTACAGCAGTTTTACTTTCCCGAGCCTCTGCTCCTGCAGGTTCCTTCCGCATTGCTAGACTGATCCCTGCAGCCTCTTTTTGCCTATGCTCCAACAATCAAAGGGCCTCTCATGTCATCAAGGCTGAATCAGAACCCAAAGCCCTGCACTAGATGTGAAGATGCTGAGGGACAATCCACTGCTGAAGAATGGGGGACAGCCATATGCCGGGACAGCAGAGGATTAGGTAAGTAAAAGTGCTTTTACTGTCCCCTAGACTAAATGAGCAATTAACCCTTGAAGTGCATGCACAGCCCAGTGTGTGCGCTTTTCATTTTCCTGAAGTACAGCTTTAACCACTTGCTGCCCGCCCGCAGTACATGTAGCGGCTCCAGCAAGCCAGGCAATGTACCTGTACATCGCTGACAAACATCCGGGTTTTCCCCTGCTGACCTGTGCTGTGATTCACCACAGTACGAGTTTGTCAGCAGGTCCCAGCCAATGATTTTTGGCTGGGACCTGCTGAGTAGTTGTAGCCAATCACAGCAGGACCCCGAGTCTTGTTTGGTAAACACAGACACAGGATCTTCTCTGTTCTTCTCTTCCTGAACCCTTCTTGGTTTAGGAAGAGAAGAGAGACACATTACAGTGAGGCTCCATTCACAGTAGGGTGTTTCAAATTGCAGGCGGAATCATCGCAATTCTTCCCGCAATTTGAAAATGTGCTTTGAAAATGTGAAAATGCGGTGCGTTTTTGCTGCGATCACGGTGCGTTTTTCTGCGCAACAAATGCTCTGCAAACAAAATTGTGCGACACGCAAAAATGGCTTCTTTTTTGGGCATCACGCATCCCGTGATTTTTGTTTTGTGCGATCGTGGCAAAAACGCCCTGCATTTCAGGTGTCATGCAAATGAATGGAACCTCAAAACACAATTGCGAATTTTCACATTTTCACAGTGCGTTTTCAAATTGCAATTCCACCCGCGATTTGAAACGCCCTAGTGTGAGTGGAGCCTGAGTAAAAGCAGCACATACACACCCACATGGCCACCTCTGATAGATTGTACACAAAACCATAGCGTTAACATAATCAGACCTGATCTCTGCTAGCACTAGCAGGTTACTTTTATTTCTAGCACTTAAAAGCACTCCCTGACAGCCAGTTGCTTTTTTTCTGTAGTTGCCACAAGGTACCTGTAAATTTAGTGCCCAAAATGTCCCAAAAAGTGATGAGGTCTACAGGATTCTGAACATGTCAGATAAGAGTGAAGGGGAAGCCTTCAGCTCAGAATACAAACCTGTAGAGGGTAGTGGCACCCCGACAGGTAGCTCAGACAATGGAGAAGAAGTCCCTGCTAAAATCAGGAGTACCCAATCCCAGGTTGCTGCAGTGCTAGAAACACATAATTATGCTCATATGCAGCAGAGTGCAAGTGCTAGCACTGCACAATATTCTGGTGATCTGACAAGCAACAGCAGGCTAGTACATCCCATCATTTTACACACCAGCACTGCAGCATTTCATGGCAAAGTGGCAACCGAATTTCAGCACAGACCCGTAGAGTGCAGAGTGTCTTTCCCGATGTTCTTGTAAATCCTATCTGACAGCCCCTAGATTCAGCAACACCCGTTATACCACCTTTCACAGCCCAGCCCAAGGTTCAGATGGCAACATCAAACTTAAAGCAGAGCTCCACTCAAAAGGGGAAGTTCTGCTTTAAGCCCTCATCCCCAGCTCTTCGTTACGGATTGGCACTTTTGGGGAGCAGGGGGGGAGCAGGTACCAGATTTTGACAGGTATAGCAAAATTAGATAAAAAAGTGGGATGCCTGACAAAGGAAATTATTCAAATTGAGTCCCAAAACTGGGTAACTCAAAACTTAGCTTCAAATAACAATGGCTGACTCACTGGCATCCACTGGCATAGAGGTTCCAATGAGAACAACCGCGGCTAAACAGGAGACCAAATTTATTACAAAGTCAAATACAAAAAATATATAATGGGGAAATATTGTGTCCGACACCTTCACCACACACAGACAGACAAAAAGATGATGATACAAGAAAATAGACCACGCTCCAGGATCCCGGCAACTCTAGCATGCACCAAGAGGATCAAAAGGGACAGGACAATTGTCAGGGCAGGAACGCTGGAACGGGCAGGCAGGCCTATGGTACGGTCACGCTGCGACTGACGATAGCCACTACCCACAGACCGGAGTCCCTCAGGGCGCGGAGTCTAAGCCCCAGGCTACCCTTCACCAGGGCCCCTGATGGTGGGGATGGACTTGACGCAGCCTGAGACCAGGTCGCGGCCCCCGAGTGACCCCAGCTGCGATAACGACTGCCGCCAATGGCGTACAGCTGGTGGGAGCTAGATGGGAACACGAGTAGAGTAGTCAGACAAGCCGGGTCAATAACAACGGAGCAGACAGTACTAGACGGTAGGCAAAGAATACTCAGGTCACGGGCCGGGTTCAGCAACGGGAGGTCAGGCAAAGGGTTAACACAGAGAATAGTCTTGTCAAAGCCGAGTCGGTTACCAGGAGAGCAATGGGAACACCACAAGAGCTTGCAACAGGGCAACATACAGGACACAAGTACAGAGCACACTTGCAGACAGCAGGTTTAAATGTGCTCAACCACACCCTTCTGAGGAGGAGCCGCAGAAGCCTGAAGGCATAAAGGTTCCCACCATGCTTTGCAGAAAACCAAGATGGATGCCAGCTCATGGAGATGCACAAGCTCTGAAGAAAGGTAGGACCTTGACAACAATATGACCTGAAATTAGGTGAATGAATATAAAGATGGAAATAAGATATAGCCATAAATGAAGACAAAAGCATAATGCAATATCGGCAATACAATTAACATCAAAAGAAAATTATGGTATGATAGTCACATAGGGTAAATTGATTTGAGACCATGCGTGATGTCATGCTGTAGCATCAGAGTATGTGAGATTTTGAACAGGTACCTGCTCCCACTCCCTCTGCGATTGCCTAGGCGATCAGAAGTAGAAGTTCTCCTACCCCTCCTCCCCAGTCTTCTTGGACACGTCAGGTCCCAGAGGACTGCAGGACAATTCACAATGTGCAGCGCCACTCGCACATGCGTGGAGGGCACCCGGCTGTGAAGACGCAAGCTGTCACAGCTTGGTGCCCACACTTAAGATGCCAGGGACACAGAATGGCCAGTAATCCCGGCTGCAGTGAGGACAGTGCTGGATTCTAGGACAGGTGAGTGTATGTTTTGTAAAAGTCAGCAGCTACAGTTTTTGTCGTTTCTGACTTTTATTTTTTTCACCAAAACTTGTGACAAAAAATAAAATCTTTCATGGACTCAACATGCCTCTCAGAAAATACTTTGGAGTGTCTACTTCCCAAAAAGGGGTCAATTGGGAGGGGTTTGTACTGCCCTGGCAAGCACCCCAAGAAATGTGACAGGCAGTCAGAAAGTAAAAGCTGCATAAATTCCAGTATACAGTATATACCGTAGTTTGTAGACACTATGTCAGGGATCTCCCCGATCCCCACCGCGATGGTCCCGGCGCAGGCGCAGTGCGCCGCCCTGTGCAGGGACACGGACACTAGGTCTGGGCCGGCCGCGGCGTTCAAGTTCGCGCATGCGCAGTAGAAGCCGCGGCCGCCCGCTGGGCACCAATGGCAGCGCAGGGCGGGATATTTAAATGGCCCTGAGCTGTCATTCAGTGCCTTCTGGTCTTACCTGCATCCTGTGAACCTGTGAACCTGTACCTAGTAAGTTATTTGACCCGGATTGTTCTTGACCTGCTGATTTCTCCTGCCCAGACCCTTGCTTCGCCTGACCTCTCTTCTGAATGCCCCTCATTAGATCTGACCTGCTGTTGCTGACCTGGCGTGTGACCCGACGATTCTCTGCCCACTCCCTTGTACCACACCGTCCTCTACGTTACCGACTCGGCCCGTCTGACTTCGCACTTGCTCAGCCGTACATCCATCCCATCGGGGTTACCCGACCTCCTCATATCAGGCTCTCCCTGGTTGGAGCCCCTGGCGAACACCCCTACCACTGACGGGTGTGCTCAGTAGTTGCGACCTGGTCTCGGGGTACTCAAAGTCCATCCCCACCATCAGGGGCTCTGGTGAACAAGCACCCTGGGACTTAGACTCCGCGCTCTGGGCACGCCTGACCAGTGGAGTGCTAGTGGTGCCGCTAGGCGGTCCCTCACACACTATACCTTTCACATAAACCAATTAATATGCACTTATTTGGATTTTTACCAAAGACATGTAGCAGAATACATTTTGGCCTTAATTTATGATGGAATTTGAGTTTATTGGATATTTTTTATAACAGAAAGTAGAAAATATTGTTTTTTTTTCTAAATTTTCAGTCTTTTTTTGTTTATATAATAAAAATAAAAAACCCAGTGGTGATCAAATGCCATCAAAAGAAAGCTCTATTTGTGTGAAAAAAAGTGTTATGATTTAATTTGGTTACAGTGCTGCATGACTGAGCAATTACCAGTTAAAATAGCGCAGTGTTGAATAGTAAAAAATGCTCTTGTCATGAAGGGGGTAAAACCTCCCGGAGCTCAAGTGGTTATAGTGGAATGCCAGCCTCAACCTAACAAGTCTTGAAAATGTCACCTCCCCTTTCCTAACACCTATGTCGACTATCCTGTATAAGAAAGATGTATATACTTACCGATTTTCAGCCTGCTCTGCTCCACTCATGTGATCCCCTGTGCCAGTCAGTGGCGGCTGCAGAAAGAGGAGCGAGCACTCAACAACGGATGGGAATGCCTGGGAGTGGTGACATCATCCATAGGCTCCCATGTTCCTGCCATCGTCAGCGCTCCTTCCTCTCCCTTGCAGCCACCCACGGAATCCGGGACCAGAGTGGCCTGAAAATAGGTAAGTATTCAGGTTTTCCCATCTGTCGTTGAGCACCTTTTGCTCTCCCCTGCAGCTGACACAGGAGATCACTTGACCATACCTGGGTGAGCTGAAAATAGGTAAGTAAATTCATCTTTCTTATACAGGTCAGCCAGCATAGGTGTTAGAAGGGAGGAAGAAGTGTTTTTAAGACTAGTTAGATTTAGCCTTGAATTCCACTTTAAAGACTACATTCACCTTTAGGAGCATGTACTATGTGAGCAGAAGAGTGGCTAAAAGGTTAGCACTTCCACCTGGCAGTACTAGGGTCATTGGTTCAAATCCCAACCACGGCACCTCCTGCCTGGAGTTTGCATGTTCTCCCTGTGCCTGCATGGGTTTCCTGCAGGTATTCCGGTTTCCTCCCACACTCCAAAGACATGATGGTAGGTTAACTGGCTCCTGTCTAAATTGGCCCTAGTATGTGTATGCATGAATGTAAGTTAGGGACCTTAGATTGTACACCCCTTAAGGGTTAGGGACTGATGGGAATGTACAATATATACAGTTGTGTTCAAAATAATAGCAGTGTGTTGAAAAAAGTGAATAAAGCTCAAAATCCTTCTAATAGCTTTTTTTTCCATACACACAAATGCATTGGGAACACTACACATTCTATTCCAAATCAAAACATGAAGAAAAATATATAAAATTTGTGTTGTTCCTCTAAAAAAATGTAAGAAAAGTGAATATTAGACTGTTCAAAAAAATAGCAGTGTTTGTATTCTTCTTTACAAACTCAAACATTCACTATATAAACTGAAAAATGTTTGAAGATTTTGCTTTCCTTTGAATCACTTAATTAATATTTAGTTGTATATGCACTGTTTCTGAGAACTGCTGTACATCTGTGTTGCATGGAGTCAACCAACTTCTGGCACCTGTGAACAGGTATTCCAGCCCAGGATGATTGGACTACATTCCACAGTTCTTCTCTATTTCTTGGTTTTGCCTCAGAAACTGCATTTTTGATGTCACCCCACAAGTTTTCTATTGGATTAAGATCCGGGGATTGGGCTGGCCACTCCATAACGTCAATCTGGTGGGTCTGGAACCAAGATGTTGCACGTTTACTGGTGTGTTTGGGGTCGTTGTCTTGTTGGAACACCCATTTCAAGGGCATTTCCTCTTCAGCATAAGGCAGCAAAACCTCTTCAAGTATTCTAATGTATTCAAACTGATCCATGATCCCTGGTATGCGATAAATAGGCCCAACACCGTAGTATGAGAAACATCCCCATATCATGATGCTTGTGCAACCATGCTTCACTGTCTTCACAGTGTACTGTGGCTTGAATTCAGTGTTTGGGGGTCGTCTGACAAACTGTCTCCGGCCACTAGACCCAAAAAGAACAATCTTACTTTCATCAGTCCACAAAATGTTGCGCCATTTCTCTTTAGGCCAGTCAATGTGCTCTTTGGCAAATTGTAACCTCTTCAGCACGTCTTTTTTTCAAAAGTGGGACTTCTTGCAGATAGCTTGGCTTCACATAGGCGTCTTCTAATTGTAACAGTACACACAGGTAACTTTAGTCCTTGCCATTTTGGCTATTCTTCTAACCATTTGAATGGTAGTTTTTCGCTTTCTTCCACGTCTTTCAGGATTTGGTTGCCATTTTAAAGCATTTGCGATCATTTTAGCTGAGCAGCCTATCATTTTCTGCACTTCTTTATATGTTTTCCCCTCTCCAATTAATGACCCATTTTCCTCAGAATTTCAGCAAGAAATGCACTGTAACCAGCATGTACAACATTTGCTGCCTTCCTTCCTTAAATAAGGGCAATAATTGCCACCTGTTTTTCAAAGAATGAATGACCTCACTAATAGAACTCCACACTGCTATTATTTTGAACATGCCCCTTTCAATTAGTGATTCAATTACACAGAATCAGCAGCATGCATGTCATGACTGTTGGGTCTGTTGGATTTCTATTACTCTACTACGCCTGCTAGTAAATTATTTGCCATGTAGAAATATCATTTCTGCCAAAAACAGTGATTGATCAGGTTAGTGATGTCTGACTGCTATTATTTTGAACACAACTGTATATGTAAAGAGCTGCATAAATTCACAGTGCTATATAAGTACTTGAAATAAATAGAGATAATAACAATAAATATGCTACACCCTTATTTAGTGTGTGACATATAACATGCTCCTATGCACCAACCTCATGCCGCCAGCACTCCCATCTCTGAATCCTCTCCCCGCACTTGCTGTCACATTTTAAAAAGTGTGGTTCAGCATGACTCTGCCCACACAGCTACATCATTGATTCACAGACTCCTGTGAATGAAAAAACTACAATTATCTTTCACCGCAACTGACAGACTTGTAGTTTGAATAGGCTGCAAGTGTGCTGCTCAGCATGCTCACAGTCCATTCAGTCTTCCTCTATCTTTGTAACTCAAAGCTTTTTTGGGGATACAAGCACAAAGCTAGAGGAAGACAATTGTAAAAATATGGGCATTTATTTATTTATTTGAAAGGTGAACTTTAAAATGGTTGTAAACCCTTACATAAACCCAGTGAAGTGATTGGCCTCAGGTGATACACAGCGATTAAACAAATCATTCTATATAAGTTACACCTGTTGATTTGCAGTCTTCTTTTCTCTACATAACTTCAAATTCCAGAATTTATAAAGTTTGTCTGAGCTTTCAGAAAAAAGGGCGGGGGCTGAGATAACATTTTGCAGAGCTTAGTGAGCTGATTGGAGGGAAGATACACAGCCCCCCTTCACATAGCACACAGGAACAGAGCTGATGCTGTCAATCACAGGCTGTGTGCTGGAGTTCTCTCCTCAGCACCATTTTTCTCTTGGTGTCAGGAAAACTTGTCAGAAGTGACTCATACAGATAACAAAGGAATGAGGCAGCTGGCAGAAATGACTTTTACACACATCCACACTCCACTTAAAGCAGAGTTCCAGTCACACTGTAAACAAATAAAAGTCACACTGTAAAAAAATAAAAGTTGGCAGCTTCAAAAATTGTAGCTGCTGACTTTTAAAAAAACAGCTACTCACCTGTCCTTCGATCCCCCACTGTCATCCCCGCAGCCCGTTTCACCGGCCTTCTGGAGTTCCTGTCACCAGCATCGTCAGTGTGGGCACCCGGCTGTGACAAATTGCAGCTTCACAGCCGGGTGCCCACGGCGCATATGCGAGTAGCGCTGTGCTTTCTGAATGGTCCTTTAGTCTTCTGGGACCTGTCATGTGTGGAGGGATGGGGGGAGGAGAACCGCTTCTAACTGCCTAGCACCTAGGTACCTGTCAATTTTGTGTACCCGTTCCCCAAAGGTGACAATCCTTAATAGGGAATGGGGGACTAGTCTTTAAAGCAGAACTTTCCCTTTTGGGTAAAGCTCCGCTTTAAGGACCAGACTTTTTCAGACACTTTTTGTTCACATGTAACAATCTTTTTTTTTTTTTGCTATAAAATTACTTAGAATCCCGAAACATTATATAATTTTAAAGCAGAGGCCCTAGACAATACATTGGTGGGTTTTGCAATTTTGTATGTCACACAGTATTTGCGCAGTGGTTTTTCAAACATAAATTTTTGTTTTTATTTTTAATGCGAACAAAACACAAAACATGACACAATTTTTTTGTTAAATATAAAAGATGATGTTGCATCAAGTAAATAGAAACCAAACATGACACACGTTAAAATTACTCACGCCCTTGCAATGGAGACAAACAACATCAATTTTATTATGCACGATTTTACGGGTTACCACTTTAGATTGACATAGGAGGTCTGGTGCTAGAATTACTGCCTATGGTCTGATATTCACAGTGATACCTCACATGTGTGGGACAAACACTGTTTGTGTGTGTGTGTGGGACGGATGCGTGCATTTGCCTTTGCGCGCAAGCGGCACTTTAACGAGGCACTTTTTTTTTTTACACTGTCTCTTTAGAAAACATTTTTTTAATCATTTTTATTGCTGTCACAAAGAATATAAACATCCCTTGTAACAACAATAGACAAGTGACAGGTACTCTTTAAGGAGGGATCTGAGGACAATTTGAACCGAGTTCCAGCTGTTTTTGTGTTTATTAAAAGTCAGCAGCTACAAAAGCTGTAGCTGCTAACTTTTAATAAACACACACTTACCTGTCCCAGAGTCCAGCGATGTTCTCATCCGTGCGGTCCCTTCTCTCCTTCTGTCCTCCACGGTGTCGGCATCTTGCACTGCGCCTCCTAATTGGTCCAGCAGTCTTCTGGGATCTGTGAAAGTTCCCAGGAGTTTGCGGGAGGGAGGGGGGGCTGAACTTCCGCCTCACTGCGACGCAGTGAACTGAGTTGGAAGTGGGAGCAAGTACCTGTCAAAACCAGGTATCCCCCCCCAAAAGGTGCTAAATATGGTAGTGGAGGGGGGGAGAAGGCAAATAAGCGGAGCTTTTGCTTTTGAGTTGAACTCCCCTTTAACGGAGCCGAACCATGCTGATCCGGTCCTTGTTTAGCTCCATGACTAGCTGGTAGCAGGAAATCCCATTAAAGCGGCGGAAGTGACTGGTCAGCAAGTGGCTGTGGAGCAGCCTTCACTAAATGGCAGACCATGGTCTGGATCCAGACCTACTGAAAGCTCAGTCCGGACCAACAGCCCACCATTCTGCTCTGCTGGATCCTTACTAAGCTGCAGTCATTGGTTGTTACAATTGCCAGCATCATAGCAACCAATGATTTCACGTGTGTTCCCCACCCCCTGCAGTACACTTCTCCCAGCTCTATAGGGAGACTCTGACCCCTGGTTCACATATCCGTGTTCCAGCGGGCCACGTTTTGCACAGGCACGAGAGCCCATTTATTTGAATGGATTCCCGTGCCTCGGGACACGCAGGGAAGAAGTCCCTGCACTTCTTCTGAAAACATAGCCCACACGGGAACCTCGGTTCCCAGTACGGTTGCGATTTCCAGTTCAGACGGAGTTCCATTAGAATTAATGGCACCCGCCCGCGGGTCCCCATTCTTCTGTGTGGGTGGTGCGGCTGCACGGATTTTTGTGCGGATCTGCAGCGGCACCACCTGCACATATGTGAACCTAGCCTTATAGGGGAAACTGATGTATGGGGGCACTCTGATAGGGACACCTGATTTAAGGGGCACCCTGCTGGTAACACCTGATATGAGGACACACTGATGGGGGAACCTCATGTTTGGTGACACCTGATGTATGGAGGTACTCCGATGGGGACACCTGATATAAGGGGATATTCTGATGGAGACACCTGATATAAGGAGGTACTCCGATGGGGACACCTGATATAAGGGGGTACTCTGATGGGGACACCTGATATAAGGGGGTACTCTAATGGGAGCAACTGAACTAAGAGTTAAGCTGGCTATACACGTATAGATTTCATTCAAGAATATTCGTTTGATTTTCTAATTGTTAGTGGGGTCAAATCAATGTTCGTTTTCAACAGCAGTGATGGGAACACCTGATATAAGGGGGTACTCTGATGGGGACATCTGATATAAGGGGGTACTCCGATGGGGACACCTGATATAAGGGGATACTCCGATGGGGATACCTGATATAAGGGGTTACTCTAATGGGAGCAACTGAACTAAGAGTTAAGCTGGCTATACACGTATAGATTTTGTTCAAGAATTTTTGTTTCAAGAATATTTGTTTGATTTTCTAATTGTTAGTGGGGTCAAACCAATGTTCGTTTTCGACAGCAGTGATGGGAAAATTCAAAGGGGCAGGAAGGAAAACTTTTCTTGATCAAATGAATTTTCGGCCAGTGTATGTGTTTTTCGTTCAGAAATGCCATTCATTTTAAAGTCAAATGTTAAAAACAAAAGACAATTTTCAAACGACATTCGTCCATTCATTGCATGTTCAATGAATTTTCATACGACTTTTCTTAGGAATATTCACGTCTGAAAATGGCCAGCTTTACTCTGATGGGGATACCTTATGTAAGCTGGTTCTTTTTTCTTTTACTTGAAAAAGAGAGATTCGGACCTTGGCTGGAAGAAAATTTTAGCAATTGAACCTTCTTGAATTTGAATTCATTATCCCTGCTATAGAGGTTTTGTTCATATTTCATATTTAATGTTTACAAGCACTTTAAAGCTGCATTTACACTATTTAGTTTAGTGAACACGCACAAAATGATGGGATTTTTGGATGAGCTAACGAAACGCATGAAAATGCATGTCACACTTGTCACAGTGGCATTTGAGGCAAATTTAGCAAGCAAACATAGTTTTTCAGATTAAAAACACACTAGTTGAACCTAAAATGGTGGATGAGCTACTTTGCCACGTCTGATGTGAAAAACAAGTGGTTGAAATGTAGGCACAACTCCTGGCATTGGGTGTCATAAGGTGAGCGGGTTATTGTACTGTCTTTCCTTCTACTTTTTAGTTATAAGAGTGGCCATAACTTCACCTGAAAGTAGCCATATGTCTCTGGCTCCGTCTGCTGAGTGTGACTGAGCCCCGCAGGTTCCGCCTAGAAGTGGTAAACTTAGTTGTGGCATGACTGAGCTCTGCCTGCAGGACTGAGCTCTGTATACTGGACGGAGCCCTGTATACTGGACGGAGCCCTGTATACTGGACGGAGCCCTGTATACTGGACGGAGCCCTGTATACTGGACGGAGCCCTGTATACTGGACGGAGCCCTGTATACTGGACTGAGCTCTGTATACTGGACTGAGCCGTGCTCTTACCTGGCAGCGCTGCGGCGCTCGGACGTTGGGGTGCTCCTCAGGCGGCTCCTCTTGCTCAGTACAGTGCTGCTGTCCGCTGAAGCGAGCTGTGTGAGGGTTGAACCGCGGGAAGCAGCTTCTTCCTCCCCCAAAACGCTGTCCGAACCCTTCACAGTGGCCTTGGCTCTATAGATGCTATATCTCATGGTGTGAGGGGGCGCCGCATGCCAGGCTCAGCGGGCAGCGCAGTGCCAGACGTGAGGAGAAGAGGCGGCAATCCAGGGTCCCCTCACTCATGGGCTGCATGATGAGCTGGGTGCCAAGTTCCTGCGCCTGTCACAGGAGACATGAGAAGTCCTACAGCAGCAACAGCAGCAGCCTGTCCCCTTCCATCTTCTCTTCTGCTGAGACGTGTGAAGAAGTCACCATGAAGAAGAAGAGAGCCCACCTTAACCAGTCCTAGGTCACCTATGGCACCACAAGTAGAGGTGGGCAGCTATAGGAGTGTGAGGTGCCTGTTAGCTGTGGAAATGAGTCAAGGAATGATAAAAAGCACTCTTTAATAGCATGAGAGGGAGGAAAAAAAGGAAGGACTACAAATCCCCAGTGTAGGCGGTGGTGAGAAAGGAAAGCTCGCTGGCTGTCAGGCACAAGTGCAGGAAATGTTCCACTGACCTACATATTTCTCCAAACATACGTGACCTTTTTTTTTCTGCTGTGTGGGAGGAAAACAGGGAGGATCCAAGGCTAAGGGAGCCAGTGAAGGGAGAACATCGAGAACACAGCACAGGGAGGGTTCTGCTCTCTCTCTCAGCAAGTCACAGCTGGCAAAATGTTTTTTTTTGGAATCTTTCCCTAAAAGACAGCTCTTCTAGATGTAACACAAGAGAGAGGGGGTCCTGATCCCAAGAGCTTGCAATGTATCGGCAGAGCCTGCAATTGTCATACATCAGACTGGCAGCTGCAGAGTTCACCGCTTCCCTTATTTGTGTGGCGAGCAACAAGGGGTTAAAACTCATGTCGTTGCACAATCCTATCATTAAACGATGTGCAAAATTTAAACAATGTAGGATGGAATCTGTCACAAGCATTTACGTCACTTTTGTCTTTTTGAATATCCTGTGTAATGTAGTTTTATCACTTGTTGATCCTGCCAGTTGGTTTGTTGTTTTTCCACTTTATCAGGGTGACAACTGTTTGTTTGTTTTAGGTTGCTTTCACACTGGGTGGATTCTATATGGATTCTGTTCCAATCAGCTCACGGGTCCCCTGCTGATCAGAGCTGATACATCTGTGTCTGCTCAGTTTCTAAGGAGCAGACATGGACAGAGCCCCCTCTGCGCTATGGACCACTGGATGAAAATGGACTCTGCCTGTCTGTTTACATCCAACTACCCTTCGATCTGCCTATACCAGGAGTGCTCAACTTGTGGCCCTCATACGATTGCCACTTCATCCCTTTAAAACCAAACATGTAACAATTACACAGGTTCTGAGGCTAATTTAATGCAGAGAAGGCACTAACTGAGTTTAATTAACACCTTAATCAGCTACAGAACCTGTGTAATTAGTATGAGTTCAGTTTTAAAGGGATGAGGTTGCAACCATAGGCTCTTGGAGACCTCTGATGTGGCCCTCAACCTCAAAGCAGGGAAGCGCATGTGTGGGGTTGGCAACCAGTTGATTGCAATCTGGGCATGCCGACCCTTCATCTCAGAGTGCATCGAGCCAGCAGCATGGAGGAAGGTGGATGCGGAGGGAGCAGTAGCTGCATAAGCCAATGCCTCCTCTGTATCACCGGCTCCTGTCCCAGATGGAGTGATACCAAGTGCACTTCACCTGGGACATTTCTAGCAGTCTGGAGACGAACAGCAATGCCAGCAGAAACTGGAAGAGGAAAATAAGGTCAGTGTAGTTATCAACACTGCACTTCTGCAATGGATATATTAGCACCAATAAAACTATTAAGCTGCTTTCACTTTGATCCATGGGTGTAGCACAGTGCACCCGTGGGGTTTTGGCAGGTTAGCTTTACTGAGCCATAGACTTCTATTGTATTCTGCAAGTTTGGTGCGTGTTCAGTAAATACACCACTCCCGCAAGATATAATAGAAGTCTATGGCAAAGTGCAGCTAACCTGCAGGAAAGTTGCAGGTGCACTGCACCCATTCTGCGGATACATCGCAGGGCATCAGTGTGAAAGCATTCTTATAGGGGGCTCAGGACAGTAAACAGCTTATATACATTTGCAGTTTGGGGAGCAGTAAAACCTCATAGTTAAGATGTGTTTTTTCCACCCCCCGCCAACCACTGGCGTAGTGTCAGGGGTCACCCTATGCTCCAGGGGGCCTGTGCTGTCCCCCACCCCGTTTTACACTTGGAAAGGAAGGGAGCGGTAAAACCCCATAGTTAAGATGTGTTTTTTCTACGCCCCCTGCCAACCACTGGTGTAGCGTCAGGGGGTGCCCTATGCTCCAGGGGGGCCGTGCTGCCCCCACACACTCTGTTTTACACTTGGAAAGGAAGGGTGGTGGGGGCGACATATACAGGAACCCATTTTCTCCATTTTCCTCCTACAACCACTGAAAGACTGCTTCTCCTTGTCTCCCTCCTGCCGCCAATCAGCGGCGGCAGGAGGAAATGTTCGTTGTTATATAAAATTCAAAATTCTGAGACATTTCATTTCATCATGGCCCGTGACCAATTAACAAATCACTTAAGTGGCCCTCACTCTTCAAAAGGCTGAGTACCCCTGGTCAAAGGAAGATGAATCCCCTTTGGGGTTTTTTTTTGTGGTTTACAAGTCCGTTTACACCTGCGTCTGCATAGGAAGGCATGCATCTTCCGATCAGGACCACCTGAAAAACTGACAGGCAGACCTGTTCGGACCCACCCAAGTGAACCAGTCTGTGGACAGTATTGTGTGAAGCTGGCCATAGATGGATTGATATTAGGCCAGTTAAGCAGGGACCTTCCAAAATTCATTCCATGCTTGTCCATGCTCGTTCGGTAGTCAATCATTAGATCAATTTTGTTGCATGAGCTTGTTGGAAAATTTTTCTCAATCATCCGATTACAGCCACTAATCAGTACTTTCTGACAAAATAGAGTCCTATTGTCAAAATACAATGTCCCAGCATATATAATTCCTTTATCTATCTTGGTTGACTTGTACATGTAGTTTTAAATAGGCTGTGAGTAAGATTAACAAATCTGTGTTTTTTTTTTTTTTTTCAATCCCCTCTAACCTGGTTTTCCAGGTTGTGCTCAATAAGCATATCCCCACACCTAGGCAATCCAATATCATGCTACAGTGATTTGCAGCTTCACTGCTCCCATCTGGCCCCACACCACCATCTTGTTATGTGGTGTTATCGGGAGCCAGATGTATTTTCCTGGTTCTTGCAACTGTCCAATAGGAAGAAGGGTCAGCCACACTCCGGAGGATAGATTAATATAGTGTGTATATATTGATCCATAGGACACACAAAACACCAGGACATGAATACAGGACCTGTTAATTCGCTTCACAGGATCTTGTGCTTAATCATAACAAAGAAAACAACAAAAGTGCTGTCTTATATAGGTATTAGTTAATGAAGAACACCTGTCCTAATCAGCAGTCCTGAGGGTACACCTACTAATACATTGAAACAAGACACATACAATCATTGTATCAAAAGTAGTGATCTCAAAGAACAAGAAAGTAAGAAAAAAGGAAAGTGAAGTAAAATAAAAAGATAAACAAAGAAAGAGAAAAAGAAAAATGGATAAAAATAGTTGAAAAAATTATAAATGAAAAATAGAATAATAAACACAGATAAAAGTGAGTAAATATCCCAAGAAGATATGGGCTAAGAAGCCACATTAGTAAATAATCAAAATTTAAATATAAATATATGCAAAAAACACATGTCTACTTGGGATAACATCACAAAAAACCATACACATTCAGACCGGGTTATATAAAAATGTCATAAAAAGAAATCTATACCAAAAGTAATGCATCGAAAAACAACACATCAATAAACAAAAGAAACGCATCAAAAAAAAAAAAAAAAAAAGGAAAATCACAAAGGGAGAAAAGAGATGGTAGTAAAGATGTAAGGTGCATGATGTGCCCAAATGAACGTGCATCCAAATAAACTAAGTAATGAAATATATGAAAGGATACATATACATACATATAAACAACTCGATAAGCATAATAAAATACATATATACACACATAATATATATATGGATGCACACACATGTGCATATACACACACATGCATCTATATGCAGGGGTGAAGGGAATACTAGAGACATGCTCTTTATCAATCATAAAAATGTGATGTCCCATTCATGGTTCAAACCCTGTGGGATACGTGTATTTAGATGGAATATCCAGAATACCTCCTTTTTGCACAACCGCAAAAACGTATCCCCACCTCCTTTGAAAGGACATATTTTTCAATGACCTGTACTGCCTTAATATCTCCTGCATGACAATTATTGAATTGGTGGGCCACACTAGTAGAAAGATGTCTATCTATACTATATAGATGTTCATAAAAACGATCCCTTAAGCATCTGGTCGTACGTCCCACATACTGAATATTACAAACTTTTCTCTTTTCCTCCTTTCTTGTTGTTCTTTGAGATCACTACTTTTGATACAATGGTTTTATATGTCTTGTTACAATGTATTAGTAGGTGTATCCTCAGGACTCAGGAGTGCTGATTAGGACAGGTGTTCTTCATTAACTAATACCTATATAAGACAGCACGTTTGTTGTTTTCTTTGTTATGATTAAGCATGAGATCCTGTATTCATGTCCTGGTGTTTTGTGTGTCCTATGGATTAATATATACACACTATATTCATCTATTCTTCAGTGTGCGGCTGACCCTTCTTCCTATTGCATCCTGTGTTGTGGCGAGCCAGAGCCTGCACCTGTTGTGGATCGATCTGGATTGTTTGCCTGAGCGGTATACCTTTTTTTTGGATTCTTGCAACTGTCCCCTTGATGATTCACGTGCATCATGGTGTGTCATCAAGGGGCTGGTTGTAAGAACCAGAGAGGGACAGCCGATCCAGTGCAGCAGCACAGTTTTAAATGTCGACCCCCAATCCTCCTATCATGCTTGGGTATAGAAGCCTGAGGGTTATGTCTTTCTTGTCTAGGCGAGAAATATGGAACTGTTGGCCACATGAAGAAAAGTTCAGGCTCCCAGCGGATCTCTGAGAGGCTGAGCCAGGTGCCTATCCAGGCATCTAGGTGGATCCTGACCATATAGTCGACCTTTGCCAAGCCTGGACTGGCTGAGTGACGCCACCCATGAACTTTAACCTGCTGTCTACTGAAGACGGGTAACAGGAGTGCAGAATGAACTGCCCTCCTGTGACCTACAGGAGAAGTACAGACAAAAAAGCTTTGGCTATACTTCTCGTTTAATCACTGCAATACCGGGCACTTTTACCACCTTTCTGCCCAGGCCAATTTTCAGCTTTCAGCGCTGTTGCACTTTAAATGACAATTGCGCGGTCATGCAACACTGTACCCATATGAAAATTTTATAATTTTTTTTTCACACAAATAAAGCTTTCTTTTGGTGGTTGTTTAATCATCACTGAGTTTTTTTAAATTTTTTTTCTAAAAACAAAAAAACCCCTGAAACTTGAAAATAAAAAAAAAAATTTTTTCGTTTCTGTTATGCAATTTTGCAAATAACATTTCTTCATAAATTTAGGTCAAAACGTATTCTGCTACACTTCTTTGGTGAAAATACCCCAAATTAGTGTATATTATTCAGTCTAGAAAATTTATAGAGTCCACAAAGCAAGGTATATATATCTGACAATCAATCCTGATGTATTGACGGCCCATCTCATTTCTTGAGGTCCGAAAACGCCTGGATAGTACAAATACCCCCAAATCACCCATTTTTGGAAACTAGATAGTTCAAGGTATTTATTAAGAGGCATAATGAGTTTTTTGGAGGTTGTAATTTTTTTGTTACAATTTTTTTGAAAAAGTAAGGAAAAAAAAATCACAATTTTTTTTTTTTTTTTTTTTTACATATTGTCACCAGTCCAGTACAGTGTTATTATATAACTGGTGTGGCGGCGGTCAGATACACTGACTGGTGGCAGTATGTATTAATAATAATAATTTAATTTGTATTTTTTTCAAATTTTTCTATTTTTTTATTTTTTATTACATTATTTTTTTTTACTATTTTTTTCAACACACTGACCAAAGCAATACAATGTTACCATAGTAACAATGAACTACTCTGGGCAAGTGATCAGGATTTTTTTTTTAACACATTATGATTGCTAATACCAATGTATTGCACTGATATTTCCAATCGTTACTGAATTAAACTGATTAATTCAGTCTTTTGTTGTGATTAGCTGGGATTGGGAAAAGCTCATCACATGATACAGATGGGCTGTGATTGGCCCTGTCTGTATCATGTGATACAGATAACAACATAATTGTATACAATGGATAGCATGACAAGAAGCCATCCGTTGTATAGAATTGACATGCGATCTGCTGTGATTGGTCACATGACACTGGCAACGGGCTGGTTTAGTGATATGTCATCGGTTGTGTCCTGTGGACAGATGACAGATCGCTCTGCTACGTGGCTCATTTTGACAGGACGTCATCTGATGCCCAGTCACAACAAGGAGTGTCCCGCCAGGCCTATAGCAGATTGATGGCGTTAAGGTGTTAGGCTAGGTTCACATCGGTGCAGGTGGTGCCGCTGCGGATCTGCATGAAAATCTGTGCAGTCGCACCACCCACACAGAGAAATGCGGACATGGCATGCCACCCGTACTGGAAAACACAACCGTACTGGGAACCAAGGTTCCCGTGCGCGCTGCATGGACGACTTCTCTGCGTGTCATGGGGCATGGCTGCATATATGTGAACTGGGTGTAAGGGATTTCCGGCAAGACGAATCGCGATTAGAAATGCACATAGGAACTCCTGGAGAAGAGTTGTTGGTTGTGCGCATGCATGCAGAAATGCGCGATCGCGCACGTGCACACGCACGGCAAAGATTGGCGCCAGGCAGCATATTTAGAGATGTTAGATGCTGACTGGTCTTCAGCTCCCCCGTGTCCTGCTTGTTCCTGTGTGATTCCTTTGTTGCTGACCTGGTTTGTTCCTGACCCGACTCTGATTGCTCTCCTGATACTGATTCCTGACTTCGGCTCTGACCCTGACCTTGCCTTTCCTTCTGATTCTGTACTTTGCTGCCTGACTATTGATGACCCTGGCTATTCCTATGACACTGCTCCTGTCTCTTACCCTCACTACCTGCCTTGCTCTGGTGCATGCCTGGCAATGTACAAGACCTGCTCTGCTTGTTACTACTGTGCCTGGATCAGAAGATCATCAGTCTTCCAGGGTCATCATCTGCAAGAGCTGCAAACAACAACTACTGCTTACCAATCATTAGATTTGGTGGCTGCATTTTTTTAGGCCTTTACCCTCTGTTTTCACCTGGTGATCCTGGCCAGAAACAAACCTCCTGCAATTTACAGACACCAATCCGGATGAAGAATCACGGGGCAGGTTTGGACAACAGCATTGTCAGTCTAGGGGGGAGGGGGTGTTAGATGTACTAGCAGATTAAAATATACTACCAAATTGCAGCTAAACTCCAGCTAATACTCTATAATCGGCAAACAGTATTTTTTTTTGTGTGTGAAAATATTAAGGAACAAAACAGACTAAACCAAAAAAGGGGGTTAACCACTTTAATACTGTGCACTTTTACCCCCTTCCTGCACAGGCCAATTTTCATCTTTCAGTGCTCACACTTTGAATGCAACACTATACCCAAACTACATTTTTATATTTTTTTGAGACAGATACAGGTAAAACTCGAAAAATTAGAATATCGTGCAAAAGTTAATTTATTTCAGTAATGCAACCTAAAAGGTGAAACTAATATATCAGATAGACTCATTACATCTAAAGCAAGATAGTTCAAGCTGTGATTTGTCATAATTGTGATGATTATGGCGTACAGCTCATGAAAGCCCCAAATCCACAATCTCAGAAAATTGTGAAAAGGTGCAATATTCTAGGCTCAAAGTGTCCCACTCTAATCAGCTAATTAAGCCATAACACCTGCAAAGGGTTCCTGAGCCTTTAAATGGTCTCTCAGTCTGGTTCAGTAGGAATCACAATCATGGGAAAGACTGCTTACCTGACAGTTGTGCAGAAAACCATCATTGACACCCTCCATAAGGAGGGAAAGCCTCAAAAGGTAATTGCAAAAGAAGTTGGATGTCCCCAAAGCGCTGTATCAAAGCACATTAATAGAAAGTTGTGTGGAAGAAAAAGGTGCACAAGCAGCAGGGATGACAGCAGCCTGGAGAGGATTGTCAGCAAAAGGCCATTCAAAAGTGTTGGACTTTCACAATGAGTGGACTGAGGCTGGAGTCCGTGCATCAAGAGCCACCACATACAGATGGATCCTGGACATGGGCTTCAAATGTCGTATTCCTCTTGTCAAGCCGCTCCAGAACAACAAACAACATCAGAAGCGTCTTACCTGGGCTAAAGAAAAACAGACCTGGTCTGTTGCTCGGTGGTCCAAAGTCCTCTTTTCTGATGAGAGCAACTTTTGCATCTCATTTGGAAACCAAGGACCCAGAGTATGGAGGAAGAATGGAGAGGCACACACTGCAAGATGCTTGAAGTCCAGCGTGAAGTTTCCACAGTCTGTGTTGATTTGGGGAGCCACGTCATCTGCTGGTGTTGGTCCACTGTGCTTTATTAAGTCCAGGGTCAACGCAGCCGTCTACCAGGAGATTTTGGAGCACTTCATGCTTCCTTCCGCAGACAAGCTTTATGGGGATGCTGACTTAATTTTCCAGCAGGACGTGGCACCTGCCCACCCTGCCAAAAGTGCCAAAACCTGGTTCAATGACCGTAGGATTACTGTGCTTGATTGGCCAGCAAACTCGCCTGACCTGAACCCCATAGAGAACTCCATAGAGAATCTATGGGGCATTGCCAAGAGAAAGATGAGACATGAGACCGAACAATGCAGAAGAGCTGAAGGCCGCTATTGAAGCATCCTGGTCTTCCATAACACCTTAGCAGTGCCACAGGCTGATAGCTTCCATGCCATGCCGCATTGAGGCAGTAATTGCTGCAAAAGGGGCCCAAACCAAGTACTGAGTACATATGCTTGCTTATACTTTTCAGAGGTCCGATATTGTTCTATGTACAATCCTTGTTTTATTGATTGCATGCAATATTCTAATTTTCCGAGATTGTGGATTTGGGGTTTTCATGAGCTGTAAACCATAATCATCACAATTATGGCAAATCACAGCTTGAACTATCTTGCTTTGCATGTAATGAGTCTATCTCATATATTAGTTTCATCTTTTAAGTTGCATTACTGAAATAAATGAACTTTTGCACGATATTCTAATTTTTCAAGTTTCACCTGTAGAACTTTCTTTTGGTGGTATTTAATCTCCATTGGGTTTTTTATGTTTTGAGAAAAGTGAAAAATACTGAAATTTGGAAAATTTAATTTTACAAATAAGTAGTTTATCTTTATACATTTAAGCAAACATTTATACTGCTACATATCTTTGTTAAAAATAACACAAATTAGTGTATGTTGTTTAATCGGTGTGAATGTTAGAGTCCACAAGCTATGATACGTACCATTGAAATTGGTCAATTCTGTACTGACTATCTCATTTCTTGAGGCTCTAAAATGCCAGGACAGTACAAATACCACCCAAATTACCCCTTTTTGGAAAGTAGACAGTCCAGGGTACATAGTAAGAGGCATGGGGAGATTTTTCTTTGATTTCCAATTCCTTGGAAAATGAAGAAATTAAATAAAACTTGGGTTTTATTTCACAAAATTGTCATCTTAACAAGTTATTTCTCTCACACAGCATAGGCATACTTACAATTGCACCCTAAAATACATTCTGTTACTCCTCCTGAGTATGGCAATATTACATGTGTGAGACTTTTTTTCACAGCCTAGCCATGTAGAGAGGTGCAACATCCAAGGAGCACCTTCAGGTGCTCTAGGGACATAAATTACACATCTAATTTTCTGATTACCTATCACACATTTGAAGGCCCTGGAGTACCAGGACAGTAGAAAACATTCACAAAATGAGAAAGCAAACATCCCAACATACAGTATATGTGTAAACCTCAGCTCACTCATTTTAATAAGATAAAATGTAATGGTTACATTACATGTGCTCTTCTACACACAGTCCATCTTACAGTAGAACTTCAGGAGTACTGTACTTAAGAGTGCAGGAGTCAGGAGTATGAAAAGTAAAACACAAGGACGAAAATTTTATCTAAACTGGAGTAGCAGAATCGGAACTGTGGATGACAATCAATCAGCTTCGATCTTCAGCTTGCTCAGTTAAGCTTTGGAAATGAAAAATATAAGCTGTTTGGTTGCTATGCACAGCTGCTTCAAATAGTAAAAATTATCTATAGTGTAGGGGTCAGGAATGCATAACGCACAGGGTACAACCAAATCACCCCCTCTTCTCAGTACAACCCCCCCCCCCAAGCTCAAATCCCCTCCCAGCCTACCCTCTCAGTACAGACCCCCTACAGTACAGACACCACCATTCCTCAATCCCCAGTACAAACCTCTCAGTAATAGAACCCCCCCCCTTCCCCCAGTACAGACTCCGCAGTACAGCCAACACCCCTCTTCTCCACATTACAGAACCTCTTCATACAGGCACCCTTTATCTTAGACCACACCCCCTTAGTGCATCACTAACTGGTGATCTAACCAGTAAGTCTGTTGTTTTTCAACAACACAAGCTGTCCTGCAGATTTAGCAATTTGGCCGGTTCAGCAGGGACCAGCCGAATTTCTATCATTTTGTGTACAACCAGCCTATCAGGTTTTTCCCAAACAATCAGTGCCAATTCAACTTGCTGTTTGACCGAAAAAAATGAATCATGTATTTCCAGCCTCTGTCAATAAGATCCCGAATGAGGTCCATGTCTTCCAAATCAGGATGAATACAGAGCATTTGCACACCTCAAAGACAGCAAATACCCAAAAAAGACACCAGGATGCAAGAACAGAGCAGAAGGATAAGGAACTAGATTTTTTTTTGCATTTCAATACATAGGCATCTTGTTTAGATACATTTAAATTCCAACAGTTTACTGATCAATTATGCAAGAACTTTTTGTGCTAGAAAAAAAATGCATATAAAAAAACTCTTACAGCTGTGTAGCCTTACTGGCCTTCCCAGTTGAATACATTAGTAATCAAATATCTGAATTTCTAACTATCCAAAGAATGTTTAAGAACAATGTGGCACATGTAGCAACTAGAATAGACTAGGTATGTGTTGAAGACAACAGGTTTAGAAAGGACTGATATAGCCTGTTACAGAGCCATGAAGGACATAGGGATCGTGTCTCTTTAAAGTGCAACTCAATTTTTGATAACAAAAATTAAAAAATAGCTTCCCATATAGATTAATACAAATACTAAAAGTATTCAATTGCAATTAAAAGACAAAGAAGGAGTACAAGCCATGTTTGCTGTCTGTCAGCACCTGATGTTGTGCGCACTGGACCCATGAGCCAGTAAAGCAGCCTTTCTCAACCAGGGTGCCCTGGGGTGCCTTGAGGTGTCTTCAGAGGTGCCTTGGCAAAATGTATAAAAATTGCCCAAATCTTGTATACAAGCCAGCGGGTGGAACAAGCCTGCCTTTTAGTTACACAAAATCAAAGGTTTTCATTATGCACCATTACGACCTTCCACCCACTGGCGTCCTGACAACCAATGACATCATCAGTTGATAAGGAGGATGTCAGCTTCCTGCACAGCATCCTAGTTTGTCCCTCCCCTGCCCCTCTCCGTCAGTGCCGGGGACACATTAGCTCAGTGATGGGGAAAACTGAGGGAGAAGAGAAACACTGGAATACTAGTCAGTCAATAAATCACCTGTAATGTTGGGTGTCCTACATGTGTGGATGTTGCTGTGTTATATAAAACTATTAAAATAGTTTTTCACATTTTAGAATGGGGTGCCCTTTTAACATTATGGACAGTGTAGAGGCACCCCATTTTAGAATGGAGTGCATCAAGACTGTTAATAATTTTAAAGGTTGCCTTAGGACTGTCCATAATTTTAAAGGGTGCCTTGACTGAAAAAAGGTTGAGAAACACTGCAGTAAAGTATAATTATCCAATAAAGAAATAGCTGAGACACCTTGGTATGCACCCAGAAAGGCTGTTTTTGAGTAATGTGTTTAATTAGCCCACAGATTTATTTTTTATAGAGCTGTGAATTCATGAACTGCAAAATCTCAAACTGGATTAGATGTTCCAGCCACACAGTTAATGAACAAAGTGGTTGTATGGGCTCAGGAAATGTCAGAATAAACCTACAAAAGCCTTGGTTAGGTTGACTTTTCCTCTATATGTGTTTCTAAAGCCAGCCATAGATGGATCAAACCTTCGTCAGTTCAGGTTCAGCAAGGGCCGACCAAAATTAAATCCATCTATGGGTAGGCTGGTTGTACTGAAGTCGATCCATCGATCAACTTAAGTACAACCAGCCTGTTGGGTTTTTTGCACGCAATTACTGTTGGCAGCTATAGCTATCAGCAGTACTCATTGTGCTCTGCCAGAAGAAAAAGCTCCCTGCCAGCAGAACACAATAGCATTGCGGGATGGATCAAGTCAGTCGCAGGAAAGAAAATCTATGGCTTGTCTATGCTTTTTGTGCATGTAAATTTTTTTACCTACCTAATCTAATGTATCTTTTGTTTTTTAAATACTAAAAGGTCAAGTACACAGATGATTTTATTGCAGCATACCAGTTCTTAAAGTGAAACTAAACTCTGGTTTACAAATATGTATTTCTATTCAAGTATATATTCCTAGCTCAAAAAAACTATGTGCTATTGTTCCCGGTCAAATCTCCAAATTCCTTTTTTTGGTTGCTGTGATCCAACTTCCAACTAACTTGTACTTTCAAACATAAGTTTTCTTTTGAAGGATTTGTTTTTCTTTGTTTTCACCTGGTGACCCAGCCAGTAACACACTCCCTGTTCTAGAGTGTCTCCATTCTGGCAGAGGAACAATGGATACACATTTGGACAGTAACATTTTCAGTCTGGGAAGAGGGCATTGTTAGATGCACTAACAGATTTAGATGGACTAGACCAGTGGTCTCCAAACTGCAGCACTACCATCTCACCACAGTCCTAATAAGGGACACATGCTATACAGTTGTGACCAAAATTATTCAACCCCCAATGCTGTAAAGGGGTTTAGGGACTATAGTGTACATTTGGAATTGTATTCAGAATCAAATCCTACAAGGACGTTGTAACTACCCAAATGCAACTAAAATGACATCAATTGTTTATGTAATACAGTAGTAAATGGTTCTTATGTGGTTTCTTCATTGCCACAATTATTCAACCCCTTAAAGACTACCACTCTGAAGAACAGAGGTTCATACAGGTGCTTTCCATCAGGTATTGAAAACACCTGTGGATGTCACCGAGCAGCAATCAAGCATAATAAGCACCAATTAGGCAGCTTTAAAATGACTGTGATACTCAGCTCCTTCTAGACATTTACTGGTGTGGTTACAAACATGGTGAAGGCAAGAGAATGGTCCAGGAAGACAAGAGAAGAGGTGATTTCTCTTCACAGGAAGGGCAATGGCTATAAGAAGATTGCAAAGATGTTAAACATACCAAGAGACACCTTAGGAAGCATCATTCGCAAATTCAAGGCAAAGGGCACTGTTGAAACGCTACCTGGTCGTGGCAGAAAGAAGATGCTGACTTCGACTGCTGTGCGCTACCTGAAGCGTAGAGTGGAGAGAAGTCCCCGTGTGACTGCTGAGGAACTGAGAAAAGATTTGTCAGATGTGGGTACAGAAGTTTCAGCCCAGACAATAAGACGCACACTGCGTAATGAAGGCCTCCGTGCCAGAACTCCCAGGCGTACCCCCTTGCTGTCTCCAAAGAATAAGAAGAGTATGCCAAAAGCCATGTGGACAAACCACAAAAGTTGTGGGATAGTGTTCTGTGGACTGATGAAACAAAATTAGAACTGTTTGGGCCCATGGATCAACGCTATGTTTGGAGGAGGAAGAACAAGGCCTTTGATGAAAAGAACACCTTGCCTACTGTGAAGCATGGTGGAGGGTCAATCATGCTTTGGGGCTGTTTTGCTTCTGCAGGTACAGGGAAGCTTCAGCGTGTGCAAGGTACCATGAATTCTCTTCAGTACCAGGAGATATTGGATGGAAACGTGATGCAGTCCGTCACACACCTGAGGCTTGGGAGACGTTGGACCTTTCAACAGGACAATGATCCCAAGCATACCTCCAAGTCCACTAGAGCATGGTTGCAGAGGAAAGGCTGGAACATTTTGGAGTGGCCATCGCAGTCACCAGACTTAAATCCGATTGAGAACCTCTGGTGGGACTTAAAGAAAGCAGTTGCAGTGCGCAAGCCTAAGAATGTGACTGAACTGGAGGCCTTTGCCCATGAAGAATGGGCGAAGATACCCGTAGATCGCTGCAAGACACTTGTGTCAAGCTATGCTTCACGTTTAAAAGCTGTTATAACTGTAAAAGGATGCTGTACTAAGTACTAAGATTGAATGTCACTTGGGGGTTGAATAAAACTGATAATGCTGTGAGCACAGAAAAGACATTTGTGGTTATTTCATTATAACTGTTATGTTATATTTGTCTGACCTACAAGTGCCTCTTTAATGTAAATGTAAGCAAGATGACTGAATGATCAAAAGCAATGTCAAACTGGCCAAAACACTCAATTTCAGTGGGGGTTGAATAATTTTGGTCACAACTGTATATGACCTGACTTAGCGGTTTGGTCATATACATAAGGTGAGAGCACAACCTGTGGAGGTGTACACGTAATGTTTTTGGATTTATCACACGAGGTGAACTGAGGAGCATTCCTTTTTTTATACAACAGTGGATGTAAGATAACCACGGATTTTGCATGGACACTTGTTCTTTTGTTGGATGATTTAAGTTGTTTATTTATTGATAGTGGAGTTCGGCATCACATTGCTATTTAAAAATACTTAACACATTGTAAGGGTATGTGTATGGTGTGAGCAATTCACAATTATTTACAAAGGATATTATTTGATATTTGCACTTAGAATAGCAGCTAACAAGATTTTTCTGTTTATCTTCTTGGAGATGGTACACCACACTCTAGCCAATCCTTTAAAGTGCACTCTAATCCAGTGTAGTATTATTATCCATATTGCATTTAATGTTTATTTGCACCATTTATTGCTGATTCGCTGGTTTACGTATTGGTTTTAGTTTACTGGTACAGAACCTGATTCCTGGTTACTTTTGTACAGGTATTACTCTGTCTAGTATATTGTGTCCAAATTCACCTGTTGTATGTTTTGTATTGTTCAAATCACCATCTATTGCAACCCATATCAGCAGATTGAGTGCAAATACCACCAAACAGGGGTTTGTATATTTTCTGATAGGAACCCACAGCCAGTTTAACCACTTGCCTGCCAGGCACTTATACCCCCTTCCTGCCCAGGCCAAGTTTCAGCTTTCAGGGCTGTCTCACTTTGAGTTACAATTGCGCGGTCATGCAACACTGTACCCATATGACATTTTTATAATTTTTTTCATACAAATAGAGCTTTCTTTTGGTGGTATTTTCTCACTGCTGGGTGTTTTTATTTTTTGCGCAATAAACAAAAAAAGAGCAAAAATTTAGAAAAACATTTTTTTTTACTTTTGTTTCTATTACAGTATAAAATTTTGCAAACAGGTAATTTTTCTCCTTCACTGATGTGCGTTGATGAGGCTTCACTGATAGGCAGCACTGATGGGCACTGATAGGCAGCACTGATGAGGTGGCATTGATAGGTGGCACTAATGAGCTGGCACTGATGGGCGGCACTGATGGGCGGCACTGATGGGCGGCACTGATGGGCAGCACTGATGGGCACTGATAGGCAGCATTGATAGGTGGCACTAATGAGCTGGCACTGATGGGCGGCACTGATGGGCGGCACTGATGGGCGGCACTGATGGGCGGCACTGATGGGCGGCACTGATGGGCGGCACTGCTGGGCGGCACTGCTGGGCGGCACTGATGGGCGGCACTGCTGGGCGGCACTGATGGGCGGCACTGCTGGGCACTGCTGGGTGGCACTGCTGGGCACTGCTGGGTGGCACTGCTGGGCACTTTTGGCACCACTGTTGGGCACAGATGGGAGGCACTGGTGGGTGGCACTGCTGGGCACCGATCATTGGAGCCGATTCCTCCTCTGACAATTGCTGGTTGTCAGCAGTACTTTCCTCACGCTGTGACAGCGAGAGGAAAGTGCAGCGGATAACCGGCAACTGCATTTACCGGTGATCTGCTGTGTCATTGGACACGGCTGATCACGTCGTAAAAGGCCGCTGTGATTGGCCTTCTACCACATCACGTGATCAGCTGTGTCCATAGGACACATTGATCACAGAGATCGCCGGGTGAGCGTCCCCGGGGGCGCTGGAGGGCGCATTATGGGAGGACGCATGCAGCCATCATTCAGCTATCTGCGGTCAGCCAGTGGTTAAAGGTATTTATACTTGTATCTTAAGCCCCCCCGGTCACATCGGGTGCAATCTGGCATGTGATTTGCATGCCAGGCAACACCAAGTTGCACCCTATTGTCCGCTATTAGAATGGTCATATCGGTGCGATTCCGAATTGGTCGTAGCCGCACCGATTTCTAAAGTAGTGCATGCACTACTTTTGTTGTGATTTGCATAGACATCTGTGTCAGATGTCTTGCAAACCGATTTTGAAATTTTGCGACTTCACTGTAAGTCGCACGATTTCAAAATCGGCTTTGATGTGACTGGGGCATTATTTGCGTTTGCAGTGACTTTTATTCAACCAGGTGTGTCAGAGGGGCTGAAGTAGTTCTTGGAGTCAAGACACAGAACAGAGAACCCAAAATTATCAAGCGACCCTTTTGGGGGTAGTGCTACATATATATATGAAAATACCATTGTAAGCACAAACGTCAGTGTTAAATGGTTTGGCTCAACCCTATACATACCACCTTTACTGAACAGGAGGTTGAAAAATAACAGACTTACTGACAAGATCAACAGGGAAAAAAATCTAAAAAAAGAAAACTAATGCAGCAACCACATTTAAGGATTGGTAAGCTGCAATATAATAAATATTTGGTTTTGGGCTTAGTACCACTTTATTGTAAGTATAATGTTTTAACAAATAACTTTAAACAAAATTAATGTATATAAAATTCAAATGTGTTTTTAGCTTTTATAAAAGCAATATGTATACTACATTAATATGTGGAATATCAATGGATTTGGTAATGATATTACATTTGTTGTATTGCTATGCAGTTTAAAGTGGAATTAGACCTAAAAGCAAATATTTATAATATTGCAGCTTACAAATTCATAGATGTGATATCTGCATTAGTTTTCTTTTTTAAACTTTCATTTATTTTCACCTGGTGATCTGGCCAGTAAGTCTATTATTTTTTAACAGAACAAGCTGTTCTGCAGATGTAGTAGTTGGAGGGTTGAGACAAACCATGTAAAACTGACGAGGTGCTTTCGATCAGCTTTACAATAATTGGCACTTATCCCAAAAAAGAACAAAACTGTTGCAGTAACTGTATATAAAATGTTAGCTGGAGTTTGTCTTTTGGTTACTGTATCTAAATCTGCTAGTCCATGTAACACTCCCCTACCCCCAGACTGACAATACTGCTGTCTGCTGTGCCCTCTGTGCTCCTTCATCCAGAGTGTGGACACTCTAATACAGAAGGTGTGTTACTGGCCAGATCACCAGGTGAAAACAGAGGGGAAAAACCTAAGAGAAAGAAAATTAATGCAGCCATGATATCTAATGATTGGTAAAGTGAAATATATAAAAGTTTTGGTTTTAATACCGCTTTAAGGTCCAATGGAGGTAATGGCAGACTTTCTCCGGTTTTACTGCATTTTTATAATTTTCTTTACTGTAACTATACTCTGATATAAATCCAATAAAAATTATTGCTCTAGGCAAACTTTGGCTACGCCACTGGCCACAGATGCAGAATCTCAGCGGGGTCTGTCCTTGAAATCTATTCAGCACAGGGGCGGACTGACCATTCCAGCACTCGGGCACTGCCCGAGGGCCCAGGGTCAGTAGGGGGCCCCATGAAATGCCCCTGGTACACTTTTTTTTTTATAGGCTTTTTTGGGTGTGGGCAAGGGCACAGGGGCCCCATGATCCCCTATTGCCTGGGGGCCCCATGAGTTGTCAGTCCGCCCCTGATTCAGCAATATGTATACAAGCTACACAACTGCTAGTTTCTTTTAAAAAAAACTTTATAGTTCCCTTATATAACACATCCTGCCAGACTATGCTCCTCCTCTACAGTAATGTGTTTCACCCCACCCAGGGCTTAATCATAGAGGCTCTATGTGCTATGATCCATACTTGAAAAAGGGAGAATATAAATGTTCTTACTTTCCCGCTTGGTAAAATAAAACTGATTCCTGGCTCAGGGGTTTGGAAGTGCAGCAATTTTGTGAGCATACTGATTCACCCAGTCAACCAATTGAGTTCTGGCTGAACGCAAAGGATATGTTACAAACCTGCCTGCAGCTTTGGAATGAGAAGTAACATATTTAGATTGCCTGTCTAAAACGTGTAGGCGTTAGTCAGGGCCGGTGCTAGACTATTCTGCGCCCTAGGCAAGACCAGCTACTTGCACTCCCTCCCCCTCAAAATAAATAAAAATGTTTAAAAACAAGATATTAAATCAACAAAACATGAAGCTGCTAAATTTCTTTTAATTTGCAAAAATAAGTTTCAAAGGATCCCACCAGCACCAATATTAAAGACAAAATCAGTGTCACGGACGAACTATATCTGTGGCTGACAGTGGCAGGGTGACAGTTGCAGTGAGTGGAGGATGATGGATCCACACTCTGACAGATCCCAGGATGGAATTCCTCAGGCAATGGAGGAGATAAAATGTTGTGACAGCAGACAGCCCAGCCCACACACACATACAGAGAGCACCTGAACTAAGCGATCCCACAGTGACAGATCCGACACAACATACCACCAACACTGACACAGATCAGCAGGCACTAGAAGAGCAGGCTTTGGGATTGTGATGATGTCATCACTCACTGACACATTGCACATGTGATGGATGGCTGGCTGGCCAGGTCACACTCACACAGACACAAGGCACATCTCCGCCTCCCCTGATGAATAGGAAGAGAAGGGCTGGAACTCCACATTGATCAGCAGCAGCCACCAGCCAGCTTGCAGTAAGGGACTGAGTCTGAGAGGAACACTGGAAGGAACAGCAGCTCAGCTGTTACACTGGCCCCAGACACTGGGCATCTTCCTCTGCCTTTTCTTCCTCCCCTCTGCCGCCCCTCCCCTCAGCTGGAGGATCATTCATGACATGGTGGTGCCCCTAGGTGGCAGTGCACCCTAGGCGGCTGCCTAGTTTGCCTAGTGGAAGCAAAATGCCCTGATTAGTGGCCACCCCTGTTAAAGGGTATAGATTGGACTGTAAAGGACTGCATTATCAGCTGCCTTACCATCACTCTTGCACATTCTTCTCTCTGCTTACTCTGATTTCACTGAACCCTGAGAGATTTTCAGTGTGCATTAGAAGGTGCAGCAAGTCAGATAGGATCTGCCTTATATCCTGACAGAAGGATATCCAGCATTATCTAGCTCTTTCCTCAACAGCATTATTATTCCAAGCCCGTCTCAATCGTTCACTGGATTTCAGTTCTTTCAATCAGGGAAGCTCAGCAGTACATGTGGATATTACATAGGGCAATATGCAAGCAAATGCATTCTACCTAGGAACAACCATTCCTCCAGACTGACATCCACCCATCAAGGCATTTTTATATTTGCATACCTTCTCCAAAGAGTTGGCCCACTGCATGCATCAGGGATTAGAGAAGTACGGAGTCAAGGTCCTGCAATGTATTCAGAAGCTGACCCCTCCCACCAGCTATGAGGTGGTATCAAAAAGTTCCAAGATTAGTTTTGTAGCATGCCAACAGATTGCAGCACAAGGCTACATGCACAGTGACCGGGACCACTGACCTTCATAAGTCAGTGTTCCGAAAGGCATCATCCTGTGTACATCGGGAGCTGTGTAACTGGTGCTATTCTGACCATGTGCATTACCACATCTGCTATTTCATCATGGACAGCAAGTTAGAACAAAGAGCAAATGTGAAATTCTGTGTGAAACTGTGCTAATCTGCCACAGAGATGTTTGACATGATTCGGCAAGTTTGCGGCGATGCTGCAAAGAGTCATTCAAGGTCTTTTGAGTGTTCAAGAGCGAAAGAACATCACTGCAACTTATGCATGATGATTGTCAGAGAACAATCCACAACATTGCTTCCATTGTCCCTGTGTAATAGGGAACAGTCTAGGCAATCTTCATGTGTGATTTGAACATGCACCATGTTCCTGCCAAGTTTGTCCTCAGGCTGCAATGATCTCACTTCTGCACCCACCCTATTCACCAGATTTAGCTCTTGCAGACTTCACCCTCTTCCCAAAGATGAAGATCTAGGTCAAAGGTTGCCGTTTTGACAACATTGGCGAGATCCAGCGTCAAAAGCAGAGGATGCTTGACACACTTCGAAAAGAAGACTTCCAGGACACATTCCAGAAGTGACAGGAACGCTGAGAGCACTGTCTTGCTGTGCAAGGGGCCTATTTTGAAGGTGCAAGTGTATAAGACTAGATAAAGTACTAGATAAATAAAGTACTAGATAAAGTACATTCTGGTAAACAGAGCTAGTCTCGAAACATTTTGATACCACCTCGTATGATCTGCCTATATTGCATATAGAAGCAACAACCTAGTGATGACATCATTGAGTCTAAAATAAAATATGAAACGAAAAGGAAAATATTTTATTGGAAAAATATAATTAGTATGTTGATGAGGGAGGAACCAGGAAACCATCTGTGTGTCATGGTGTGCTGCATTAAAAAAATCTGCATGCCTGGTTTTAGCCCCTTGCAAAGGTTTGGCAGCCAATCCATACTGAATAAACTGTGTAAAGCGTTACTAAACCCTGGACCCTGCATTCACTATATCTGGTCTCCCACAGTACACAGAACATGGAAGTGCAATTATTTTAGTAAATATAAACTGCTAAATACCTTTTCTTATCAGCAGTTAGAGCAGTCTTGTGACTTCTATCAGTGTCCAGCTGAGCACTAGTTAAAGCTTGTAGGACGAGTTTTCATTTTGCTATAGAAGGATGCAGAACCCCTGACCTCTGGACAGTGCTGATTGGCCCTGTGCTGATCACATGCACGCTCCCAAGAAAAAAAAAAAAACCTCTCTAGCAATACACACCAAACTGAGCATGTGCAGAGTGGCTCCACATGATATGTCGTATCAGGAGATAAGAGAGGGACACTAGAAGAAGGGGAGGATCAGAGAAGTCAGGATCAAACAGCGTTTTTACACAATGCAGAGGATTATCCCCTTAGGTTCCACAGTGAGTATAACAAGCATGCTTTACTGCATATACAGACTGATTTTACTGTTGTGGGTTTAATAACACTTTAAACTCGAATTCCCTCAATACACCTCCCCTTTTCCAAATAAAATGACAACCACTTAATGACATGGTGCTGATCCCTGCAGCATTTAGGATCCTTCCACTGCTACAGGAAGAAGAGCGTGAGAAGGACAAACCCAGATGGAAAAACAGGTGTTTATATTAAAATAACAAACAAAAATAGTGAGAGCTCAGAAAGGTGCTAGCGCTTAAGAGTAAACCAACCCAAAAAGAACTAATATGATAATAGTGCAGCACTAGGAAAAATTGAAATCCAGATATAGATATTAACCCTTTCAATACCGTGCAATTTTACACCTTCCTGCCCAGGCCATTTTTCAGGTTTCAGCGCTCTCACACTTTGAATGACAATTGCGCGGTCATCCAACACTGTATCCAAACTAAAATTTTATCATTTTCTTCACGCAACTAGAGCTTTCTTTTGGTGGTATTTAATCACCGCTGGGGTTTTTATTTTTTGCTAAATTAAGAAAAAAAGACCAAAAATTTTGAAAAAAAAACACATTTTTCTTTGTTTCTGTTATGAAAGTTTACAAATAAATAATTGTTCTTCATAAATTTAGGCCGAGATGTATTCTGCTACATGTCTTTGGTGAAAATAACACAAATTAGGATGTATTATTTAGTTTGTAGGAAAGTTATAGAGTTCACAAACTATGGTATATATCTGAAAATTGATCAATCCTGAAGTACTGACAGCCAATCTAATTTCTTGAGGTCCAAGAATGTCAGAATAGTACAGATATCCCCCAAATGACCCCTTTTTGCAGAGTAGACAGTCCGACGTACTTCATAAGAGGCATGGCGAGTTTTTTGAAGTTGTATTTTTTTGTCATAATTTTTCGGAAAATGAAAAAATTTAAAAAATTATTTTCACTATTTTTTTTTTTACATACTGTCACCAGTGCAGTACAGCGTCATCATATAACTGGCATGGCGGTGAAAAGGGACACTGACTGGTGACAGTATGAAAAAAAAAATTTTTTTTTTAAATTTTTTTTTTATTTTTTTAGTATTTTTAATTTTTTATTACATTTTTTTTAATTTTTTTTTTTCATATTTTACTATGACCAAAGTAGTACAATGTTACCATAGTAACATTGTACTACTTTGGGGAAGTGATCAGAATTTTCTTCTTTTTTTTTTTACACAATTTGCTTATAGCAAAGAATTACTTTGCTATAAGCAAGCATTTACCTGAATGAAATCGATTCATTCAGCTTTTTTTTTTTTTTTGTGCTTAGCTGTGATTTGGTCACAGCTAATCACATGACATGTGCATGTGATTAGCTGTGACCATTCACAGCTAGGCACTAGTATACAACTGCCATTGGCCGGGCGGCTAATGGTTAATATATAACTGTGATGAAAAAAAACATATAACTTAAAGACAGTTGACAGTGAATCAAAATCACAAACTATACATGATTAATACACCCAATATAGTGACTAAAGTGCTATGTGCAAAATAAGTAACACAATCTACATAATTCATAAAGTGATAAAACTAAATATAGAAAATAAATAATTACAAATAAAAATCAGTCCATGGACAATAAAATGATGTGCATAGGGACAGTCCAAACAAATTAGCTTCAAACTTGGCTGTGCTATTCCCAAAGGTGCACATCTTCAGTATAATCCACCACCACAATGCACTCACCAGAAACTAGAGCAAATGAAGTATGGTCATATACTGTTGCCAAGAAAACATGGGACCTCTCTTGGTGTCTCCTTATTTGGAAATACAATACATTGGCCAGGATAGGAAAGCAGACCCTGCTGGGGAGATAGCTCACCACACGGAGCCCAGATAATGTATATATAGTGTAGTAATTATTATAGTAAAAACCAAAAAACAAATCCACGTGGAATGTATATATGTAAAAACAGCCGGCACTTACTAAGATGGTCGCCAATCCAAACATGGGCTCGGTGGCGTGACGTCAGCATGTAAGGCTCCACCCAGTTTTTACCTTATGAATTATGCAGATTTGGTTACTTATTTTGCACATAGCACTTTACTGTAGTCACTATATTGGGTGTATTGCTCATGCATAGTTTGTGATTTTGATTCACTGCCAACTGTCTTTAAGTTATATATGGTTTTTTTCATCATAATTCTATATTAATATCTATATCTAGATTTTTTTTATATTAATTTACTTCTCTGCAGCTCACTGGTTTGAGTAGTATGAGCCTTGGCAACTTTTTTGTGCACATAAAGCATTTCTTCTTACAAACAGTTATATCTTAGTACTCTATAGAAGTTTAGTAACAAATACGCTGCAAATTATTTAGTAGTTAGTTATTTATAAATTTTGTCTGCTGTGACTTTTTTTGCAGTTGTTAAAATAGACAATTGTATTCCTCTGAACCTGTGAATCATTGGCACACCACTTCTCGCTATCATTTGCATTTTCAATATTTAATCACAGGGATAAATAAATAATTAAACATCTTGGTGGATAGAAAGAAGTATGGATGACAAGCAGAGAAAATTTTGTTCTGGAATATATGACAAGCTATTAATTTTGCAGGACCTAATGCTCTTTTTTTAATATATGTGTTTATGGAAATACTGTACTCGCACATGCCATCAGTTCATTTGTTTTACTCGTTGATAGGCAGGCATGGGTTGGTAAAGCTAACACACTTCCTATGCTGTTCCTCCATAGGTACACTACAGTGGAAATGTGACATTAGGATAGGAAATGTGTTATTGTGGCAGGATCAATAGATGTAAATAGAGGAAAAAAGCATGAAGAAAGAAGAAGACTTTTAGCTATTACATTTAAGAACTGATAAGTTCAAATGTACTTTTGTCATTGGGTTAGGATATATTTTAAAGTGATTGTACATTTAAAAAAACAAATACCATATTTTTCTCTCTATAAGACGCACCTGACCATAAGACACACCTAGATTTTAGAGGAGGAAAACAGGAAAAAAAATATTCTGAACCAATGGACTGCAGACATAGTACAGGAGATGACCAGAGGCTGCGGACACAGTACAGGAGATGACCAGAGACTGCAGACATAGTACAGGAGATGACCAGAGACTGCGGACACAGTACAGGAGATGACCAGAGACTGCGGACACAGTACAGGAGATGACCAGAGACTGCGGACACAGTACAGGAGATGACCAGAGACTGCGGACACAGTACAGGAGATGACCAGAGACTGCGGACACAGTACAGGAGATGACCAGAGACTGCGGACACAGTACAGGAGATGACCAGAGACTGCGGACACAGTACAGGAGATGACCAGAGACTGCGGACACAGTACAGGAGATGACCAGAGACTGCGGACACAGTACAGGAGATGACCAGAGACTGCGGACACAGTACAGGAGATGACCAGAGACTGCGGACACAGTACAGGAGATGACCAGAGACTGCGGACACAGTACAGGAGATGACCAGAGACTGCGGACACAGTACAGGAGATGACCAGAGACTGCGGACATAGTACAGGAGATGACCAGAAACTGCGGACAAACTGCAGGAGATGACCAGAGACTGAGGACAAACTGCAGGAGATGACCAGAGGCTGAGGACAAACTGCAGGAGATGACCAGAGGCTGAGGACAAACTGCAGGAGATGACCAGAGACTGAGGACAAACTGCAGGAGATGACCAGAGACTGAGGACAAACTGCAGGCGATGACCAGAGACTGCGGACACAGTGCAGGAGATGACCAGAGACTGCGGACATAGTACAGAAGAGCAGAGACTGCAGAACTTTGGGGAGCGGGTACCCAAATTTGACAGGTACCCACTCCCACTTCCACGGAGTTGTCCTTTCTCCTCCCTCCCCATAATCTTCTGGGACACGTGACAGGTCCCAGAAGATTACAGGGCCATTTACAAAGCACAGCACTTCTCGCGCATGCACAGTGGGCACCTGGCTGTGAAGCCTCAAGTTGTCACAGCTGCATGCCCGTGCCGGGGAGAGAAGACTGAGGAAACCGCTGGACCAAGGAACAGGTAGGATTGCGGGAGGTCTCAGAGAAAAGCCGAGTGGCTGGCCGGGTATTCTAACACAGGTGAAATACCGGGCCCATATTCGCTCCATAAGACGCACAGACATTTCCCCTCATTTTTTGGGGGGGGAAAAAGTGCGTCTTATGGAGCGAAAAATATGGTATATCTTACTTACCTGCTCTGTGTTATGGTTTTGCACAGAGCAGCCCCGATCCTCTTCTTCTCAGGTCCCCCACCAGTGCTCCTGGCCCCTCCCTTTGTCGCCGATTGTCCCCATAGCTAGTCATGTGCTCTGAAGGCACTCATGCATGCTTGATCCTGAGCCCCACTCTGTGTGTCCATAAGACACACAGAGCATGGCTCAGCTCCAGCCCGCTCCCTCCCCACATTTTATTGCATCACACAACTCCCTTTTTAACAGAACTTTATTTGAAGTGTACAATATGACACTTCATTGGTGTCACTGCACAGCAGTTGCAGTGACACTTTCTGTGCAGCGTCATGTGGGACTGAGCAGAGCAGTGCAATATTATGCAAAAATCTTGCATGATATTCCTCTACCCTGGAAGGGGGTTTAACACTGCTTTCTGATCTGAACATGATGCACAGAAAAGTATTGTTTTCTGTGTTATTGCTGCAATTTTTCATGAGTAAAAATGGATGTACCTGCATGTAGTGTCAATGGGCCCTAAATAGAACAGTGACAATGGTTTGATGATTTCAAATGGCAAAAAGGAATTTGGGGCATATTGAGCAATCTACTCCTGTGACTGTAAAAAAAGGTTATAACCCTTTCTCTAACCTATTATTAATTTTTTTTTTAATTGAATATGATTAATATGGAACTGTATGTTAAAATAGTGAGATGACAGTATGCCACAGAGCTGTGCTAAAGGCCCTGAGAAAAAAAGTCTAATCTTTTTCATAGTTTATGTATAGTAGCCAGGCATGTATATATTAGGAACTGTGGGTATACTATGATAACAATCCATTTTACAGGTTTACAAGAATTTGTGCTAAAATCTTTTTTTTTCAACGGAATAAAACTAGGAAACCAGTTTTATCAGATATGCTATTGTAAGCCGTGTACCGGGGTGGGCTCCCCAGGATACAGTGAAGTCACGAACGAGGAAAGAAACCCCAACACCAGCTTTTGCCACAACAGAATTTTACTTAGATGTGGCAAATAAACACAACCACAAATGCTGGGAACATACAATAAATTTACGTCCACCCAGCCCAAGGGCTGGGACCCTTGTGCTGCACAGCACGGCGCCTCCTGATGGATGAAGTTAGAAAGTGTAGTAATTTACCTACTGGCGGGCACAAAAAAACTGCCACACCTTACCTGTTATTACCCTAAAAGAGCAAGAATGGGTATGGGTGTATGGTATGGGCTAGCCTGCGGTGCAGCACAACAGCTTACAATCTTACACAAATCTACAGTATTCCCCCTCCCATAACTGGTCCTGTAGCATGTGCCTGAGTATTCCTTCTGAACAAAACGCCAGTCTGGCTTGCGTTTGTGGGATTTTATCAGCTCTCCAATGTGAAATGTCACTTTAAGTTGTGGAGTCCTTCCAATAATCAGTAACAACACTTGTGGCCTGACACAAACAGAGACCCTAACTAACTAACTATAGGCCTGGACTCAGTCTCAAGGCGCCAACACTGAAATGAGGTGCGTGCACAATCTTACCGACCCAGGTCTGCTTTGCATCCGCTGGTGAATCTGAGCAGAACAAATGTCTCTCCAACAAGCAAGCGATCTTGCCGTATATGTTGCTTAGTTCCTCTGGTCTCATCAGCTTCCTGGCAGCAATCTCATCAGCATTCCTGGCAGCAATCTCATCAGCTTTCTGGCAGCAAACTCATCAGCTTCACTCAGCTGCAGGTCTGGTTACTGAGGGACGCATGCACACCTGGATGTCATCGGATTCTCAGCTCACACGGCCCCTTCATTCAGCATCGTCCAAAACATGGCTGCAGTCTCCTCTTCCTGTTCACTCCAACTCCCCACCTCTTCATGAATATACAAATATCTATGCAGTCTGAGGCTGTGTTAGAAAAACAGTGACATCTTGTGGCTAAACCACAGAATGTCAGTCAAAACATTAATTTACTTTCACACAGTGTTCAAACAATGAGAGCTGTTTCCCCATCTCACACTATCTGCATACCATTTTTTTCAGATAAGATATCTGCCAAAATGTGTTCTTTTTTGTTGTCATTTTTATTATAGGGTGTTATGCTAGATAGCATACTGTAACAACAAATATGTTTGTTCTTTACCTGTGTAGAGTAGATAAGTATCCACTATACAGTGCAACTCAGCAGGTAAAAATGTTATATTGTGCCTAACATCTGTCACTGAGGGGTTTTCTTGTCACTATCACAAGCAGCTGAAGAGGTCACGTTAAGGCAATTGCCATTCTGATTTCTTGCATGGAAAAGCACACCAGGATGCCATTTAGGCTGGCCAAGAAGCTAATGTAGTATACAGTGGTATCATGTGCAGTTGCTTCATCCAAGTCTTCTCCTGAGGCTAGCATAACATAACGTGTCATGACCCTCATTTCATTAAAATAACAATTCAGTTTATGATTTTTTTTAAAGCAGTAGTGGAATACATATACAATATGTGCATAATTATTTGTGTATGCCTACAGTAGACGTGTTCATGTGTCTGTCCCTCACTCTCCCTGTATTAGTCAATTGGTTCATATCTCTAGGAGATGATAGTCAAACCTGAACTCATTGTACTTACTATATATTAGATGAATGAACAGACAAATTGCAGATATATGGTGGTAACAGGAAGGGAAGAGGTGCTTAATGTATGTTCTGATTAATGGCATTGCTTCACTTTTGGTGTGCTGTTTAAGAGGCCTGATAATGGCTATCAATGGCAGCATAACTATGGTTTCTGGGGACAGACTGAAGCAGGGTTTTTGATCACTGATTATGCTGTGGGGAATCGTTTTAAAGCCAAATGACTTATAGTTGGCAGGACTTTCTGTAAGAAAAGAGTTGCTTTAAGGTGTTGCTTTGTGCATTTAGACCATGCTATGAAAAACACTCTAAGACAGGCATAATGTTAATATTCACTTTTAAAAAATGGTTTAAAAACAGTACACCAAGGGGTGTTATTATAAAAAAAATTGCAGAGCTATTCATCCTATCAAGCTGCATGTATATTCGTTCTGTACAAATGCAAAAGCAATGATTCTCAGTTTTTTTTTTCTCCAGGTCTAATGTGCAGTATTAATTCATAGGAATCAAGAATATACTGCATTAGGGCACAAGAAGAAAATGACCATCAAAGTAAATAAGTTTTAATTCCATACAGGGGCGTATCTACCGCGAGGCAAACAAGGCATTTGTCTTGGGCAGCATTTTACAGGGGGGGCAGCACTGCCCCCAGGCATAAGGGACACATGTGGGTGTGAGTACCAAGGCCGCCATCAGAGGGGGCAGCCGACACACAAGTAGGGGGACCAGCTGCAGAGGAAGGTGGAGTAGTGGCATATTCCCAATGTGAGCAGGAAGCAGAGGCCGGGGCCCGCTGTCAGGCAGGCTTTGCGTGGGTGGTGAGGACAGGGGGTGCCAGCGGATTAGGAGGAAGAGGAGGATGAGGAAGGGTGGAGGAGCCCCCCAGCACTCTCTGTTGCAGATGCCAGGGAGATGGAACACAGGCTCAGCTACTGCTCCTGGCACCAGGTCATGATACCATCTGGACGAGCCGCTTCTGGACAGGTAAGAGCTTAGAGGACTGGTGCCTCCGCACTCCTGTCACATTGCCCCCCGTCACGCTGCCCTGCTTCTGTCCCACTGCCCCCCTCCTGTCCCACTGCCCCCTCCTATTAGCTGCCCCCCTCCTGTCCTGAAGGGGTAGATCTTAAACAGGAATTGGTGGGACAAATTTAGATGGGGGGACGCCAGATTTTTGTCTAGGGCAGCACAAAATCAAAATACACCACTGATTCCATACCATCATCAGCTCCATCTAGCGGCCATAGTTTGTATTTTCACGATTTCTATAAATGAATACATTTGTCCTGGAAAGAAAAAAAATTAAGAACTTTTGTTTTTGCTCCGTTAGCACATAGATATAGTTTTACAGGGTGAATAGTTGACTTGATTACCTTTTGAAAAGTCAAGAAAAATGACAGATATGGAAAAATCATTAACAATTTAAATTGATGTTGCTGCAAAATTCAATATGTAATCCAGTATTTAATTGTATGTAAATAGATTCTCCACTTCTACCACGTCTGCAGATAATACAGCTACTACTGGTTTCCAGGCCACATAGTGAAATGCCCTAATACCATGTTGCAGGAGATCAACATTTTCTATGCCTGCCATGTGTTCAGTTGGGTGTTCAGTTCAATGACAGGCCTGCAAAGGAAATGGGATGCTCTGGGCATTTTCTAATCAGAACTAATCCAGAGCAATTCACTGCATCTCCAATTGTTAAGAAGTGCTCCTAGTGATTGCTGTAGCTCTTCTCACAGTTCTGCAGAGCACAATAACTAAATTAAACTTCATGCCCCCACAGCTTTTCGGGCTCTGAAGAAAAGGGTCATATTTTAATTTCTTTCAATTAACCTACTTGTCATTTTCAATGAAATCTAACATGAACATATAGTTGTTATAAGCTGCAAGCAATTACTTTCAGTGGAAATAAATGTTTGGATGATGTGCTTTTTAGGCTGAGTTATATATGTTAGCTAAATGTAATTCTCTCATTATTTATACAGAACATTGGTAACAATTTACTACAATATTACTTGGTAATGTGTCACAGCATTTCTTGCAGCTATTATTTTGTTATTGGAGCACGTGTTCAAACAGTGCGATCGGTTTTGTGCTGCCTCTCATTTCAAATAGGCTAATTGACATAGGTTTAAAGCAGTGGTTCTTAACCTGGGTTCGATCGAACCCCAGGGGTTCGGTGAGTCAGTCTCGGGGGTTCGGCGGAGGTGACCCACACCCGACTCATATGATTTGTGATGACATGCCCCGCTTGTCCATCATTGGCTGCAGGTGGTCGCGCAACATCGCTTAGCCCAGTGGTCGGCAAGCCGCGGCTCTTGTGTGCCGGGCGCCCGCTCCCCTCCCTCCTCTCGGGCGGCAGGGACTCAAATGCAATGATTGGCCAGTCTCGCTGCCACTCACATCCTGATAGCCAGTGATTGGCTGTCAGGATGTGTGTAGGCGGGGCAGCGTGACGAACGTGAGAGGAGCTAGGCTCCTCTCACAGTCCGCCCTGAAGACCGGAACGGCGCGGGAATACAGCGAGAGGAACGCGCGGAGCAAAGGTAAGTGAATTGACACAGGGGGGACTTGGGGACTTAATATGGGGGATGAATTAATATGGGGAATGAATTACTATAGGGGGGATGAATTACTATATGGGGGATGAATTACTATATGGGGGATGAATTACTATATGGGGGATGTATTACTATATGGGGGATGAATTACTATATGGGGGATGTATTACTATGGGGGATGAATTACTATATGGGGGATGAATTATTATATGGGGGATGAATTACTATATGGGGGATGTATTACTATATGGGGGATGAATTACTATATGGGGGATGTATTACTATGGGGGATGAATTACTATATGGGGGATGAATTACTATATGGGGGATGAATTACTATAGGGGGGATGAATTACTATATGGGGAAGGAATTACTATAGGGGGGATGAATTACTATATGGGGAAGGAATTACTATAGGGGGGATGAATTACTATATGGGGGATGAATTACTATATGGGGGGATGAATTACTATGGGGGATGAATTACTATATGGGGGATGAATTACTATATGGGGAAGGAATTACTATAGGGGGGATGAATTACTATATAGGGAAGGAATTACTATAAGGGGGATGAATTACTATATGGGGGATGAATTACTATATGGGGGGATGAATTACTATATGGGGGATGAATTACTATATGGGGGATGAATTACTATATGGGGGATGAATTACTATGGGGGATGAATTTTCATACCGTTTGTTACAACATATCTTTGGGAGCAATCCTTTTCGAGGATGCTGGACATAAAGACAAATAAAAGGAACAGACTTTGTTGCGAAAATGACATGAGAGTGGCACTTGCCAAGGTAATGCCACGCATTTCTGAACTGGCCTCTGAAAGACAACAGCAGAAGTCACACTGATTTGCGGTAAATATTCATTATTTTGTTTTTGTGTGAAAATCATGTTTTAATGGTTTTGTTCTTTGTTCTTAATGGTTTTGTTCATTTTGTGCACCTATGTATAAATACATACCTATGTTTTGAATTTTAAAAATCATATTTTATTTTTCCAATTAAGAAGGGTTCGGTGAATGCGCATATGAAACTGGTGGGGTTCAGTACCTCCAAAAAGGTTAAGAACCACTGGTTTAAAGTAATCCTGTCATTTACACATAATAGCATGTTAATTCTGTGCTGTATACAGGGGCAAACTGACCATTTGAGCACTCGGGCACTGCCCGAGGGCCTGGGGTTAGTAGGGGGCCCCATGAAATGCCCCTGGTACCTTTTTTATAGGCTTTTTTCTGGTGTGCTTTGTTTGGGCAAGGGCACAGGGGCCCCATGATTCCCTATTGCCCGGGGGCCCCATGAGTTGTCAGTCCGCCCCTGGCTGTATAATTAATTATGACTTTTCATACACCCGTGACTTTGCAGAAGTGCATTCTTTGGGCACGCATACATCACTATAAATTATTTCTGAGAGTGCAAATACCCTTTTACTTGGGCTCCTGAAAACATAATATCTCCTGGTAAATGTGAAGACTCGTAGGTGTTCTCTTCGTAAACTGCTTTTTTGCAAAATTGGACATAGGAAGTTTGCAATTGTGCCTGTGGTTCCCATTAGTAGACTTCTGTTCATTCTAGTTCCAGCATACCTTAGAGAGGAGCATTAGTCAGTTCTGCAAAAATTAAAAGTCAGCAGCTACAAAAAGTGTAGCTGCTGACTTTTAATAAACAGACGCTCACCTGATCCAGTGCTGTCCTCACCGAGGTCAGTTCTTCACTGGTTTTTGGTTCTCGGCATGTTAACAGCTGTCTTCCCACTGCGCATGCGTGAGACCCTCTGCGCTTTGTGAATGGTGGAGAGGTGGGACTGGTTTCTCACAAGAATGTAGTTAGTGGGTCATGCAGATGATTCAGTACTGGTGGCAGGCAGAAATGTAGTTGATAAGCAGGCCAGGATCAGTTTAGGCTGGAGGCAGAGATGTTGTTGGCACGAAGGTAAAGTATAAGTCCAGGCAGCAAACGGTAACTTGGTCAGTTAGTCACCCAGGGGCAGTTCAAGTGGCAGGCAGCGACATGGTCAGAATGGAATGTGATATTCTGGGAGTATTGCTCAAGTATAGTAGCCTGCTGACCTCAGGTAAGACCTGGATACAGACATAGAGGCTTCCTCCCACCCAAAGTTCTTTGAAGCCTCCTGTCAGGGATCCCCTCGATCCCTGCCGCGATGGTCCCGGCGCAGGCGCACTGCTCCGCCCTGTACACGGGCACTAGGTCCGGGCCGGAAGCGGCGTTCGAGTTCGCGCATGCGCAGTAGAAGCCGCGGCCGCCCGCTGGGCACCAATGGCAGCGCAGGGCGGGATATTTAAATGTCCCTGAGCTGTCATTTCGTTGCCTTCTGGTCTTACCTGCTTCCTGTGATTCTGTACCTGTGCCTTGTAAGTTTATTGACCCGGATTGTTCTTGACCTGCTGATTTCTCCTGCCCAGACCCTTGCTTTGCCTGACCTCTCTCACTGGATGCCCCTCATTAGATCTGACCTCCTGTTGCTGACCTGGCGTGTGACCCGACGATTCTCTGCCTGCTCCCTTGTACCTTACCGTCCTCTACGTTACCAACTCAGCCTGTCTGACTTCGCACTTGCTCAGCCATCCATCCATCCCATCGGGGTCACCCGACCTCCTCACATCTGGCTCTCCCTGGTTGGAGCCCCTGGCGAACACCCCTACCACTGACAGGTGTGCTCAGTAGTGGCGACCTGGTCTCGGGGTACTACAAGTCCATCCCCACCATCAGGGGCCCTGGTGAACAAGTACCCTGGGGCTTAGACTCCGCGCTCTGTTCACGCCTGACCAGTGGAGTGCTAGTGGTGCCGCTTGGCGGTCCCTCACACCTCCAGACTGATTACGAAACCTGAAGAAAACCAAAAGCTTAGTTTTCTACACTTTGAAGCCCCTCACATATGTGAGAGCCCTATGTTGTCTTCAATCCCACTACTACAGTGGCCGGGTCTCGAACTGTCAGAGCAGGCAAAAGATCAGTCCAAATGGCATGCAAAAAACATGGTGAATTAACAGGCTGAAGTCAGTTCAGGTGGCAGATAGAGACGTGGTCAATATGCAGGCAAAAGACTAGTCCAGTGGAAGGCAGAATCCTAGTCGCTGAAAAGGTCGAGTCAGTTCATGTGGCAGGGAGAGGCATGGTCAGTATGCAGGCACATGTTGGTCCAGGCAGCAGGCATAAACATGGGTGAGAAAACAGTCAAATGGCCGGTACACAGGACATCAGAGACAGGCAAAATGCATGTAGTAGACATAAGAGAAATAAATTTACCATACCTTCGCTAGTATTGTAGTGAGGTATTGTAGCGACAGAAGCAGTTGTGAGGGACAGCGGTGACAATGTGCATCACGCCTTATTCCATCTCTGGAGCATACATGGCATTTTTTGGGGGGGTTCGGCCTGTTTCAATAGAAGGGAGTATATCAGGTAATTATTCATCCTGCAGCTTGCTGGCTGCATCAAAACAAATGTTTTCAGGTGCAGAGCCTTGTTGGTAAATAAGGGCTGTTACAACCTGTTTTTTGTAATTTAGGAAGAAGAAGCCAGGTCCTCCTGTAAATGACAGACATTGTTAATGGCCAGTTGGTCTAGGTAGATGACCACTTTTTTGTACCAATGAATAGATCTTCTGGTTGCCAGGTAGGGGTCATCATTTGGTCATTTAAATCTACGCCTGCCATGAATTGATTGTAGTCGTGTATGCAGTGAGGATTTTGTGCAAGAACATGCCTTCCTTGGATTTCCACTGAAGTGTCTTCATGGATGGAAGAAAGGATACACACATCCTGCTTATCCATCTATTCTTTGTAGAAATACCTTGTGATTTGTTGGCACTATACCACAAGCTACAGTTTGCTGAAGATCAATATGTCAGAATTGTCCACATAGAGGTGGTATACCTAATGGAATAGGGGTACATAAGGTGGACATAAGGTTCACACAATTTTTCTGCTGTTACCAATATAAGGTGGGCATCCATGGGGCTCCAGGTGACAGTCTTTCCATTTGTAAACACATAAGTCATATGTGTACCCTGTGGCCCTTTAACAAAGTTTATATAACTCCACTCTGTATCTGGAACATTTACTTGGCATATATTGTTTGATGCCTAGCCTGCCTGTAAAATAGATGAGGGACTCATCAATGCAAATATGTGTGTCAGGAGTATAGGTTTAGGAAAATTATGTGGTAACATTTTTGCAATCAGGGTCACTGGGTCTATTGACACTGGTATTGGTGTGGCAGTTATCAGGACACTAGTGCTGATGTATACTGCTCTGGCTTCACTGCAATAAGGTACACTGTTCCTTGCAGCACTGGTGACACTGGGACATGTGTGACAGGTGACAAGCGAATGACTGCAGTTTATTCACACTACACTGTTGGGCTAGCAATCAGGGACACTGTGTTTTGTGTGTGAAATAACTCCAAAACGCACTGACTCCTGCTATATTCAGAACAAATGGTGTATTTATATTTGTGTATATGTTGACCAGCTCTCACCTTTAGCTGCACCCGTTTTACGACTGGTGTCTGTTTCCTGAGAGAAACATCCCTCACTACTCATGTGATCCTTATCAGCTTCTAATTGGGGTGGAGTTGAATGCTCATTTGAGCATCTCCCTATAAATTTAGATCAGCTCATGGGGGAGATCTCTGATGGGGGGCACAGTCTCTGATGGGGGTGCTGCTTCAGATTGAATGCGGCTTAGAACGAGTGCATAGTTAAACGCAGCAGTTGAACTAAAGCAGGAGAACTTAAGCAGCAGGAAGACACAACAACAGCAAGAAGCTCTACTGCATGCTGGAAGACTGCAAGCAAACACCCTGGGAAACCTCTTACATGCCTGAGACCCACTCTGTGTACCTTTATATAATACACCCCTCTTCTCCCTATCATATTACTATCCTCTGTTCCCAAATCTCATTTCTTTACCCCTCTGCTCCACCCCACAACCTGTACATCTCCCCCTCACTGCTATCATCTCCCTACTATTGCTCTCTTCACCTCCCCAAAATGCCTCTTCCACTCCTTCTCATTTTCCTCTCCTCCATTCCCAAAATCCATTCACTATATCCTTCTGCCCCTCCCAAACAATTGTATATTGTGTCCTCACTGCTTCCTTCGCCCCTCTATGGCACCCACCACCTCCTCCTATTACTCCGCTCTCCTACTGACCCCAACACCTCCACTAGTAGTTTCTCGCGCTCCTGCACATCCCGCTCCCATGCCACCTTTCTCACCCTTCTCCTCCTCCTAGCCGCAGGGGACATCTCCCCGAATCCTGGCCCTCCACCTCCCTCACCCGCTCAACACCCTCCCACCTCCACGTCCTACTGCAACCCCCACAACTTAGTATCTGTCCCCCTGCTCCCTAAAATCTCCCCCCCCGTTTTCATGTGCACTCCTGAACGCCCGTTCGGTGTGCAACAAGCTTACCGCCATCCACGACCTCTTTGTTTCCCGCTCCCTCAACCTCCTAGCGATCACGGAAACCTGGATCCAGCCCACTGACTCTACCTCCCCTGCTGCACTCTCCTATGGAGGTCTCACCTGGACCCACTCACCCAGGCCTAACGGTCGTAAAGGTGGTGGGGTTGGTCTGCACCTGTCACCGCAGAGCACCTTCCGAGTCCTCCCAAACCCCCCCTCCCAATCCTTCTCCTCCTTCGAGGCCCACTGCGTCCGACTATTCTCCCCAACCCCCCTGAAGATTGCTGTGATATACCGGCCTCCTAGATCTATACCCCGCTTCCTGGATGACTTCTCCTCCTGGCTACCCTTCTTCCTCTCCTCTGAGCTACCCACCATCATCCTTGGGGATTTCAACATCCCTGTCAACCTCGACAAACCAGACACAGCACGTCTCCTCCACCTAACCTCCTCCTTTGCACTTGCACAGTGCATACAATCCACCACCCACTCTGACGGAAATATCCTGGACCTTGTCTTCTCCAACCGCTGCGCTCCCCACAACCTCACTAACACCCCCTTCCCTCTCTCTGACCACAACCTGATCACCTTCTCTATCTCCTCGTCCTCCAACGCCTACCCCTCCAAATGTCACACTACTACCAGCCGTAACCTCCGCAACCTTAACCCTGCCTCCCTCCACTCTGCAGCTGACCAACTCCACGACCGCATCCTCCCCCTGTCCTGCCCCGACTTGGCTTTGACCGCCTACAACAATGCGCTCTCAACAGCCCTTGACTCACTAGCGCCTTTAACCACACGCAACATCAGACCCCGACCGCTCCAGCCCTGGCAGACTGATCACACCAAAACCCTCAAACGACAAAGTCGTGCCCTAGAGCGACTATGGCGCAAAACCAAATCCCAACAAGCCTTCACCCGCTATAAATCTGCTTTCCGCACCTACACCTCCTCCCTCCATGCTGCCAAACAGGCCTACTTCTTGACCCTCATCAAGGCCCTCTCCTCCAATCCTCGCCGACTCTTCTCTGCCTTCAACTCTCTACTCTCTCCACCCCCACCTCCACCCAGCACCTCACTCACTGCCCTTGAGATTGCCAATCACTTCAAAAACAAGATTGACACAATTCGCAAGGACATTGCCGCAACTCACACGCCCTCTCAACCCGTCCCCTCTCACACAGCTACCCCCTTATCCCCCCTCCCCCTCGACATAACCCGCAGGAACTTCGTCGCTGCTCAAACTCTCTCCAACCCCCTTCACCCTCACTCAGCTACCCCCTCATCACCCCTTTCCCACGGCCCCACCACTGCTCTGACCTCCTCTTCCACCCCACCCTACATTCCTCATACTGAAGCTCCCCCCACACTCCGCACCTTTGACCTTACTACCATCGAGGAAGTCTCCAAGATCCTCTCTGATGCCCGCCTCACCACCTGCCCCCTCTACCCTATCCCCTCACAACTCCTACGACCTTCCTCCTCCGCCATCCTACGCTCCCTCACCCACATCTTCAATCTCTCCCTCTCCTCAGGCACTTTCCCCTCCCCTCTGAAACATGCACACATCACCCCCATACTTAAAAAGCCCTCCCTGGACCCCAATGACCCGTACAACCTCAGGCCCATCTCCCTGCTGCCATTTACATCTAAACTCCTCGAGCGCCTAGTCTACACCCGCCTATGCTCTCACCTCAACGACAACAACCTCCTCGATCCCCTACAGTCCGGCTTCCGTCCCCTACACTCCACCGAAACTGCCTTACTCAAACTCTCCAACGACCTGCTAACCGCCAAAGCTAATGGCCACTATTCAGTGCTCCTACTCCTTGACCTCTCTGCGGCCTTCGACACAGTCGACCACCCCCTCCTCCTCAAAAAACTACACTCCCTCGGCCTCAGAGATTCTGCTCTCTCCTGGCTCTCATCCTACCTGTCACAACGCTCCTTCAGCGTTACCTATAATGCTACCACCTCCCCCTCACTCCCCCTCTCTGTTGGGGTCCCTCAAGGCTCTGTCCTCGGGCCCCTTCTCTTCTCCATCTATACCTCCTCCCTTGGCCAACTCATACACTCTCACGGCTTCAACTACCACCTCTATGCCGACGACACACAAATCTATCTCTCAACCCCCCACCTCACCCCCTTGGTCTCAGCCCGAATCACACACCTACTGAGCGACATATCAGACTGGATGTCGCTCCACTTCCTTAAATTGAACCTCTCCAAAACCGAGTTTCTTGTCCTCCCCCCAGCCCGGACACCACCCCCCATTGATTTCTCCGTCACATCCAACAACGCTACCATCAAACCCGCCCTGCAGGCCAGAGTACTGGGTGTCATTCTTGACTCCAACCTATCCTTCCAGCCCCAAGTCCAATCTTTAACAAGCTCGTGCAGACTCCACCTCCGCAACATCGCCAAAATCCGCACGTTCCTAACCCCAGAAACCACTAAACAGCTCATCCACTCCCTCATCATATCACGACTCGACTACTGCAACTCCCTCCTCACTGGCCTGCCTCGCCGCTGGCTATCCCCGCTTCAGTCCATCCTGAATACGGCTGCCAGACTTATTCACCTTTCCAACCGCTCTGTCTCCGCCACCCCCCTCTGCCAATCCCTCCACTGGCTTCCGATTGCGCAACGGATCAAATTCAAAATCCTAACGCTGACGTACAAAGCTGTCCACCATACTGCCCCGAACTACATCACTGACCTAATATCCAAGTACCGCCCAGCACGCACACTCCACTCCTCACAAGACCTCCTTCTCTCTATTTCCCTGGTCTCCTCCTCCCATGCCCGCCTCCAGGACTTCTCCAGGGTGTCACCCATCCTCTGGAACTCCCTGCCCCAACCCATCACATTATCACCTACTCTCCTCTCCTTTAGGCGCACCCTGAAAACCCATCTCTTCAGGGAAGCCTACCCCACCCCCTGCTAACTTGCCGACCTCCTCCACTCTTCCTACCACTCCATCCCCCACAGCTATCTCCTCCTGTGCCACCACCCCCTCCCTCCTAGATTGTAAGCTCGAAAGAGCAGGGCCCTCGATCCCCTCATGTTTTGCATTGTATTGGTATTGTTCTGTCACATGTTCTGTCCCCCTTTGTAATGTACAGCGCTGAGCGAACTATTGGCGCTTTATAAATACTGTATAATAATAATAATAATAATAAAATGACTGTGTAACAGACTGACTCACTGTACTGCTGTAATGGCTCTCTCTCTTCTCACAGACCATCTCTGTGTGAAGAGACACAACCAATGGCTGCATCATGCAGCCTTGTTTACATTTTGTCATCATTTGTGATTGGACACAGTGATCACATGCTGCGGGACCAATTTAATTGGACTTGTACCTGGTCATGTGAGTAGCTGTGTCTGTGGGTTACAGCAATCACTGGCCTTGCCTCTGTGCATTCTAGGAGCCGCACACAAGCCGCTGATGTAGAGGACATACATGTACGTCCACCCGCATTGGCAGAGCTCCCAGTTGGCCAGTTATATACATGAGCCAGATGGGAGGCAGTTAAAGGGGCACTGCTCCATTTTTTACTTTTTTTTTTTTTGCATAATTTAAATGTTTTATTCTTTTAAAGTTTAATGACTAGAGGGATTTCAAAAGAGTTTATTCAAGTCTTAAAACCCCAAGAAATTGGCTGGGAATTTCCCATTTTCTGAAACCGGAAGTGAGGCTTGCAAAATCGGACCTGATTTCTTATAATCCCTCTCCATGACTTTATTCCATCTTAGGCATTGTTGCATCCCTTTTGGGGACTTTTTATCCCAATTTGACAACTATTCTGCATCTCTGAGCCTTTTGCAGATGTGTAAACATGTTATCTGTTTTTAGATACTGAGCTTAATTGTTCAATCTATTTTTAGCTCATGGGCTCAACTGTTTCTTCTATTTTTTAGAACCTTCTGGATTCAACTATTTGATGTATTTCTAGATCCTGGGCTCAACAGTATGATCTTTTTAGATCCTGGGCTTAAACTGTTTAATCTTCGTTTAGACCCTGGGCTCAATAGTATGACCAATTCTATGATCTATTTTTAGATCTGGGGCTCAACAGTTCAATCTGTTTTTAGATCCGGGGCTCAACAGTTCAATCTATTTTTAGATCATGAATTCAACTATTCAGTCTACTTTTAAATCTTGGGCTCAGCTGTTCGTTCTAATTTTAGACCCTGGGCTCAACTGTTTGATCTATTTTTAGATTCTGGGATCAACTATTCAATCTATTTTGATATCATGAGCTCAACTTTTTGATCTACTTTTAGATCTGGGCTCAACTATTTGATCTATTTTTAGATCCTGGGATCAACTGTTCAATCTGTTTTGATATCCTGGGCTCAGCTGTTCGAATTATTTTTAAATCCTGGGCTCAACTGTTTAATGGGGCACTATCCCTGTTTTTTTTATTTTTTTTCCCCTTTTATGCTTTAGTTTATCTTGGAATGATCAGAGGGATTTCAGAGGTGATTCCATCCCAAAAAAGCCAAGCATTTGGCTGAAAAACTGCCATTTCCTGAAACCATTTTCCCAAAACCGGAAGTGGCCTTTTTCAATTACTTTTTTGCATTTTAGGCAATGTTGCATCCCTTTGGGGACTTTGAGCCCAAATTGACACCTGTGTCTTTGAGCCGTTTACAGATGCATGAAAACAACATTCTTAGTATATATATTATGAGATTCATTTTGCTGTAAAAGAAAGTCTGTTGGTAACAAATAAAATTTATGTTCATTCATACATGCACAAGATCTCTCATTTAAATCAGTGAATGTTCACACTTTGTATGTATCAAACACAGGTAATATTACTCATTGCACGCTTAGTGTTACTTTAGTATTGTGGTCTCTGACATAACAAAATAGGGGTAGATAAATCATCATGAAATGTGGTGTTGATATTGAACATGTGGGTTAGATTTTCAGATGCCTTAATGACAAGTTTTCTTCCTAATCATTTCCAAGTTTTCTGGAGAAAATACACAATCCTTTCTTAAAAATACATGTGGCATGCATTTAGTCATTCATATGGCATACAATAATAGGCTTTTGGATAACTAAATCATTTAGATTCTCTTTTGACTCAAAATGTAGTGGAAAAGTCTGTCAACACAACTGTGAAAATTGGCTGGATTCGCTAGTTACCCCTGTGTTTGTCAGCATGGCTGCTTCTACCACAGGGACTAAAGCGGCAGCTGCTCTGAGGCTAGCTTGTTTGATGCTTCCTTGTTGATGCATCTTAGTCACTGACTGCTAACCAGCTGTACAGTGCAATCTCAGCTTTACAGTCTTTAGGTTTTACTTAATATGCTTCAGCTGTGTGTGAGTTTGAACAGATCGGACTGTCAGCAGTCAATAACTAAGAGGCCATCACACAGTGATCCAGTATAATGAGCAAATGTGTTTTCATTATCAGTGTTAGCTATAAGAGTGGCTGGGGTAGACCTAATAAAAATTCAATGGTGGCACGAGTCCTATGAATGGAAGAAAAAGGTGCTTCAAACACTTGTTTCTATTTTGGTCATCAGCAGAAACCAGTTCAAAGTTCCAATATATAAGAAAAAACAAAATAGCTTCAACACTTAATCTTTTTCATCCACAAGAAAGTTAAAGTGATTCAAATGTTCATCGCAACACAAAACTGGGGACTGTTTAGGGCCAATATGCTGTGTGTGTTATATATATATATATATATATATATATATATATATATACACACACACACACAGTATTTCACAGAAGTGAGTACACCCCTCACATTTTTGTATTTTTGTAAATATTTTATTCTATCTTTTCATGTGACAACACTGAAGAAATGACACTTTGCTACAATGTAAAGTAGTGAGTGTACAGCTTGTATAACAGTGTAAATTTGCTGTCCCCTCAAAATAACTCAACACACAGCCATTAATGTCTAAACCGCTGGCAGGAAATGTGAGTACACCCCTAAGTGAAAATGTCCAAATTGGGCCCAATTAGACATTTTCCCTCCCCGCTGTCATGTGACTTGTTAGTGTTACAAGGTCTCAGGTGTAAATGGGGAGCAGGTGTGTTATATTTGGTGTTATCACTCTCACTCTCTCATATTGGTCACTGGAAGTTCAACATGGCACCTCATGACAAAGAACTCTCTGAGGATCTGAAAAAAATAATTGTTGCTCTACATAAAGATGGCCTAGGCTATAAGAAGATTGCCAAGACCCTGAAACTGAGCTGCAGCACGGTGGCCAAGACCATACAATGGTTTAACAGGACAGGTTTCACTCAGAAGAGGCCTCGCCATGGTGGACCAAAGGAGTTGAGTGCAAGTGCTCAGCGTCATATCCAGAGGTTGTCTCTGGGAAATAGACGTATGAGTGCTGCCAGCATTTCATCCACCCAAAACACCGGAATCTGAATTCGCGTTTAATGACTGCATCAGTTTGGATGCAGTGATTGTTTGACTGACAATTATAGTATCTAGTTTGGGCCCCCCTATTTCTGATCTAAGCAACCCAAAAGATGCTACAGCTTTCATGCAGACCACAGAAGCTATGGAAAACAATACAAATGAAATAGCTTGAAATAGAAACGACCTGCTTTTTCATCCTTTCTACTGTGTTGAATTATTTTTTTTCCACCAGTATTGATATTTTGTATTTTATTGTGGGTGTATGCTATTGTTGCGAGCAAAGTGCTGTATATGATGATTGTTAAATTGTCCCTATATTATTGAAATAAAATTCAGCAATTTTATGGAGCACAAAGAAACAGATCATTCAAGCAGCTGGAAGATTTCAGTTGGTAAATCACACCTATTTAATAATTCACCACAGCAAACACATTTATAATAGCACCTTTAGATAAATGCAAACTGAAGGTCACATGATGATGATACCATAAATAAGTCCATTTGGCAGGTTATGCAGACACTGCTTTTATGCTGTTTTGAAGCCGCTCACAGTCAGGCTTTTGCTTTCATTACCTGACCCAGTGACCTAGATTTTATTTCTGTGCAGGGTAACTGAGACCTTGTCTATTACACGTCTGAAATGTTTTCATTTTCTGAAAGAGACAGTCACAGGATTAACCAGAGCAAGGGAACCAGAGAAAAGTAGTAATGCAAAATTGTACTGTTGCAAATGAGATGTGTGTTTGACAAACTCTTAATGACAGCTAGTTTTAGTCCAAGGCTGGCTGTCTGAAAACTGTCAGATTCTTGAATATCCAGTATAAATAGTATCTGTTGGTCTATATGGGGTCCTTCGGACTATTTAACCTTATTTAGTGTTGTTAATAAAATAGCATAGCTCCATGCAGCGTAGTCCTAAATTGCACTTGGAATTAAGTACTTTAAAGCGGAGTTCCAGCTCAAAAAAAAAAAGTCAGCAGCTACAAAAAGCTGACTTTTAAAATACAGCCACTTACCTGTCCCTCGGTCCAGCGGTGTTCTTACCACCACTGGTTTCACCGGTCGTCTTCTCTCCCTGGCACCGGTGTGACGATCGCGACGTCAGACCCACGCCCTTCTCACTAAACTCGTGACTGAAGGACTAGTCAATCTAAAACCGCGATGTCACGTGCGTAACAATGCCACGTCCAGCTGCACCCTGCACAGTGATTTTCCAGCTCACTGGATCACAAATTGATGTACCGGCAGCCTGAGCACGATTGTTGCTGGGTCAGCTTAAAATTAACAATTAGCAATTACCCTTCACACTGCCACCACCTCCTTTTTGTACAGAGAAAGAGGAAACTTGGCAATATCAGCAATTACACTAGGATGGTTAGATAATCGTCTGTATACCACTGTCACCGCAGACAGGTTATACAGAGGGTTAAACACACATAGTAGCGCTCTTCAGCAGCAGGAATTTATACATTGCATTAAGGAGCTTTATAAACAGGTCAATACTTTCAGAAAGTAAGATTTATTACTAAAAGGTCAAAAGGGTGCAATAAAAATATTTACAGAAAAAAGATGTAGCCACTATATATTTAAATATACAGAGAACAATAGCACAGCAAAAAGATAACAGAAAGAAAGTTAGGTAGATAAGTACTTGCCAAAAAGCCTTGGGTTAAGCAGCTTCAAGTCTCATGAGCCCAGTGTTTCTCAACTCCAGTCCTCATGGACCCCCAACAGGTCATGTTTTCAGGATTTCCCTCAGATGAAACAGCTGTGGTAATTACTAAGGCAGTGAAACTGATCAAATCACCTGTGCAAAATAATGGAAATCCTGAAAACATGACCTGTTGGGGGTCCATGAGGACTGGAGTTGAGAAACACTGCATGAGCCAAAAAGGATTTCTTGTCTATACTGCTAGTTTCGTTGTTACATGGCAGGAGACTCTGCCTTCTCTCTCACAAACTCCAAGCATAACAGCCTTTTTCTACCAAATTCAGCAGGGTGTCTTCTTACAACAAAGAACCAATTGCCCTATTTGGGGAGGGGGTTGTGTAGGCAGGGAGCTCAGGCTTTTTGAACTCAGCAAACCCACACTGACCACATTCCTGAGGGAGGGGGAAATCGGAGGAGGGAGACTGATTTGGGACAGAGAGCTACCAAAATGGAGGGGTTTGGAGCAAAATGGATGACCGCGCCCATCTCTGTGTGCATGATTGCTACAATCGGCATCTTTAGTGTGGGCACCCGGCTGTGCCAGCTTGCGGCTTCACAGCCAGGTGCCCACTGCGCATGCGCGAGAAGTGCTGCACTTTGTGAGTCTGTCACGAGTCCCAGAAGACTACGGGAAGGGAGGGGGGAGGACAACTTCCACTTCCAATTGCCTAGGCAATCGCAGTGGAAGTGGGAGCAGGTACCTGTCAAATTCGGGTACCTGCTCCCCAAATGTGCCAATCCTTAATGGGGAGCATAGGACAAAGCATTAAAGCAGAATTTTCCCTTTTGGGTGGAGCTCCGCTTTAAAGTTTCAGTGATTCCACTTCATAAACATTGTTGCTGCACTTAGTTTAGGAAAAACTGGTTATATTGATGAATATGGGCTGGGGCACATGGGTAATAGGGTTTTAATTTAGTTCAGTCTAGTGCACAAGGAAGATACAATTCTGTGGGGGACTCTATGCATAAGAAAACCCTCTTAAAGTGATATTAAACCCAAAAGCAAAATTGTAATATATTGCAGCTTAGCAATCATTAGATGTGGTGACGGTTTTCTTTTCTATGGCTTTTTTCCTCTGTTTTCACCTCGTGATCTAGCTAGTAATACACCTCCTGTATTAGTAAGACACAAGTCTGGATGAAGGACCTCAGGGGGCACAGCAGACAGCAGCACTGTCATTTTGGGAGGAAGGGGAGCGTTAATTGTACTAGCAGATTTTGTAAAAAATACTGCATTTAAAATACAATATCTCAGTTGTCATTAATTACAATTCACATACATAATCCATTCTTATCCCAATGTCTTCTTACACAGTTAACACCCAATCCAGTTCTATCCTTTCCAAACAATGTCTACCACCTCTTCGTTATATGTACAATACTTTCTTAGTAGATTATCTATTTTTATCCTTCCTTTATATCAAGAGATAGATAGGAGTTGTTCCACTTCCCCCAAATTTTATAATATTTCTGTACATTCCCCCTGTGTTCATACATTATTCTCTCATATGGTAGGTCCTGTTTTACAGCTTTAACCCTTTAACTAACGAATGGTGTAGACTGAATACATCTTTCCACAATTTATTTTTGTGCCAAAAACACTTCTTGCAAGAATATATTGGTATATCTAGGCCAGTTCTCATCTGCTAACATCCCCAGCAGACATACCTCTACTGTATCTGGAACTGGTCTTTTTAAAATGTTGTCAATTTATATACAGTGGATATAAAAATTCAACACACCCCTGTTAAAATGTCAGGTTTCTGTGATGTAAAAAAATGAGACAAAGATAAATAATTTAAGAACTTTTTCCACCTTTAATGTAACCTATACACTGTATGACTCAATTGAAAAACAAACTGAAATCTTTTAGGGGGGGAAGCAAACATAAAAAACTAAAATAATGTGGTTGCATAAGTGTGTCTTATAAATGGTGATGTAGCTGTCAGGGGCGGACTGACCATTATGCTTATGCACTTCTAAAGAGGAACAGGGGAATACTGACACTTTGCTATTCTCATACTGTATTAATCCCTTTTTGTCACGCTTTCTGCAAGACTAAGTCTCTGTCCCTGTAGTTCAACAACCATGCCAACAGAGGCCTAGGTAGTGTACCTGGTTTTGGTGGTGCTGCAGGTACCCTATGTGCTCTTTCCACTGCAAATGCCATTGAATACACAGTGTCAAGTAATATACTTTCAACCATTTGAACAAAATCTCCTGAGTTTTGTCCCTTCGCTCCCACAAAAAAACCCACAATTCTGATATTGAAGTGCATACGATTTTCCAAATCATCTGATTTCTGCTACTACAAAGAGATCTGCTTTCCAGCTGCTAAGACCTTTCTAAGCATAGGAGATACCATGTCCTCCATGACAGATATTCTGCTCTGAACCTCTGCCATGTGATCGCTAATGTTTTGCATATCTTGTCTAATTAAACCTATGTTGACTTTAATCTCATCCATTTTACCTGTCAGGGCAGTATTACAGGTCTGGATGTCCGCCAGCAGTTGTGAGTGCTCCAACGTCAGCTTGGACAGTTTCTCCTGCTTTTCAGTCTGAGGAGTACTTGGCTCCTGGGTCTCCATTGTTGGCGGGCCGCCATTCTGCGTGTGTGGAGGACTGTGCATGCCTTCCAGTCCTTACGAACTCCCTGAGCAGCTCTGCCGCTCATCTCACCTCCAGATCCTGCAGGTTCCATCGCCAATCAGATTTCGAACACTGCTGATACTGCTCAGGATCCTGCCGGAGGTTAAGGCTGATCTCCAACCCCATGCTGATCACATCCGACTGTGACAGCTCTACTAGCCGAGTTAAATACACTAATTGAAGCCAAACTCCAGCTCACACTATCATCAGTTACAGCAAACCGTTTTCCTTTTGGGATAAAGGCTTTACATGAATAATTAAAGGCTCATCACTGCCAGACCCTGCTCTCCACTTTTAAACTCAGGTGGCCAGGCCATTTTTACAATTTTTCCATTGCTTTTTTATTGTTCCCTTTACAGCTTTCAGAGTTTGTGAAATACCCCCCAAACCATACATTTTCTGAAAGCATAGGACCAGTAGAATAAAAGAAAGGTGATACTGATTATTTAGACCCTGTGATATTTGCGCAAATGTTCATCAAATGGCTATTTTCACTAAAAATACAATAAAATCCTTATTAGTGGATACATACATGGCAAAAATCCTGCTAAATTCCTACTAGATAAAAAAGTTAAAACTGTATTGAGTTAGCACATAACAAATATTTGCAAATTTTGAATTGTGCCTTTTTGTGAAATGGTAAAAACTGCAGGTGCGCTAAACTGTAATACACAATTTACTCTAAAACTCTGAGGTTATCATTTTTCCCTTACAGCTTTCAGAGTTTGTAAAAGACCTAGACTATATATTTTCTGAAAGCAAATGACCTAAAGATTAAAAAAAATGTGCTACTGATTTTTTTAGGCCCCACAATAGTTGCACAAATGTTCATCAAATTGCTATTTTCACAAAAATATACTAAAATCATTATTAGTTGATACATACTTGTCAAAATTTACAAAGTTGCTGCTAAATTCCTACTAGATATACATGTTAAAACTGTATTAGGTTAGTACATAATAAATATTTGTAAATTTAGAATTGCACCTTTTTGTGAAAAGGTGAAAACTGAAGGTGAGCAAAACTGTAAATAGGCACAATTTACACAAAAAATCTGAGGTTATCTCTTTTGAGTGATATGAGATCTGAGTTTGTAAAAGACCCCCCCTCTCCCCCCAATAATATATTTTCTGATGGCAAAGAACCTATAGAATAAAAAAAAAAAAGCTACTGATTTTTTTAGGCCCTGCAATAGTTGTGCAAATGTTCTTGAAATCACGGTTTTCACAAAAAATACACTAAAATAATTATTAGTGCACACAAACACAACATTAACATAACTTACAAAATTTCTATTGCTACTAAGGCCTCATTCACATTTCACATGGGGCATACTAAAGTGTATGCCCGTGGAGGGCTTAGTTTACCTGCATGGGGATGCCCAGGTTTTCCGTTTCTCCAGAGCTTCCCCCCATCCTCTGGAACTCTCTACCCAATTTATCAGACTATCGCCTACTCTGCTCACTTTTAGGCGATCTCTGAAAACCTATCTCTACAGGGAAGCCTATCCTGCCCTCAGGTAATCTGAGGGAATCTTCTATTCTTCCTACCAGTCCATCCCCCACAATTATTACCTTTTTTGTACCACTAGCCCCTCCCTCTTAGATTGAAAGCTCCAAGTAGCAGGGCCCTCCTATCCCTCTTATATGAACTGTATTGTTGCTGTATTATCTCCCTTTATATTGTAAAGAGCTGAGCAAACTGTTGGTGCTATATAAATCCTGTATAATAATACCCATGCAGGCAGTCTCTTTCATGTCAATTAGGATGCCGCTGCTCCCAATCTGACATCCTTTATGGGTGTGGGTGCATGACCTCAAATGCAGAAAATGTGAGCTCAGGGACATGCACCTGGACCCACATGGATGTCAATTTGGCAACAACGCCTGTGTTCGTGCATTTGCTACATCTCGAATTACATCAATGGGACTGCCTGCAGGGGGATGAATGGAACACCTGTGCATTCCTGTGCAGGTGAACACAGCCTTTCAGGGATGTACACTGTAGTATGCTCTGCGTAAACAAGGCCTTACATTTTTCTATAATTTTAATGTTTAATATTTTGCACTTTTGGGGGGGGGGTTTGGGGGGCTTTGGTGAAATATCAGAGGTCTAAGCAGACCCCTGATGTCTCTTTTTTGAGACAGAGAAAGGGACTGAAGACGGGCAGAAAGGGACTGAAGACGAGGACTGATTTCCCAGATGCTGGGAAATCAGTGGATCTGTGGGGTTAAATGTTTTTTTTTACAAAGTAAAAATTGTAGGGTCTGATCATGAATGTGTTCCAACATTTTTCAATTTAGTTAGAAGTTTTTGAGTGAAAGCTTAGTGAAAACATTGACAGAGCTACTTCATGCAACACAGAGTAAAAGCAAATGTTAGCACCCCCAGAGAGTCGACACTCAGTGTTCCCCTGACAGCAGCAGTTCAGAGCCAAAAGGAGGCTCCTTCTTGGCTCTGTTCATATAACAGAGCCAAGAGAGGGAGGAGTCCTTTCTTGACATCTGTACTTAGATGGGAGGAGGGTTGTCTGTACTAGGGGGGTTTGTACTGAGGGTTGTCTGTATTGAAGAGTAGTCTGTACTTGACGGGAGGGGTGTCCGTACAGTGGGGATCTCTACTGGGGGGAGGGGTGACTGTACTGAAGATTCTTTACTTGGGGTTTGATCTGTACTGAAGGATCTGCGCTCGGGGTCCATCTTTACTGAGGGTTCTGTGCTGGAGGGATGTCTTTACTAAGGGATTTGTGCTGTGGACTGGGGTGGGGGGGCTGTTGTTGAGGGAATGGGCTGGCAGGGGGAATTTAGGGGTTGTTGATGGTGATCTGTGCTGTGGGGGGTATGGGCTAGTGGAGATTTATACTGGAAAGAGGGATTAATTTTTGGTTGTACTTTATAAAGTGGCCTGTGCTTTATGCACTCTCTGCATAATGCACTCCTGACCCCTGCACCCTGTGTATTATGCACTCCTGAGCCCTGCACTATAGACACTGTGTTGTACATATACTCCTGACTACTGCACTCTGTATGCTGGGCTCTATATGACATACACCTGACAACTGCACTCTAAGTGCAGTACTCCTGAAGTTCTTCTTCAAGGTAGGCTGTGTGCAGAAAAGCACATGATGGAACAGTTTAATTTTTTTTTTAATGTCTGTTAGACTCTCGCTTTATGGCACAGTCAATAAAGCATATTTTGTGTTAAAATGACTGTGGCATATATGTGCTGTATATAGGAGAGTAGTTTCAGATTTTAACTACGCCTGTTTACGCTCCTCCCACTGTTAGTGCAATTTGGCTACACCCCTAATTTATTGGCGCATTATATGGCCAAGTAACCTACCAACATGTCTTTGAAGTGTTGGAGGAAACTGGAGTACCCGGAGGAAACCCACACAGGCACAGGGAGAACATGCAAACTCCAGGCAGGTGGTGCCGTGGTTGGGATTCAAACCAATGACCCTAGTACTGCCAGGCAGAAGTGCTAACCATTTAGCCACTGTGCTGTTTTATTTATATATATATAAATTTTCAAATGTTTCCATTTTCTTCCAGGCCTTCCCATCTCTAGGCCTAACCTGTTTGTTTATTTGTTTTTTTTCTTAATTGTCTGGGCCCTGCATTTAATTGCTTCAAGCTTGTCTTTTAGAGACTTTATGACCCTTCCAGCCTATGCTGTAGCCCAGATACCGGCTTCTTCCAGGCCTATTGCACATTTTGTTTGGATTCACTGTTAGCCCAGCCTTACAAATTGAATATAGAACTGCCTGGACCAGGGACGGACTGACAACTCATGGGGCCCCCGGGCAATAGGGGATCATGGGGCAGTGCCCGTGTTTCAAATAGGTCAGTCCGCCCCTGGCCTGGACCTACTATAGGTGGGAATCCCAGTAAAGATTAAAAATTACAATATCTTCTAGATGTACCCAACCATATGCTTTGTGGGGCTTAAGAATGCAGTCCAATATTCTTTAGCCCCTTGTAGGCCAAAAGGGAGGACCATGTACAGGTCCTTGTTTTTTCCCTCCTCAATTCTCTTTAAATATATATGATCATTATTGATTGCTCTTACATAATAATTTACTTTTATTGTTTTACAGTTTTGGTAAGTTGTTGATTGAATTACCTGTTATCAAGAACAAGTAAGCAGTTTAAGTATCCAGATTTTCCCTGGTATCAGCTTCTTGCAGTCCCTGTACAGGAGAACTCAGAATGGTGAAGAAAGAAGTGGCATAAGGAGCCAATCAATGCATCTTCTAAAAGAAGCACGCTGACAGAAAGAGAAAACGGAGTGACAGAGAGATCATAAATGTTCTACTTCTCCTTTTACTGTCCAGTCACAGGCTGTGGGTGGGTAAGTGACAGCCTGAACACAGTGAAAGTGGATTGAATGATGCTGGCCATCTTTCAACATGGAAGACTGAACATGTACTGGTAAAAAGACTACAGGGGACAGATAAGGATCAAAAGGTGAGTATTACAGCAAAAGCAGCCATTTTTATTTTATCTTTTAATATTTCTTTAATAATTCTCTGAATACCTTATTACTGACATTAATGGTTCATTTTTGTAAGTTAATTGGTTGTCCGATAAAATGAAGGAAACATAGGTGTCAACAAAGCCAAATGATCTTATACCCAACCTCATACTATATATGGCACTATCTTAGTAATTCATTGCTGATTTCTACCATTAAAAATACATTCTAAATTCATGAGTTAAGTAAGACTCTCATAATGATATATATAACACTGTATTTTCTATAAAAGTCTACAGTCACAAAACTATTCTATAGCACCTTATTGTGTAAATTCCCAGGACTTCAAACAGGTTTTATATTTTAGCAGGCGACTGCTGAGATCTATAAACTAGGTCAAAAATTCCTTAGAGACATTGGCTGCATGTGAATTTCTGTGCAGTGAAGTTAAAAAAAAATTACAAAAGCTTTCAAAATGAGAAATATTGATTTAACTAAAGAATGAAATGCACAGCCATGAAAAAGAATAAAGTATCCCCAGTTGACTAGGATTTCAGAACAGGAGCATCACTAATACAATTGCAAGAAAATATCTCTTAACTCATTAGAATGACCTGGATTTCTGATGAATTTGACCTGATCTTCAACTAAGGAGTGCATTTATTATTGGTTTGCTAGGATATTTGCTCAACATTCACACATCTTTCGACCAAGATTTGATTTTCCACGTGCAGTGTATTTATGTAGCCCATTTTCAAAGGAGATTCCCCAAAAATCTGCCAATCAAAAACTGAATCAGATTTTCTCATGACAAAATTTCACCATCCAAGATTTGCCCACATCTGTTCTTTATTGGGAAAAGTGCTTTTCTATTTGTTCTGTACAAATTTTTTTTTTTTTTTTTTTTTACACATGATTGTAAATATTTTTTTATATTCCGTTATACATATTTTATTTTTTTTATGATCGTGTGTGTGTGTGTATATGTATGTGTGTATATATATATATATATATATGTGTGTATGTATGTATGTATGTATGTGTGTATATATATATATATATATATATATATATATACACACACGTGTGTGTGTGTGTGTGTGTGTGTGTGTGTGTGTGTGTGTGTGTGTGTGTGTGTGTGTGTGTGTGTGTGTGTGTGTGTGTGTATATATATATATACTCTGTATATATTTTTTTGTATAAATGCTTTACTGTACTGTTTATCCTACTAGTTAGTGAATATAGATTTGTTCTGATATTCAGCAAACTTTTGCTTATTATTCACCTTGCGCAATATTCAAACTATCCCGTTTGAAGCCTTGAGTGTATACTTTAAAGTGCTTCTTGATATGAAACTGTGAATTTGTTTGTCCACACATGTTTGTATTGTGCAAACATTTTAGGCAGGTGTGAAGAAATGCTGTAAAGTAAGAATGCTTTCAAAAATATATATTTGAATTGTTTATTTTTTATCAATTTACAAAATGCAAAGTGAGCAAACAGTAGAAATTTCTAAATCAAATCAATATTTGGTGTTACAACCCTGTGGCTTCACACCAGTATCAATTCTTACATCTGCACGCTTTGTACACTTGCACAAAGTCAGGGATTTTGTAGGAATAGAGTCAGGTATGTGAGTACCAATTATACCAAGCAGGTGCTAATGACCATCAGCTTCATATGTAAGTTGAAACACAGTCATTAACTGAAACAGAAACAGCTGTGCAGGAGGCTTAAAACTAGGAGAGGAACAGCCAAACTGCTACTAAGGCTGGCCATACATTATACAATTATCTGCAGATTTTCTGCCCAATTTCCTTTAGATTTACCTTCAACTATGTAGTGCAAGGGCCTGCCTAATTGGATACAACTGAAAGTGTTGTTTAGGTTTGTCCTCCTATTATATGGTTTTTGGTAAATCTAAACCAAAAATCTGCAGATAATTGTATAATGTATGGCCAGCCTAAGGTGAGGTTGTGGAGGACAGTTTCATGTCACAGGTCATACACCATGGCAAGGCTGAGAACAGAAATGAGACACACATGCATCAGCATGGTCTCTCCTAGGCAAAGATATCAAACCAGACTGGGGTTTCAAGGTGTGCTGTTCAAGCTCTTTTGAAGAAGCACAAAGAAACGGGTAACAGTGAGGACTGTAGATGCAGATACATTTTCTTTCATTTGCCAAAGGTTACTCAGAGAAATCATTATTAAAATATAAACTTTGGCTAAGTCAGGATGTACCTTGTGCTGAGAATGTTGAGTATGTTTTCCCAGTTTTCCCACATAACAAATCAGAAGCATTCCATGTGAACACAGCAAAGTGGTATGAATCGATCACTGCACTTAAATCATTTGCTTGTTTTCACTGAGTGGGGGAAAGCTAACACACAGAAACATGCAAATTAAATTTAGAATCATCCCTCTCCCCCCCCCCCTTCCCTTTTTTTTTTTTTTTCCCCCTTTCCTTCCCCACTCTGCCTAGACCTTACCCTACACCCATCTCCTCTTCTAACTCTGTAAAAAAAAAAAAAAAAGATACCTTGAGCATTCATAGTTGCAGCCCAATCCAGTTCAAAGGTGAACCCCTTATTCCCAATTTTGCTGTTTATGTGACAGTTACATGTTCTGAACAAGTCTAGTTTGCATGTTATATTACGTATTTATACCTGACGTTGTATCTTTTAATGGCTTGTGGCCTTTGAAGGGGTTACCTTATATACATACAGTATGTATGTTTCCTTTGTATATTGCTGCTCTGTGAATGCGGTATAGTTTAAAGAATTAGAAAAACAATTTGAATATGTAGAAAATGTAATAAGGTTTCTTTGAATGTTTATTTTACCGAAAAAGCTGTGCTGTTAAAAACATGTTCTTTCAGATAAGCTTTTTATGCTTTTGGTGCTTTCATTTTATAATACAAAAGATGATTTCTAGCTTCTCACATTTACCTGTATAGTTTGCTTTTTCATTTGCAGGACAACGTTGGTATTATGATTAGTCTGTACAGATACAGCAATGTTTGCTAATCACCATTATACTTTAAAGCAAACATGTGCTTTACCCACATAGGACAAAACACCAGGATTGCTTTAATAACATCTTCCCAGGATTTCTTTGCTACTTTGCACTATGTTCAGCAGATGAGAGGAAAGAAAATGCCCAGTACTTCTAGGTATGGAGAAGCATGCGACTTAGTTCATGTGACAGATGCGGTACTTGACGATTGTCCCAGAGTAGATTAGCTCCAGGTAGAACAACTTGTACCTTACACGGAACTTTCACTACCAGCAGCTGAATAGTTGAAGCCAAGGAAAGGTGAGTATGTTTAGTTGGGCAGGGGGCATTAAATTATACCAATTCTTTGCCCTGCATGGTGAAAATACGAGTTTGCCTTTTAGCAACCATTCATCTCCACTTGCTGGGGACACTCTATTTGGAAACAAACATTCCCATCAAAGTCCACTGTGGTTTAGTCCAGCAGTTTGTCCCATGCTGTGAAGGAGCCGTGCCCATCTCAATATGGAGCTGTTAAACTTTATAGCCAATTATGCATGTGTGGCAATTTTTGGCTGTAGGCTGGCTTTTCTTTCCTTTTTAAAATTTAAAAACTAGAAAAGGAAAGCGGACCCACAACCTGAGTATTTCTGGCAATGTACTTTGCCCTGGATTGTATAAGTATAATGCATTTACCAATCAGAATCTCTCAGGGACTCGGGATCAGCTCATGAGATTCTGATCGGTAAATGGATATTATTATAGCACTAGATCTGTGTAATAACCTGGCTCACAAAAATGGATTAAACATTTTTGCTGCAGAGAAAAGCTGTCGGAGTTGTTAGCAACAACCAATCAATTTAAATTTTTTCTGTTTTCCTAGTTCAGGTGGAGACCAGCATGCCATTACTAAGTAACCATAAAAGTGAAAGTGGCTACATTTATTGCCAATAGTGTGCAAAGCTGATATGGTCTCTTAGGTGACAGCCAAGGGTAGCAAAGGTTTCATGGGTGGCAAGCTGTGAGTGCACACAATGTACTATACATATAAACACCAAATAGACTACTTTCTAGCTTTACTTACTGTGTAATTCTTCAGTCTGTGCCTTAATTGCCTTACTCTGGCCTCTGCTGTTTGTACATTAATTACTGCTGGCACCTGCACTTTGTGCAGTACTTGCTCTTGGCCTTTGCACTCTGTTTCTTGCTTACTACTGATCCCTATACTCTCTGCTCTACTTATTCCTGACCCCTGCACACTGTGCATTACTTCTGGCCCCTGCTCTTTCTGTGTTATATACAACTGACCCCTGTGCTTTCTGTGGTACTTACCCCTTACCCTTGTACTTTCTATGTTACTAACTCCTGATCCTTGCACTCAGAGCCTTACATACTCCTGACCCCTGCTGTCTGTGCATTAAATTCTCATAACCCCTTCACTCTGAGTGTTCTTTAAGCCCCAACTACTGTTACTGCAGATTGGGCACACCCATAATTCACCGCTCTGCTCATGGTGCCAAGGGCATTTTGTCTTTATACCTTGAATGTCTGCTTCATTTACAAAGTCTTTGAGCAATTGTCTCAGGGCATGTAAAAAATGGGGGTTTTAATCTGTGGGTGTGGTCAAAAACAGGGTCCATTATTTTATGGGTGTGGTTAAAAGTGGGCGTAGTCAATAGGGTGTTTGAGTTCATTTCAAAATCTGCTAACCTAAGCCTGCAGCAGATTTGACTGCCCCTGCTTTGCCTGATTGCTAGACAGTACAGATTGGGCAAAATTTCAACACTACTGTAAGGGTTTCACGCTTTGCTCCCACCGAAATACATTGTGCTGTTGGCAGGTTGAGTAGGTGCGGTGCTGTGTGGTGAGCAGTAATTACATACAGTCCCGGTGTATTACAGTATCAGAAACGGTATATTGCAGAAATAGTAAAACAGTACAAACAGGCCCGACGGGGAGGCTTACCTGACTGGAGCACTTACAACATTTCAGAGAAGATACAGCAGTGAGTAGTATCTGCCATGTGGAGTGGAATGGGGCCTGGCCCCTCCAACCCAAAGGGGAAACTTCTTGACGTGGTAGACATTGTCCCTACTCATTCCCTACTCCACCAGGACTTTTCCCAACCGCTAGTACTGGCCCTAACAGACAGGTGACATGTCCATACAACTAACCACTCGTATAAAGTGCCCAAAACCCAGAGGCAAGGTCTTAAAAAAGACTCTGCTTGACCCAAGATGGCTGTCATGGTCACCTGGATCCAGCGCATCCAACCAGATTACTGCTTCAGACAACCAAGGAAACCATAGAGAAACCCAGTTTCTCTTGACTTCCGCCCCCAGCTGCATTGTTGCTACAATTGAGTGGCACCAGCAATGGAGAATATAGACTGCAACTGCCTACATTCTCATGACCATGATGGACTTCCTCACTGACCAATATTAATGTGCAGGGGGCAGAAAAAAAGGTAAAGCAAAAATCATGTACCTATGGCTGTCAGCACTTTGTACCGACATCTGTGAGAAAGAAATAAATGGGACATGTTTTTCAAATGTAACAATTCAATCTGTGCTTTATGTGGGACATATACTGTTCTTAAATGTTTTTAAACCATTTTATTATTCTTTGCAAACAAAGTATTACATTTTTACTGCATTCCCTTTTCTACATCTTTTTGACTATATTTCCATATAGGTATAATTATTGGTATCATATGTAGTAGTTTGGTATGTTTGTTGTAAATTCTTTGCATTACTCAGTGACTTCAGATGTGTTGTAGGTGTTGAGTCTTTGTAAAAGTTTTTTTTTTTTATTATTATAAAGTTATTTCCGAATTAGAAGAACCTTGCATGTTGCCCAACTGCCCCAAATACAGTACAATAGGTTCTCAAAGAAGATGATTGTTGTGACTTATTTCAGGTTACAAGGATAGAAATACAAACGTTCTATTTAGCACCAGGAAGATAAGGAAAACACTTAGCAAAGCTGGTCCCCATTTTTCAGATGCTGGATTGCTGCGGTTTCCTCAAAGAACCAATAAAACACACTAATAGGTATCATTTCTGACCAGACTGACTTGAGTGTGTAGGTATGACTCTGTAAAGGTCTCTCTAAGGCAGGAGCTGATGTGAAAAGTCTTATGTTTTCTGTAAAGCACTGCGGAATATTGTAGAACTATATACCATAAATATGGATAATAATAAGCAAATTTTAGGCTATATTCACATCAGCATTAAGGGCCGATGCAAATTGTAGCGGCAGGAATCAGAGATTCTTGCTGCAACTCTCAGCAGCTAGGTACGTCCTCCTTCAATATAATGATAGGTCACCGGTGGCTGCAGCTATTCATGGCTCTCTGCACAGCCAGCGATTACCGATGGTTAATGCTGTCGGACGCACATGGCTGTGCAGACAGCTGCGAATACCTGTGGCCACTGGCGACCTCCCAATATAGTGAACGAGGCCGGCAGCTGCACCTAGCCACTGAGAGCCGCAGCAGGAAACTCTGATTTCTGCCATTACAATTTGCACCGGCCCTAACTGCCAGTGTGAATGTAACCTAACCACATCCTTATTTTCCAAAAATAATCCTTCCATTTACATTACTGAATAGCCTCGTAAATCTATTTTTCAAAAAATCATTTCCTACTGTGGTTTTCTACCTCCTCGTAATGTCCTTGATCAGCTCCCAAACCTCTCATTTTCTTCCTCATTTCTGTTTTTTTGAAACAAGCAATGCATATTAGTTACGGTCATGTGCACTGCTGTATACACATTACAAATCCCATATCCATAGTTCATAGTCTCTAGTCTAACTCAGGAGTGTACAAGAGAGGGTGGCTACAATTCTACATATATGGGGAATGAACGTGGCCACCCTCTAACAGGAAAAAACAAATTGGAGATTTGGGAGTTTAGACATACCTTCCAACTTTCTGAGCTGAGAAAAAGGGACATGTTCCAGCACAATATATTTAGGCAATGGGCACACCCCTGCCACGCCCCCAATTAAGCAAACCATAAGAATGTATTTGCCAAAAATTATTGGCTAAAGCCAGAATTGTTTTTTTCCCAACATTACTTTTCCTTTATACTGGCTTTTTAAAATGGAAAGTTGGATAATTAAGTAATAGGACATAGTTTTTTGTCCAGAATAACACTTTTAGTAGTTAAATGGTACATTTTCATAGATAATTGTATATCAGACAAAAAAAAGAGGGACAACTAAGGAGGAAAAAGGGATGGAGGGATTTGGGTCCAAAAAAGGGAAAGTACCTCCAAATGTTGGTTTAGAGCAGTGGTCTCCAAACTGTGGCTTGATTTTATCTGGCCCTTGAGGCACTATTTCATCCACTGATACCAAATGGGTATAATTCCCCCCACTTACACCAATGAAGGGAGCACAGCTCCTTCCAATGACACCAATGATGAGGCACAATTCCTCCCAATGACACAAATGATAGGGTCCAATGACATGAATGAGGGGCAGAACTCCTCCCATTGACACCAAACAAAGGGGCATTATTTTTTTCCCACTGACGTCGGGACCTTTTCTACTCCCACTGGCTGTAGTCCGTCCCTTGTAAAGTCTGAAGGACAGTAAACTGGCCCTTTGTTTAGAAAGTTTAGAGCAATAGAAGGTACGTTTTGGAGGTATAGTGGTTGTAAACCCTTACATTTATGCAGGCCATAGACGGGTCGTTTATTGGCTGATTTTTCGACGCCACGAAAAATCGGCTGATATTCACGCCGTTAGTGGTGCCTGCCCATCGGCCGTTTTTCGTGGATCGTGTCATTTAATTTTATCGGTCATGCTGGAAAATCCATGAAAAACGGCAGTTTTTCGCAGACCATGATGGCAGCATCGGCAACGGTTTTTCCAACAGATTTTTTGTTTATTGGCCGACAATTCGTCCGATAAATGACCTGTCTATGGCCTGCCTTAGTGAAGTGACCACCATTACGTGATACAAAGAGATGAAACAAATCATCCTGCAGGAGTTGTAGCTGTGTATCTGTAGCCATTTCTTTTGTATTTCTTTTGTTCTGAATACACAAGGAGGAAATTTATTTTGTTTTTGGTCTAGGAGCAGGGGAAATGGGTCTGAAGTCTTCACAGAGCCACAGTTCTGAGGCCTGATTGGAGGGAGGCCCCCCCCCTTTACACAGTATGGAGAAAAAAAGAATATATGTGAATGAGTCACAGGCTGAGTGCTGCAGCTCCCTCCCAGTCACCTTTTTAAGTCTTGGTGTCTGGAATAGCTGCCAGAGGTGATTCATGCTGCTAACAGAGGAAACGGGCAGCAGAGAGAAATTAAATTTAGAGTTTGGGAAGAGTCAAGTACACAGTATAGAAGGATGTGCTTTTCTCATATTTCATGTCTGAGGTTTACATCCACTTTAAAAATACATACGTGAATTTTTTCAAACCAAGGTTTAGTGTCACCTGTTATGCAAACCAGAACTGTTATTCAGGTTTGCATAATATACAAAAATATACTCTGAAACAAGCAGTGGTGTATGTGTGTCTGTTTTATTTTGTTGCATTCCACTGGCAGGAAAAAGTCTGAGTTGGAAAGCTCTGATTTAAACAATACAGTAAATGTATTCAGTAGTTTATCCTACAATAATTTTCTCTTACAAATGTTCTGTTATCAAACATAAATCCTGGAATTGCAATGTCTGAGCATGAAATGAGTATGTAAGCCTTGAAATCCATATTTTCTGAGAAATCTTAATTTTATATCTTTTTATCGTTTTCTACTAACCTCATTGACTCACAATCATTGCCATCCTGAAGTCAGCAGTATATCAAGGAGGGATAAACTGTGCAATGATCTTTATGAACTGATTTTCAAGTAAAAAAAAATTGATGAACTACCTGCTCAAGTTTGCATGTTCTGTGCCTGTGTGGGTTTCCTCTGGGTAAGCTGGTTTCCTCCCACACTCCAAAGACATGCTGGTAGGTTAAATGGATGCTGTCTAAAATTGGCCCTAGTATGTGTATATATGAATGTGAGCTAGGGATCTTAGATTGTAAGCTCCTTGAGGGATAGGGACTGATGTGAATGTACAATATATATACAGTGGGGCAAAAAAGTATTTAGTCAGCCACCAATTGTGCAAGTTCTCCCACTTAAAAAGATGAGAGAGGCCTGTAATTGGCATCATAGGTAGACCTCAACTATGAGAAACAAAATGAGAAAAAAAATCCAGACAATCACATTGGCTGATTTGGAAAGAATTTATTTGCAAATTATGGAGGAAAATAAGTATTTGGTCACCTACAAACAAGCAAGATTTCTGGCTCTCACAGACCTGTACCTTCTTCTTTAAGAGGCTCCTCTGTCCTGCACTCATTACCTGTATCAATGGCACCTGTTTGAACTTGTTATCAGTATAAAAGACATCTGTCCACAACCTCAAACAGTCACACGCCAAACTCCACTATGGTGAAGACCAAAGAGCTGTCGAAGGACACCAGAAACAAAATTGTAGACCTGCACCAGGCTGGGAAGACTGAATCTGCAATAGGCAAGCAGCTTGGTGTGAACAAATCAACTGTGGGAGCAATAATTAGAAAATGGAAGACATACAAGACCACTGATAATCTCCCTCGATCTGGGGCTCCACGCAAAAAGTCTACACACCCCTGTTAAAATGTCAAGTTTCTGTGATGCAAAAACATGAGACGAAGATAAATAATTTCCAAACTTTTTCCACCTTTAATGTAACCTATAAACTGTACAACTCAGTTGAACAACAAACTGAAATCTTTTAGGTGGAGGGACGTAAAAATAAAAAAGTAAAATAATATGGTTGCATAAGTGTGCACACCCTTAAACTAATACTTTGTTGAAGAACCTTTTGATTTTATTAAAGCACTCAGTCCTTTTGGGTATGATTCTATCAGCATGGAACACCTTGACTTGGCAATATTTGCCCACTCTTCCTTGCAAAAACACTCCAAATCTGTCAGATTGTGAGGGCATCTCCTGTGCACAGCCCTCTTCAGATCACCCCACAGATTTTCAATCGGATTCAGGTCTGGGCTCTGGCTGGGCCATTCCAAAAGTTTAATCTTCTTCTGGTGAAGCCATTCCTTTGTTGATTTGGATGTATGCTTTGGGTTGTTGTTATGCTGAAAGATGAAGTTCGCCTTCATGTTCAGCTTTCTAGCAGAAGCCTGAATGTTTTGTGCCAATATTGACTGGTATTTGTAACTGTTCATAAATTCCCTCTACCTTGACCAAGGCCCCAGTTCCAGCTGAAGAAAAACAGCCCCAAAGCATGATGCTGCCACCACCATGCTTCACTGTGGGTATGGTGTTCTTTTGGTGATGTGCAGTGTTGTTTTTGCACCAAACATATCTTTTTGGATTATTGCTAGAAGTTCAACCTTGGTTTCATCAGACCAGAACACATTTTCTCCTCTTCAGATTTGTTTTTACAAAATTTACCCCGGGCTTGGATGTTTTTCTTCATAAGAAAAGGCTTCCATCTTGCCACTCTACCCCATAGCCCAGACATATGAAGAATACAGGAGATTGTTGTCACATGTACCACACAGCCAGTTCTTGCCAGATATTCCTGCAGCTCCTTTAATGTTGCTGTAGGCCTCTTGGCAGCCTCCCAGTCCAGTTTTCTTCTCGTCTTTTCATGAATTTTGGAGGGACGTCCAGTTCTTGGTAATGTCACTGTTGTGCAATATTTCTCCACTTGATGATGACTGTCTTCACTGTGTTCCATGGTATATCTAATGCCTTGGAAATTCTTGTGTACCCTTCTCCTGACTGATGCCTTTTAACTATGAGATCTCTCTGATCATTTTTTAAGCTCTCTGCGGACCATGGCTTTTGCTGTAGGATGCAACTAAGAAAATGTCAGGAAAGACCTACTAGAACAGCTGAACTTTGTGTACTGACTCCTATTTAACATGATTTTGAATGTGATTGCTTAATTCTGAACCCAGCTACATCCCCAGTTATAAGAGGGTGTGCACACTTATGCAACCACGTTATTTTAGTTTTTTTATGTTTACTTCCCCATCTAAAGGGATTTCAGTTTTTTCTTTCATTTGAGTTGTACAGTTTATAGGTCACATTAAAGGTGCAAAAAGTCCTGAATGATTTATCTTTGTCTAATTTTTTAACATCAGAGAAGCCTGAAATTTTAACAGGGGCGTGTAGACTTTTTATATCCACTGTTTGAGATATATATATATATATATATATATATATATATATATATATATATAAAACTGCATACATTGTTGACGCTATGTAAGTACCTGTAATAAAAAAAAATAAAAATAAATTAACTGGTGATGTGAATTTATCAGGTCTGTGTGATAATACCTTTTAGTGAATTGCAAGATCCACTTCCAATAAAAAGAAATGTGACTTAAACATAACAAAATTCTACATAAATTCTGCCTTGTTGAATTGAGATTTATTTGTCTTAGAGGAAAGGACCAAACGTCACTGCAAAATCTTTATTTGACTTGTGTAAATAATTATTTAAAACCTGTATCTTGTTTAGCAAATACGCTAAAGTCCTTGTGGGTTGGATATGAAGTTCTCATTTAAGAAAATGGTAATTTGCATAAACTATTGCTAAAAAAATATTATCTGTGGGTAATTATATCTCATTATAGACCATTCTTTTGATAAATTGACAGGTATGTTACAGAGAGAAAGGTGGCATTTTTTTTTAATTCTAATTTTTTTCTCAGTTAACAAAAGAGGTAATATAATGCCACCTAGTGTTTCTTAGCAGGTACTGCTGAAATTTGGAAATTAAGCTATGTGCCTGTAAACTTTATCAAAGGCTAAATTCATATTTTAGATAAACTGACCAATGCAGAGAAGGGGCCCCAGTAGTTAAAAATGTACTGTGCCCTTTGTAAAGACATTGTTTAAAGTAGAACTGAAGGCAAAACTTATTTTTTCTTTTGGATAGAGCAATGCAGTCCATAGATGAATCATTTTGTTTTCCCCACTGAGCTATTTTATTCTGACTTCAGGGAGACTTCCATGCCATCAAAATACACTGATCAGTGCTGCCGGCTATAGTCGGGGGGAGCTGATCGAATGGGGAAACTGACAGACTGGTTGTACAGAAGTCACCGGTAGTGCAACCAGCCTATCCATACATGGATTAGAATTCCACCAGTCCCTGCTAAACCGGGCGAGTTTCAATTCATGCATGGCTGGCTTAATTAATGGGTATACCTTCTAACAGTTTTTTGCAATCTGTGTCACCATTGGGGAGATCTCCCTTCACTTCCTGTCATATAGCCAAGAGGAAATCCAACCAAAGTGAGGTAAACTCTGGTTACCAGAACTAGTAACCCCACTGAAAGATTTCCCCTCTATTCCTGTGGTGGTGACAACTCCAAATTCATGATTTTTTTTTTAACTTTCAATCTTGGTGATAATGGTAATCTGGGCAAATCGAGAAGGTGAATCTCCATTACATAGGCACAGACTTTATCTAAAACAAAAAACAAAGTTTTGTCTTTAATTATACTCTAATGCAAATACCAGGCATTTCTAACACAAATATTCTTCCCCAAATTTAACTTGCTAGTACAAATCCCCCTCATCCCCCTTTCCAGCACAAATCCTTCCCCGACCCCAAATCCTCCCTTCTAGCAGAAATTTGCTCCTCTCCCCAAGTCCCTGTTCCCAGCACAAAATCCCCCCTTTTCAAATGCTGTTCCCACTTCCCCTCCCCAAGTCTTATCCCCATCATAAATAATTGTCACGCCCCCCTTCCCCATTGTGTCCCCAGTACAATTCCTCCCTCTCTCCCTGAAATGTAGGCTGGCCATACATTATACAATTTTCTTTTATAATAATAATATGAGGTCAAACCTAAACAACACTTTCAATTGTATCCCATTAGGCAGGCCCTTGCACTACATAGTTGAAGGTAAATCTAAAGGAAATTGGGCAGAAATTGGACAGAAAATGGTATAGTGTATGGCCAGCCTTAGAGACCTCAGATGTTACAGAAGTGGGAACTCTCTACAGAAAACTGGCAGGAGGTGCTGGATGTGCTCTCCCCACCCCTTTCAACTCCTCCCTCCTGTCAGTATACAGAACTTGACATAGGAATGCTGTCAGATTGGGACTGTGAAGGATTTGATTACCTGCTCCCTATTCTCATTTCTGCTGCCAGGAGAGGAGCAGTCTAGGGAGGAAATATGGGGCAGGTAATCAAATCCAATCCCAGTCTTGACAGCATTCCTGTATCAACTCCTATATCCAGCAGCACTGCTCTGACAGCAGGAAGGAGGAGAGCACAACTCTGACACTGATCCAAGACAAGGAATGCAGAAGGGGAAGGGTTGTGCTAGCGCTCTCTCTCTCCCTCTCCCTCTCCCTCTCCCTCTCTCCCCCCCACCCCTTCCTCCCTCCCCCCTCTCTTTCTCTCCCCCCTCCCCCCTCTCCCTTTCTCTCTCCCCCTCTCTATCCCTCTCTTCTCTCTCCCTCCCCCCCTCTCTCTCTCCCTCTCCCCCCCTCCCTCTCCCCCCCTCTATCTCTCTATTTCTCTCCCTCTCCCCACCCCCCTCTCTCTCCCCCCCTCTCTCCCTCTATCACCCCCCCTCTCTCCCTCTATCACCCCCCCTCTCTCCCTCTATCACCCCCCCCTCTCTCCCTCTATCACCCCCCTCTCCCTCCCTCTCCACCCTCTCTCTCTCCCTCCCCCCCTCTCTCTCTCCCCCTCTATCTCTCTCTTTCTTTCCCTCTCCCCCCTCTCTCCTTCTCTCTCTCTCTCTCCCCCCCCCCTCGCATGCCATTAGAACTTGTCCCATGTGGGAAGGGTGAGGAGGCAGGAGAGTGTAAACCTTTTTAAACAGTATTTCTACAAGCTGCACAGTGCACTACTGGGGCCCCTTACTTGAATAATTTATGTAAATGGATGAACGTAGCCACTTACACACTACATGCGTTTCAGTTGCTTTTTTTCTGCATCCAAAATGCACAGAAAGTAGATTATATGGTTGTCGATGTCATAGTTCACATCAGTGCTTGCAGTTCCAGTGCGTTCCGGTTGCAGGAAAAAAGGTAGAAAAGGCTGCATTTTTCCTGCACAGAACTGTACTGGAACGTGGTCAAATGCATGGAAAATGCACCAGAACGCACCAAACCACCCCAAAAATGCACAGGAACGCATAAAAAATGCATCAGAATGCATCAAAAACGCCCATGCGGAAACGCATCCAGAACGCATCTGGACCGTGTTTCTATGTTGTGAATTGGCCCTTAAAGTAATATAAAATACAAACATTGAATATATTGCAGCTTACCAGTTCTGCAATTGGCTCCATCAATTTAAATTAGCATTTTTTCTTTCATTTCACCTGATTATCTGGCTAGTAAGTCTTTTATTTTTCAATAGATCAAGCTGTCCAGCAAAAGTAGAAGTTAGAGTTTGAGACAAACCATTTAACACTGACACTGACCTTATCTCAGAAGGAAAAATGGGGTGTTGCTATAACTTTTTTAAAAAAAAGTTCACTGGAAAAAAATTAAGTTTTAAAAAAAGGTCTAAAGGAAACCAGTGCAGCCACCACATCTAAGGATTGGTAAGCTCCGATATATTACATTTTTCTTTTTCAGTTTAATAGCACTTAAACCACTTGAGTCCTAACTGCTATTTTAAAGACAGCAGTCACATCTGAGCCTATAAAAGAATCTGCATGTTTAAGTTATTATAATTATGTGGGTTTATGTTTTAAAGCAGTATTAAACCCAAAACCCAAAATGTAATATATTGCAGCTTATCAATTCTTAGGTGTGGTGGCTGCCATAGTTTTCTTTTTTTAGGCTTTTTCCCGCTGCTTTCACCTGGTGATCTGGCCAGTAACACATCTCCAGTATTACAGTACCTACAATCTTGATGAAGTAGCAACAGAGACACCCTTGGAAAGCAACAATGTCAGACTCGGGAGATGGTAGTGTTAGACTAGCAGATTTAGATACACTATTGAAGATGACCTCCAGCTAACACTTTTCAAGCAGTTACAGGAAACCATTCTATTTTCCTTTTGGGATAAAGGGTTTACATTAATAAATGAATAAATAAAATCTGATAATTGTAAGCACCCCTGTCAGTGTTAAATGGTCCCCCCCTCTAACTGCTACATCTTCAGAGGACATCTTGTTGAATTACAACAGACTTTACTGGCCAGATGCACCGGTGGAAGCAAGGGAAAGAGAAGAAAATTAATACAGTCATCATATCCAAGAATTAGTAAGCCACAATATCATAAATGTTTGCATTTGGGTTTAATGCCACTTTAAAGACTTATAGTTACCCCAGTATAGTTTTATATATTTTGAGACTGAAAATAAACATTCATTGCAGGTTATCCTTTCAGGTACATTTTCAATGACCGTAATTGATTTACCACCAGCATATGTTTGGTTAAAGTCACATTTACTGCTTTAAATATGCAGTACTTAAGATGTAGAATTAATATGTAAAGTGTTACTAAACCCACAACAGTAAAATCAGTCTCTATATGTGAAAGGATCTAGATAACCTCCATTTTGTTGATGTACGCCATTTTAAGCATTAAGTTAGGTTTTTGCAGATATATTAGAAGTTTAATGAAACTGTTTTAGCTTGCCCCAGAATGTATAAACAATGATAAGATGACCCTGACATTTTCTTTACCCAGCTAATTCTCACAAAGCAAGTGAAACCAGTTTATACCAAGAAATGTATATGTCATGTTTCATGTAGTTAGCTCATGATGGAAACTTACAAGTTACAGTTTTGAAACTCGCTCCCCCCTCCCTTATTTTTTCTGTATCCTATATAATCTTAGTAATGTCTAATAAACTTTGAACATAAGCTGCCGTTATTTCCGTGTTCAAGCGGTGTTCCCAAAATTCTGCTGATAAACCAGGAATCTCTCCACAGACCGGGGGTCTCTGAGGGGATAAAGAAAATCGATCCTTTTAGTATGCAGTAAAGCATGCTTGTTATACTTGTTGTTTGTGTGAAAACGCTGTTTGATCCTGACTTCTCTGATCCTCCCCTTCTTCCATTGTCCCCCTGTTATCTCCTGATAAGACACATCGTGTGGAGTCAACTCTGCACTTGCTCAGTTTGGTGTGTATTGCTAGAGAGATTTTTTTTTGTTTTCTTGGGAGAGTGCATGTGATTAGCACAGGGCTGTCCAGACAGAGGTTTGGGGTTCTGCATCCTTCTACAGCAGAATGAAAACTCCTCCTGCAAGCTTTAATCAGTGCTGGGTCCGACACTGATAGATGTCACAGGACTGCTATATACTGTTGATGAGAAAAGGTATTTAGCAGTTTTATATTTGCTAAAATGTGTACTGTGGGAGAGCAGATATAGTTAATGCAGGGTCCTGGGTTTTTTGAACACTTTAAGTGACAGTTCCCCTCCAGGTCAGATAGGTATTGTCTTCACATCAGCCTGTGATCATACTAATAGCTGCATGCACAGCTATGCAGACAGCAGCGAATAGCTGTGGCCACCGGCGACCTGTCATTATAGTGTATGGAATCAGTGGCCGCACCTAGCTGCTCAGAGCTGCAGAAAGCATCTCTAATTCCTGTTTATATCATTTGCATCGGCCTAAATGGCCAGTTTGAATGTAGCCTTACATGCACAAGCAATGTAATTATTGTTGCAAATGCTGTGATAGGAAACATGCAAATAGGGCGCTGTCATATGTATTTTTGTCCGCAAAAGGCCGACAGCGTTGTCCCAATGTTGTAAAAAGAATGCTTTCCAGAGTGCATCATGATTTAACATCAAAACAGTAATCTTTGTGTAGATGTATATACAGATTTGCTACAAATTTAAAGCCTTATCTGTCTCCACCCAAAAATAAACACCATATCATATCAGCCTATAAATACAAAAGCATCAGGAAACCAACACATCTACAGACAACGGTGCTCCTAAAAATCAGGAAGCCGGGAGTATGATGGGGACTCATTAGGGACTCATTTTCTGCCTGGAGGGGAAGGGGACTCAAATGTTTTATAAACCGATGGTCTACTTGAATAACATTCAGACAATGTAAAGGTGCACCTTAACTTTCTGTTAGTGCTCAAGCTGGTCTACCTCACCCCTTTCCCCCAAATCCCAATTGCCCAATCACTATAATGGGATGCTTACCTGGCCAATAGAAAATGGGAATAGGAGAGGCTGCCAATCTTTGACACTGTCATAATGATCTAGTATTCATGTGGACATGATTAACCACTTCCAGTCCGGACACTTTTACCCCCTTCCTGTCCAGGCCAATTTTCAGCTTTCAGCGCTATCACACTTTGAATGACAATTGTGCGGTCATGCAACACTGTACCCATATAAATTTTTTAGCATTTTTTTTAGACAGATAAAGCTTTATTTTGGTGGTATTTATTCACCACTGGGATTTTTATTTTTTTTTGCTATTTAAATGAAAAAGTCCAAAAATTTTGAAAAAAAGTGTTTTTCTTATAAACTTTTGCATATAAATAGTATTTCATCATAAATCTTGGCCAAAATTTATTCCGTTATCTTTTTAGTAAAAAAAAATATAAATAACCCAAATTAGTTTATAACCAAAAATTCTAATTTTTAAACATTTTTTTTATACTATTTATTTATTTTACATACTGTCACCCTAGCAGTACAGTGTCACCATGGTGACACTGTACTACTTGTGGGGGGTGATGAAGATTTTTTTTTTTACACGGATTGCTTTTATACCCATAAAGGCTGTAAAAGCAATCATTTCTCCTTCTCTCTAGCTGCATTCTTGCAGTCATTGAGAACTACTGAGTGAGCTGTGATTGGTCACAGCTTGTCACATGGTAAGTCTTGTACCATGTGACCTCTGTGATCATTCACAGATTTCTGCATGTGACCACTGATGGGCCAACCAGTGATCACATGATCGGGACCTCGCACAGAGGTCCCGTCCGACGATCGGTGTTCCACTGTGTCCAGAGGACACAGCGGGCACCAGATCGCGGTGCTGCGCGCTCCCAGGGAGCGCACACAAGCAGGGTGCGGGTAGGCTGTTTATAAATGGCCACCGGACCCTGTACTGCCACCGTCTGGCCATTTATATACAACGGCCGGACGGGAAGTGGTTAAAGTGGAACTTTACCCAGAAAATTAAGTCCTGCTAGATGACTTCAGGCTGGTCCCTTTTGCAGGTATAGCTATGTAAAACATTGAAAATAAGTGCCTATACTGTATAAAACACAGTAAAAAAACCTGTCTTGCTCTGCACATGCTCAGTTGCTCTCAATTTTTAGGCACTGTGCCAAATTTGTAGAGGCTGATCTGCTGATAGCCTAAATATGTATTTATTTATTACACATACTTATATAGCACTGTCAATTTACACAGCACTTTACATACATATATTGTACATTCACGTCAGTCCCTAACTTACATTCATACATACACATACTAGGGCCAATTTAGAGAACATGCAAACTCCAGGCAGGTGGTGCCATGGTTGGGATTATAACCAGCGACCCTGGTACTGCCAGGTGGAGGTGCTAACCATTTAGCAACTGTGCTACCCAGATTTACTGCTGATCAGGACTCTGGGCTGCAGAACAATGGCAGCCTCCAGCAAGAAGCAACAGGAACAATGCTGGAGGCAATTTACAGCACACACACGAATTCTCATAGCATTATCATTAAGTGGAATGTATATTTCTTGCTAAAATCATTATATTTTTATCAAATTGTTATGGGAAAAGGTCCACTTTAAAAACTGCTTCATACAGAAAAAAAAACCTACTGCACTGATCCATAGGACCCTTGGCTGGCTGGGACATGTAGTACATCCAAGGAGACCAAAAATAGGCACTGCAGCTCTCCTACATTTCCACTGGGTGGCAGAAGATTAATCTGAACAAAAACAGAGGGTGCACATGTGCCCTAGTGTAACTCCATTTATTAAACTGATAAAAAAAGTTGTGTAAGAGGGTGGGGTCGGGGATATCCATGAGAAGGAGATTTCTGGGGATGGAGTCATTATACAGTGTCACACGTGACATTATCCCGAGGATATGCTAGACCCTACTGGCTCAGACACCACTATAATGACCAGACTTCTGGCTCATCTTGCACGCACCAGCTGTCATCTAGACAGTGTTGTACTTGTTCGTGTTGGATATTATCATGGAGACTAGGGAGAAGCTGAGGAGGACCATTGTCTGATGTGCCTCATATACCTGTAAATCATGTCAGTGCATTGGTTTTAGCCTGGGTTCACATATATGCAGTGCGGTATATCGCATGTGATTCACACAGGAACCGCACCACATTCCTGTGTAAATCACATGTGATTTGTGTGCGGTGCGATTGGAGCCATACATTTTGTATGGCTCTAATCGCACCGCACCCACACCAAAAAAGTACAGAACCCTTTTTTTGGTTAGCACTAGAATCAAATCGCATTTTGATCCGATTCTGCACATCGGACCGAGTTTTGCAAACCGCTTTCAGGGTGTTGTTAACATACACACCTGCAGCAGTTTACATGAACGGGGTGCAATTCTGATGCAGTGCGGAATTCGCACAGAAAATGCTGCAAATTCCACATCGCATCAGTGTGAACCAGGGCTTAGTCTTTTTTATCAGTAAAAAAAATGGAGTTACACTACAGCGAATGTGTTCCCTCGGTTGCTTTTGTTTTTGTTTAAAAAAAAAAGTTGAAATTCAAATTCAAGGTCAGTTCAAATTCAAGTTGAGTTCACGTTCAAAGCTAGTTCACAGTTTCCACCTGTCAGTTTTTTTCAATGACAATGAGTCTCTTTACAGAACCCCCACATTTTTATGCAATTTATTTATGTACATTAAATACAATTATCCAAAAGAACACTCTTCAGTTTTAGCATAAATATGTGGATTTAAAAAACCTGCTAAATGCAAACAAGTCTTAATTAAATCCAGGTCACATAAGAAAAACGAGCCATTGTCTAGGGTTATCTGTGTATTCTAAAGTGATACGAAATCCACAGTTTGTTAAGCACTTTTAGCAGCTAATATATTACCTTACTTAGTATGCAACTACTTCATCTTTTAGTCCTTGCCTGTGTTTCAATTTAAACTGGTGCCATGACCTCTGCCCCAGGTTTCCTGTGTCAAGATGGCCCCTTTCTCTTGCAGCATTCTATGAAGCCACCCTTGCATGCAGAGAGTAGAGTTGTGTCTTCCTACACTGTGTGCATTAACAGAAATAAACAGCCCCCTAGTATGGCACTCCCCTGCTCCCCCTTTCTCTAAGCTAAGAAACTAATTTCTGTGCACACCAGAAGTTCAGGGAAGCAGCAGTGAGAAAGCAAGAGCCAGTGGCATTGAAAGTTGTAAACTATAAGTGCTGAGTTAAAAATTTTAACAAACCATTTACTGGGGAATGTTTATAGTATTGTGCTCAATGTCTCAAGCTAGGGATGCACTGATACCATTTTTAAAACACTGAGTATGAGTACCAATACTTTTTAAAAGTACTCGCTGTAATGATTGTGCGAAATAGGGACACGGAAGTTGTACGCGATAGCCATCTTGTTATGGTCTCAGCCATTTTGTTTTCATGAGCAGTGACCTTCTCTCCCTCCCCTTGCAAACTATGGAATTTGTAGCTGTAAGGTTTGACAAACTTCAAAAGAGCCTCTTATCTTAACTAAAACACATGCCAGAGTTCAGGCCTGGATGCCAGCTGTAAACAGCTAATTTGTCTTGGCAGGATGTCTGTTTCCACAACCATGAAAAACTTTTCCCTCTGCCCTATCATAAAACCATAATAACTCAGTCAAGCCGTCACACATGACATGTAAGGCCATTACAGCTCTAGGAATGCAGAGCGTGCCATAAAACGTCTATTCCAAAACATAACAATTCCACATACAATTCATAGAATTCAACAAGAACAGGGTACATTAATATTAGATATATATTTGAATGGGGAATATCATACCAAACAAATCAAGGTCATACATGATTATGTTAGCACATACGAAAGGGGAGAAAGCAGACTCTTTCCTCCTGGGAGACAAAGGTACGCTGTGTTTGGTATCCCTGGACATGAAATATAATTCTAAATAATATTCTGTCAGTTTCTAGAATACCACCTGCTTGTATTGGAAGTTATTAATATTAGTGTAAAACTGTATTTGGAAATTGGTTGTAAACATGGTGGCCTTCCAACACCCATCCCTTAAACTGGATTATTAGTTAGATGGTCTCTGGCGACACCCCTTTGATATCACAGAAAAAGGGATGACAGGACCTGGTAAGGGAGCTCTCATTTTAACATCAACCAAGGAACATCTTAACAGACATGAGAGCCACAGCAACATTTTTGCTTGGACAATTGGACTCTGCTAAAACCGGGACTTCGCAAGTATTCTCCATTTTCACCTCTTTTTATTTCTCTGTTGCTTTATTATTCTCTTTATGTGTTTGTAACATCATTTATCTGTAAATATTTTATTTCCACTATTTGACCTTTTCATTAATAAACCCTATTTTGAAAAGTGTTAAAATTGTCTCTAAAGCTTTTAATGTAAACTAAAGATTGGTGGGTCCTTTGTCACAAGTTGGTGAGAAGGGCAGGGGTACGGCACTGCATTTGTCACACTCGCCAATACCGATTACCAATACCTATTGCCTAGAAAGAGTAGGAAGAGAGGAGTTAGGGAGCTGGCGTGTTACATTGGGGTGGTAGAGGATTAAGATTTAACCGCTTTCCCGCCACCCTATAGCAGATATACTGCTACAAGGCAGCAGGGGTGAGCAAAATCACACACACATACATACATACATATATATATATATATATATATATATGTATATGTGATTTTGCATTTCCAGGTAGGGGGCACATGCACGCCCTACCCGCGCCGCCATTCATGATTGTGGCTGTCAATCACCGGGTTCCGATAGGTGATTACCCACTGGTGCCCGGTGATTACCGAGCACTGTTTTGTTTACTAACAGTCCTCCCTGTCAGCTTGGGCACACTGCTCTATATGACTGGGCACAGCGCAGCCATCCAGAGCAGTGTGTTTATAGTAAAGCACACAGACACCGCCTCCTAGTAAAACACTCCCTGCACACAGTTAACCCTTTGTTCGCCCCTCATGTTAACCCTGCCCAGTGCCATTAATACAGTGTCAGTGCTTTTTTTTTAGCACTGACCACTATATTGGTGTCACTGGAGATGTCAGTGACACCAAGTCATTTCCCCCCAGTGTCAGGATGTCCGCCGCAGTCCCGCTATAAAAGTTTCTGATCGTCGCCATTACTAGTAGGAAATAAAAATTCCAGTATCTATACCACCATTTGTAAATGCTTTTTTTTTCTTAGCAAAGACATGTAGCAGAATACATTTTGGCCTAAATTTATGTCAAAATTAGATTTTTAATTGTCATTTTTTTTTTTGTGTGATACGGGAAAACACGTGATTTTGCACGTTACCACACTGTACTTGGTGTGAACAAGCCCTAAAACGTACTCTGTGAGGCAGAGTTCAGTTGACTGTAGGTAATAAACCCCACCTCTTCCCCAAATCCTCCCTTTTAACACAAATCTCCCCTCCTAGCACAACCCCCCAAATCCCCCCTCCTAGCACACCCCCACTCAAATCACCCACTGAGCACAAACACCCCCCAAATCCCCCCTCTTAGCACAAATATCGCTTTTTCCTAGCACAACCCCCCCCCAAATATCGCCTCTACCCAGCACAAATTCTGTCCCTACAGTAGTGATAGCAGCAGGGTGGGGGAGAGAGCCAGGAGGGGGTATGGGTTGTGCTCTCTCCCCCCAGGTACTCTGTGCGATCCTTGATCCTCTGTTAGCTCCTGTGCTATTTGAGGCAGAGAGCACTGTAAAGTCCTGTGTACAGAAGAACAGAAGATGTAGAGAGCTCAGCCAGCACCTCCCCTGTTCTCTACTCCTCTCTGCACCCCTCTCAGCAAAACAGAAAGCTGAACTGTCCACCCGACCGCATCCTACCGACGGAGGACTTGCCAGCAAGATTACAGAGAGGAGCAGAGAGCAAGGTAGGTGCTGGCTGAGCTCTCTGCATCTTTTGAACACAGGACTTTACATTGCTCTCACATAGCGCAGGAGCTAACAGAGGATCGAGGATAGCTCAGATGGATAGACAACTATTGCCGGCATTCCTTTTTTTTACGTTTTGACTATCAGCAGGGGAATCCCACTGACAGCTGAAATGTCATTGGTTGTTAACCACCTAAATACCGGGCACTTTTACCCCTTCCTGCCCAGACCAATTTTCAGCTTTCAGCGCTCTCACAATTTGAATGATAATTGCTCAGTCATGCAACACTGTACCCAAATGAAATTTTTGTCCTTAATTTCACTCAAATAGAGCTTTCTTTTGGTGGTATTTAATTAGCACTGGGTTTTTTTATTTTTTGCGCTGTAAATTAAAAAAGACCAAAAAATTTGGGAAAAAACACATTTTTTTTCATTTCTGTTATAAAATTTTGCAAATAAGTAATTTTTATAGTGCCTGCAAGCTATGGTACCAATCATTGAAAACACACCTGATCAAACCTGATGTACTGATGGCCTATCTCATGTCTTGAGACACTAACAAGCCAGGACAGTACAAATACCCCCCAAATTACCCCTTTTTGGAAAGTAGACATTCCAAGGTATTTAGTAAGATGCATGGTGAGTTTTTTGAACCTGTAATTTTTTTCCCACAATTCTTTGGAAAATGATGAAAGTAAATACAATTTTTTTTCACAAAACTGTTATATTAACAGGTTAATCCTCTCACACAGCATATTCATACTTGCAGCTTCACCCCAAAACACATTCTGCTGCTCCTTCTGAGTATGGGGATACCACATTTGTAAGACTTTTCCACAGCCTGGCCACATACAGAGGCCCAACATCCAAGTAGTACCTACAGGCGTTCTGGAGTCATAAATTACACATCTCATTTCCTGACTACCTATCACATTTTTGAAGCCCCCGGAGCACCAGGACAATGGAATTACCCACAAAATGACCCAATTCTGGAAAGCAAACACCCCAGTGTATATTCTGTGAGGCATAATTAGTCCTTTGAACATGCCATTTTTTCCCACAAGTTTTCAGAATATGTGGAAAGAAAATGAAAATTATTTTTTTTTACACAAAATTGTCCATTTATAAGATATTTCTAACAAATAGCATGTACATACCAAAAATTACACCCCAAAATACATTCTGTTACTCCTCTTGAGTATGGGGATACCACATGCGTAAGACTTTTCCACAGCCTGATCACATACAGAGGCCCAACATCCAAGTAGGACCTACAAGCATTCTGGAGGCATAAATTACACATCTCATTTCCTGACTACCTATCACAATTTTGAAGGCCCTGGAGTACCAGGACAATGGAGTTACTATTGGATGCCTGCCTATCTTCTGGAACTCATGCACTGCTTATACTCGCTGCTGTGCTGCTGGTGGATGCCTGCTCCTCCTTAGATCTCCTGAACCTCTTTGTTTGGACTCTCTCCTCCTCAGAAACCATTGCTGACCCATTGCTTTCAATTGGCAAATACTCAGAATCTGAGTCTGACAAAAAAGAGTTCCCCGCTACTCTCGTCCGTCATACTCAGTATCTGGAAAGCCTCCTCGCTGGTGTATAATTTTTTAGACATTTTGATGTTCACTGGTACAAATGTTGATTTGATACTGGTACACTGTGACAGATATTGAGCACTGGTAAACTGTGACAGATGTGGATTTGACCTTTGTAGGCAGTAACATATGTTGATAACTGGTACAGAAGTGGATGAGCACTGGAACACTGTGACAGATGTGGATCACTGGTGCAGATGTGAATTTTACACTGGTACACCATGACAGATGTGGATCACTGGTACAGATGTGGATGACCACTGGTACACCATGACGGATGTGGATCACTGATACTGTGTGACAGATGTGGATCACTGGCACTGTGACAGATGTGGATCACTGGCACTGTGACAGATGTGGATCATGGGTACTGTGACAGATGTGGATCACTGGAACTGTGACAGATGTGGATTACAGATGTGGATCATGGGTACTGTGGCAGATGTAGATCCCTGGCACTGTGTCAGATGTGGATCACAGATGTGGATCACGAGTACTGTGACAGATGTGGATCCCAAATGTGGATCATGGGTACTGTGACAGATGTGGATCACAGATGTGGATCACTGGTACTGTGACAGATGTGGATAAGGGGTACTGTGACAGATGTGGATCACTGGTACTGTGACAGATGTGGATAAGGGGTACTGTGACAGATGTGGATCACGAGTACTGTGACAGATGTAGATCACTGTCACTGTGACAGATGTGGATCACGGGTACTGTGACAGATGTGGATCACGGGTACTGTGACAGATGTGGATCACAGGCACGGTGACAGATGTGGATCATGGGCACTGTGACAGATGTGGATCACTGATATTATGACAGATGTGGATAAGGGGTACAGTGACAGATGTGGATCACAGGTACAGTGACAGATGTGGATCACAGGTACTGTGACAGATGAGGATCACGAGTACTGTGACAGATGTAGATCACTCTCACTGTGACAGATGTGGCTCATGAGTACTGTGACAGATGTGGATCACGGGTACTGTGACAGATGAGGATCACGAGTACTGTGACAGATGTAGATCACTGTCACTGTGACAGATGTGGCTCATGAGTACTGTGACAGATGTGGATCACGGGTACTGTGACAGATGTGGATCACTGGCACTGTAACAGATGTGGATCACAGATGAGGATCATGGGTACTGTAACAGATGGGGGGGGGAATCTTGCTGATAGCTGAACCTGAAGGTATAGGTTTTTAGTACTGGAGCATTTGCACGAGTACCAATACTCATGCAAATGCTTAGTATCGGCACCAGTGCCGATACCAGTATTGGTGCAACTCTATCTTAAGCTACACAATGCTGAAGGTTTAATACTACTAGGCAGTCTGATCTACAAAATCCTGTGTGACCCCTTTTCACAATGTAAACCAGGGAGTTTCAAACACACCATCAGAGTCTAAGTAAACATACAGATTTGGTATGTATTCAATATAGCATTCAATTTCTCTCTTGACTGATTGAAATGATTGATCATGCACAGGAAGAGAAGTGTTCAATGCTCTGGAGTTTTATTCAATTCAGTTGGATTATTGATTAACATATTGACAGCTATTCAGTTTAAATTTGATCAGTTTGGATATGCCTTGAAATGGATAGTCAGACCATTTCCTCATTGAACACTTTCCAGGAACATTCTGCTCTTACTATTTAAACACTTGCCCTCCAGAGGATTTACCCCCCCTTTCTGAACAAGCCTTTTTTTGCAATACGGTACTGCATTACTTTAACTGACAATTGCGCAGCCATGCACAGCTTTATATAAATTAAATGTATGTCCTTTTTCCCCACAGAGCTTTGTTTCGGTGGCATTTGATCACCTCTGTGTTTTTTTTTTTTTGCGCTATAAACAAAAAGACTGACAATTTTGGAAAAAAAAACAATGTTTTTTACTTTTTTCTATAAAAGATGTCCAATAAAAGATTTAAAAAAATCAAATTTCTTTCTGCTACACGTCTCTGCTAAAAAAAATCCCAATACGTATAAATTAAGGGTCCTGGGTTTAGTAATACTTTAACTCTTGCAGTGCAGGCACAGCTCTACTGCCAAGGAGTACTTTTTCTTTTCGTGGAGTTGGATTTGAAGCACTGTTGTGGACAGCAGCATAATACCTGTGTGGACAGGCTTTGGGCTTGTATTGATAGCATCAGTTTGAGATGCTTCTGAGATCAGCATTCACTAATAGGTGCATTTGACCTGTAGTTAACCACTTCCAGTCCGGACCCTTTTACCCCCTTCCTGACCAGGGCAATTTTCAGCTTTCAGCACTATCACACTTTGAATGACAATTGCGCGGTCATGCAACACTGTACCCATATGAATTTTTTACCATTTTTTTGAGACAGACAAAACTTTATTTTGGTGGTATTTATTTACCGCTGGGATTTTAATTTTTTTTGCTATGTAAATGAAAATGTCCAAAACGTTTGAAAAAAAGTGTTTTTCTTATAAAATTTTGCAAATTAATAATATTTCATCATAAATCTTGGCCAAAATGTATTCCGTTATCTTTTTAGTAAAAAAAAATAAACAAGCCAAATTAGTTTATAACCAAAAATTATAAATTTTAAACATTTATTTTACATTTTTATTTTTTTTTTTTTATATTATTATTTATTTATTTTTTTTTACATACTGTCACCCTAGCAGTACAGTGTCACCATGGTGACACTGTACTACTTTTGGGGGGTGATATAGGATGTAAAAGCAATCATTTCTTTTTCTCTGTGTCTGCATTCTTGCAGCCATTGAGAAATACTGAGTGAGCTGTGATTGGTCACAGCTTGTCACATGGTACAAGGCTGTTGTGAGTAGCCTTGTACCATGTGACCTCTGATCATTCACAGATTTCCCACGTAGTAAGCAATGATGTCACTAGTGACATCTTGCTTACTACTTTGCAGTGGTTAACCCCCTATCTGACTTGCATTTGACCTGCTTTGTTTTGCATTCCCATAAACTTGTATCGAAATGCACAACCTGTCTGATGCAATCAAAAGCCCACTGACACAGGCCCTAAGTCCGGCAACAGACAATGAATGTCTCCAGATACACATATTTTAGGTCACAATGGCAGTCATCCTAGATCAGTGGTTCTCAACCTTCCTAATTCCATGACCCTTTAATAGAGTTCCTCATGTTGTGGTGACCCCCAACCATAAAATTATTTTCGTTGCTACTTCATAACTGTAATTTTGCAGTGGGAGGAGTAGTGCCCCATCATTGGTGTCAGTGGGAGGAATAGTGTCCCATCATTGGTGTCAGTGGGAGGAATAGTGTCCCATCATTGGTGTCAGTGGGAGGAATAGTGCCCCATCATTGGTGTCAGTGGGAGGAATAGTGTCCCATCACTGATGTCAATGTGAGGAATAGTGTCCCATCATTGGTGTCAGTGGGAGGAATAGTGCCCCATCATTGGTGTCAGTGGGAGGAATAGTGTCCCATCACTGATGTCAATGGGAGGAATAGTGCCCCATCATTGGTGTCAGTGGGAGGAGTAGTGCCACATCACTGATTTCATTGGGAGGATTAGTGTCCCATAGTTGGTATCAATGGGAGGAATAGTGTCCCATCATTGGTATCAGTAGGAGGAATAGTGCCACATCGTTGGTGTCAGTGGGAGGAATAGTGTCCCATCATTGGTATAAGTGGGAGGAATAGTGCCCCATCATTGGTGTCAGTGTGGGGGGGGGGATACTGCCCCATCATTGGTGTCAGTGGGGGGGGGGGGGAATAGTGCCCCATCATTGATGTCAGTGTGGGGGGGGGAATAGTGCCCCATCATTGGTGTCAGTGGGGGGGGGAATAGTGCCCCATAATTGGTTTCAGTGGGGGGAGGAATAGTACAACATTGTTGGTGTCAGTGGGGGGAGGAATAGTGCCCCATCGTTGGTGTCAGTGAGGGGAGGGATAGTGCCCCATCGTTGGTGTCAGTGGGGGGAGGAATAGTGCCCCATCGTTGGTGTCAGTGGGAGGGAAATAGTGCCCCATCATTGGTGTCAGTGGGAGGATTAGTGCCCCATCATTGGTATTAGTGACACCAATGATGGGGCACTATTCCTCCCACTGACACCAATGATACTTACCTTGCTGACCCCTGCTCCAGCCTGGGCTCGCTCCCTCCCTCTCCCATCTACAGCCAGCATACCTGGCTGCAGCAGCACCATCTGCACGGTACAGACACTTACTGGTCAGCATTCTAACTTCTCCGGCTGCTCTTTGATCTTCGCGCTGCTGCTTGGCTCCTCCTCTCCAAGCTCCACCTCCTTGCTGGTGATCGTCCGCCTGTGTGCCTCTCCTGAGCTACAGTTCCGGCGGCCAATCACCGGCGAGGAGGCGGAGCTGTTGAGTGATCCCAGAGGTGTGGCCAGATGACAGGGGTGGCATGTCATCCCGTCCACACATCGCGGTCCAGGGAAATGTGGGCGTATCTGCATGTGAGCGGACCCATCTGGAGACGGATAGAGGAGCAGTGTCTCAGTTCCTAGGACCATCGGAAATATGTGTTTTTCGATGGTCTTAGGCTGCGCAAACTGTTGGCGCTATATAAATCCTGTATTATAATAATAATAATCCCATGTTAGTAGCACCCACAGAAAGCCCTGGAGTCGACACAGCTATTTGCCACACCTTTCATTTTCCATAGACATAAATGTAAGGGATATATAGTAAGTCCATGCAGCAGTCTAGTAATGCTTTCCCTGAAGACAGCGGGAATGTGCCTAAACGCAGAACTGGAATATTTAGTGTAAAGTGTTGAAATATGTAGAAGAAACCCGTTATAAGATACAGAAACTGCTCTTTCTAAGCTCTCTTTCTGAACATGTTGGTTGCTTGGCTGGCATGCTAACTCTTTTGATTCAATACTGCGAATCACTGATCCAAAATAAGGACTTCTGACTTTTCCAAATATGCACACTTTTTTCTGGGTCAGTGACTCAAAAAGTTTTAATGCTAATGGACAGGCGTAGAAACCAGTCAAAATGCATTTTCAGAGGCATTCCACCAATGACATTATTTAGCAGTACTTCATTTGCATTAAGCTGTCTTTTTTTTTTTTTTAACCAATGGGTTGAACGAAAGAAAATGACTCAATTCCCTCATTCACCTTTCCCACCATTAGAACACACTGGTCAGCGCTGTCACCTATAGCCAGTGCAGAAAATCTTATAGGCTGGTTGTACAGAAGTTGATCAGTAGATTGTCTTCTGTACAAACCTGTTCATACATTGATCAAAATTCTTGCTGAACCGGCTGTATTTCGATCTATGTATGGTCTGATTTACAGGTGATGCCATATCAGCCTCCTAAAAAATTTATACTGGATGAGGGTGCGTTTCCCTATGCACCATCTGGCCAATTGATGAATCTAAAATATATAACCTTTATTCAAATATATAAAAAAATTTAATTCTTTATACTCCTGATGAAGCTCTGTTTTCTGGAGCAAAACATGTAGAGTTTCTTTTTTTCTTTGGGTCTTTCTTTGAGAGCACTTTTTGAATGCACATGGTATTCACTCCTCTATCCCCCCCCCTTTTTTTTGGAGAGGTCTGTACTGTGTTTTACAGTGCATCATTCCTCAAGACAGTGAGGTATTGTTGGTGGATATGGTGACGTATGGAGTTTATCCATGGGAGGCTGACATTTAAGCCCGTGGATGAGTGTACCCATATTACATATCTGCAGCAAGATAGATTATACTATCTAATTCGTTTTGTCCATGGGGTAACTCCATTTCCTTAACAGAGATTATATATTCAAGCTGATAGGTTTATGATCAAACTACAGTGCCTCTTTGTATGCCGTCACTTCATCTAAAACGGTATGGTATTTGATTTGGTCTGGTGTTATTAACCATTTGGATATAAGATCAATAATTTCAATTGTATCCAGTTATATTGTTGTGCGCAGTACATTCCACTCCAATAGGCATTAATTACAGCTGAGTATACATTTTTTATATATTTGAATAAAGGTTATTTATTTAAGATTCATCAATTGGCCAGATGGTGAGTAGGGAAATGCACCCTCATCCAGTATAGATTTGTTATTTTCCAAAGATGATGACTTACAATTAGGGCTTAGTTCAATAGTTCATATCAGCTCACTAACCTCATGCTAATAACACAAACATTGCCTCCCAGCCCTTGAGTATGCATAACTGTATTACATAACAGAGCCCATTAATTTACATTTTCTATCTACAGAGCTATTGGATGGTAAAATAAAACGTAGATACTCTGGCACACTACATCAAGGATAAATGGCATCCTGCAAAATAGGAGCGGTTTTAAAAGGTTCATTAAAGAGTGACAGAACTTTTATCATTCCTAAAAAGTGACAGACCTTTAGACAGTACTCACATGAAAGGCCTTGTTCTGTCTCTCCAATCTAAGCATTGAAAGTGTGATCTCTGTAACTTACAGTTGTGATGAGATGGCAATAACTCCAATTTTAGTTGAATGACACAGGCAGTGACTCAATCCAGAAGACATCTTGTAGATCTTGTGAAGTTTATTCCATAAACTGAGAGAATCTTACAACAAAGAACATCGGATAGGTCAAAAGATCATAATGTGATCTGCTTCATGACACAAGGCTAGAAGCTGCAATGCCTTACTGGGAAAAGGGGTGGGCTATCTATACAGCATTAACTAAACCAGAGAAAAGGGAGGAGCAGAGACAAAATATAAAGAACTCTTAAAGGCATATGACAGTCATGTGAAACATGACACTCCCTGTCGAAATCTATGATTTCTATTATAACAAACTTTAGTCCAATATAAGAAACGAAGATTCTTTCCAGGAACATCTGCAAAACAAGAGAGAAGGGAAGAACAAAGGAAAACAATGCAAACATTTAGCATAATACTTGCAGATGTTGGTCTCGAAAGTCCAGGCTGAGACATGAAAATCTATATTCAGAGGGGAAGGCAGCAACATCCACTATTCCTTCTTACCTCCCTTTAAATCAGGTTGATGACTTGTCTTCCTGTTTGGGCAAAAGAAGTACTAGTTCCTTTATAGGCCTGAAGTAAAGGTGTGCAGAACCTTCTTTCATGGTGTATATAGCCATGATGTGTCCAGAAATGCAGTAGTAGGTATTGCACTACTGCCGTGGTCAGCTTGGGTGTAAGAGCGTGGTATCTGGAGTTGTTCTAATGCTTTTAGAGACTGTTTCCAGGATTCCCACCTTTTTTGTTTCTCCTTGGGTAAGGGAGTATCCCAGTCTGAGCTTTCAGAAGTAAGTTGTCTCAGCAGTATCTTACCCTGAATGGTGAGAGGTGTAATGAAACGGATCATAAATGTTGTTCACTGTAGACAATACTCCTTGCTTTGTGAAGGGCTTGTCGCAGGCTGATGCTTGAAATGTGAATGTGTCTTGTTTAACATTCCAAAGCAATCCAAGACTGCGTTGTGTAACAGAAAGGTCAGATCCTAGTTGGAAATTCTTAAGACTGACAGCATGGTCATCAGAAGGAAAGGCTATCATGACCTTGTCACTGTTAGAGATGATTTTGTGAAGTCTGAGGTTTGCAGTGGCATGCATGTTCTGGGTTCTAGTAAGAAGGTCAATAGCTTCTTCTTCATAGGGCAGAGATTTGAGTCCGTCGTCTACATAGAAATTCCTTTCGACGAACTGTCTTGCATCAGATCCAAATTCTTTCTCACCCTCTTGAGCTGTTTTCCTCAGTCCATAAATTGCTACTGCAGGAGAAGGACTGTTACCGAAAACATGTACCTTCATTCGATAGTCTATGACTTCATCGTTGATATCATTATTGCGGTACCATCGCAACCTGAAGAAGTTTCTGTAGTCTTCATGGATGATGAAACAGTGGAACATCTGCTGAATGTCAGCCATAACAGCAATTGGCTCTTGTCAGAAGCTAAGTAAAACTCCTATGAGATTGTTGTTCAGATTAGGCCCAGTGAGAAGATTGTCAATGAGGGAGACGCCTTCATGATGAGCACTTGAGTCAAAGACCACCCTAATTTGATCAGGCTTGTGAGGACAGTAGACACCAAAGCATGGTAGGTACCAACATTCTTCTCCTTCCGTAAGAGAAGGTGCAGGCTCAGCATGATCTCTCTCAAACACCTTCTGCATAAAGTCCACAAAGTGCTTTTTCATCTCAGGCTTCTGGTTCAAACTGCGATTTAAAGCAACAAACCGTGATTCTGCGTGTACCCTGTTGTTTGGTAGTCCCTTTCTTGGAGTACGAAATGGTAGAGGTGCTACCCAATTGTTGGAATCTTGGTAGAAACCTTTACTCATGGTTTTCAAGAATTCTTTGTCTTCTGTGGTAGCTGCCAACTCATTGTCTTTAGTCGTTACCTCGAACACTGTGTTACTGATGTTGTCATCCCAGAGATTAAGAGTTTTCTTATTGTCTTGTATGATGTGCTTTTGTGCACCTTTTTCAAACAGTCTTTCTTTCACAATATATTTATGTGGTCGTTGTGCAGAACAAGTTGTTCGTCCATGTGACAGAACGTGTTTTAAAGGAAGAGACTGAGTAGGACCTCCTGTCCTTGTTTAGGCAGGCATTTCCTATGATGACCAATCCTAGATCCAGACGCTGAGCATATGTTGCATTGTGTGGACCGTTGATTTGATGACGAACTTTGTGCACCCTTAGGATGTCTCGACCGAGTAACAGCAGGATATCGGCACTTTCATCGAGGGCTGATATTCGGTTGGCTATGTGCGTTAAGTGAGAATGGTGAAAAAGCAGCTTCAGGAGTAGGGATCTCCTCTTTGGTGTTTGGAATGTGGCTGCACTCAGTGATAGTGGGCAAAGATATTTCCACATTGTCATTCAGACCACTGGCTCTCCTACCTAAGACTTCTGTAGTGTCGGCACAAGTGCTTAGGGTATAAGGCAGAGCATCTCCAGTTATGTTCAACAGTTCAAAAAACTGTGTTCTTGCAAGAGATCTGTTACTCTGATCATCCAGAATAGTATACAGTCTTATAGCCTTTTCCGTTTGACCTTTGGGGTATACATGTACCAAACATATCTGTGCACAGGATTTGTTGCAGAATCCTTCTCCACAGTCCTCTGTACGTGTAGAGAGCACTGGGGTGGTAAGTGCTGCTTGATCTGGGTGCTCCCTGCCTTGTTTTGCCTCAGGAAGATTGTTTGTGAGCGTAGTAGAGTTGTGCGAATATTGATGAAGAGCTTGCACATGGTCATCACTGTCACACTCTATACATTTGATGATCGCTTTACAGTCCTTTTCAAAGTGTTATGTGGAGGCACAGCATTTGTAGCAAACCCCAAATTTCTTCAAAAGTTCCTTACGTTCTCGGAGGGTTTTCCTTCTGAAGCCAATACATTTCTTAAGTGGATGTGGTTTGTTATGTATTGGACATTGCCGATTTGGGTCCTCAATTTTCTTGTTTTGATCAGTCCTTTTAAGAACTGTAGCAGGCTCAGGTAGAACATTAGTCCTTTTCACTAGCACTGGACCTCTATGGTCTATGTGCGGTATACGTGTGTTCGCAGGTCTTGCATTCCATATGGCAGCTTTAGGACAATAGATTTGATGCCATGAGAGGTGTCAAGGTAACTGAGACCAGGTAGTGAATGTCAGCCTTAGCAAGTTGAAGCTCTAATAGAACATCGCTGAGTTATTGAAACTTTAGATTGTCGCTAGCAGAAATCCTTTGGAAGCTTTGCAACCTTTTGAAAAAGGCATCTTCAATGGCCTTTGGGCTGCCAAAGGTAAGTTCAAGTCTGCCCCAAGCAGCATTAAGGCCTGCAGCAGGGTTGTCAATATGAACTGCTCTGAGTCTCTTGATGCGTTCAGTAGACTGGGGACCTAGCCATCTGATGAGTAGATCTAATTCCTCTGTGGCATTGATGTCTAGGTCACTCATTGTGGCCTTAAAAGTGGATTTCCAGCCTCTGTAATTTTCAGGCTTGGCATTCAATGCCGCAGCTGGCTTAAAGTCAATTGGCATGTTGGTTTGTAGAGTGCGTTTGCCAGGAGGTACTCTGTTGGTGCCAAAGTAAGGTGGACGATCTATTAAATACACACCAGTGTCTGCGGCCAGCTGAGATGCTGCAGTCTGATGTATTGGAGGACATAAGTTACAGAGGAGGTCTAGTGCAAGAATATAGTTTGTAGATGCTATAACGTTCACACAAACCAATTAATATACACGTATTAGGATTTTTTTTTTCTTACCAAAGTCTTGGTGTACGCAGGCGATATGCTTTTCTCCCTGACTAATCCTACGATCTCCTTTTGTAACCTCTGGAAATTTTAACAGAACAGAGTCTTATCCTATCTGAAAATCCATTTTGCGAAATCAGAAGCAATGGGCATAGCTCCTTCTTTTGTTCCACTAACTTTTTATCCTCCAGCCATTCCCCACTCTATCCAGTCTTGGACACAAATACTGGAAAATATCTTTAGGAGCTTAACCAGAAGGTACCGTACGTCATCTATACTTCATAAATGTTTTCATGCGGCTACAGATCATTGCTGGAGATTCTGGGAGGACTATATGATCATTGCTACTATTTTTTGTACAGTATGTTGGATACTGTACTCCTTAAATAAAGAATTTAAAACAAAATATTATTAGAAGTAGTATTATCAATTTTTACAGCTATTTATTAGTGGTGCACCGAAATGAAAATTCTGATGCCTTAACCAAAACCGAACATTCAGGATGCATTTGGCGAAAAACCGAAACTGAAATGGACGGTTTTTAAAAATTAATATATATTTTTGAAAAAATATTTATATTTTTAAAAAAAAAAACACTTTTATGATTTAAAAAACACAATATATACACCAATTTTTTGTAAAATATGAAAGATGATGTTACGGTGAGTAAACAGATACCCAACATTAAAATTGCGCATGCTTGTGCTTGTGCAATGGCGTCAAACTACGGTACTTAAAAATCTCCATGAGTGACGCTTTAAAAATTTCTACAAGTTACCAGTGTAAAGTTACAGAGGAGGTCTAGTGCGAGAATTATTGCCCTTGCTCTGACATTTGTGGCGATACCTAACGTGTTTTAATCATTTTTATTCCTATCACAAGGAATGCATGCATCCCCTGTGATAGAAATAATTAGTGACAGGTCCTCTTTATGGAGAGATATGGGGTCAATAAGACCCCACATCTCTCCTCTACAATGTAAAGCATTAGATCAAAAAAAGCATTGATCTAGGGCTTTAAAGGGAAAAAAAGGCCTTGTTTACAAGGCACTGGAACCGGAAGTGATATCGTTCCAGTCCTCAAAGGGCATAGAGATGAGTGGAGGCCATCTTTTCTTCACTTATCTCTATGTCCAGCGCTGGGATCATTTGGTGGTTTCTCAGGTAAGGCTGAGAACTACCGAGCGGCGGCGGCAGCGGCGAGGGTGCGGGGTTATTTTCGGCACCTGTATCGGTGCTTATTTTCATAACGGCCAATAGGGGTGTTTTCAGCCGAAACATTTCGGTCCCTGAAATTTCAGTGCAACCCTAGTATTTACAGAGTGTCAACAATGTACACAGCATACATTCACATCAGTCCTTGACCTCAGGGAGCTTACAATCTAAGGTCCCTACATGCATATATATACATACTAGGGCCGATTAACCTACCAGCATGTCTTTGGTGTGTGAAGGAAACTGGAGTACCTAGAAGAAACCCATGCAAGCACAGGGAGAAGATGCAAATCTCATGCACATTACATGAAATAAAAAAAAGTAAAAAATAGTCTAGGACCGGTAGGAGGGAGCAGTGGGAGTTCATGTACTGAGCCCAGAGTGGGTTTGAAGAAACCACAATTTATGATGTTTCCATTTATGCACTGTTATACAAGTTTCTTATAGGCTATCTTGCTCTACAACCTTCACCAAGTGTTATACAAGTGTAATATAAATCATAAACCACACATAAAATAATATGACTTTATCAGGACAGACGGGACTCCTTATAAAGCCATATTAATAGAATGCATCAGTCAGGACCCAGCAGGTTACATCATCATATTAATACTGTATGTGAATCTGAATACATGTTGAGACAAGCCAGAGTTATGGTCCAGAAATTGGGGAGAGATGCAAGGCTAAGTACATATGCTACATATTCATAGTTTTATGTGCTTTTGTTAAATGTGAGTATATCCCTAGATTTATTATGTTGTGTCTTTGATAATAATGCATTGCTTGGCTTCCGTGTTTCATGATTCTCTGCCGTTTATGAATGCTTGTTGATATGGAGGGATTGTTAGTTATGTTTACTAAGTCAGAGGATATTTTACATGGTTGGAGGACCTTAAATAAATTATGCGCAGTAAAACAGGTTCATCATAGCTGGTGAGTGTTTTTTTGTAAAAAAAAGTTTTTACGGGCGGTATGGGATTTTGCCCAGATCACCTTTTATTTTGCTGGGAAGTACCTATTGTTGAATGAATACAGCAATTTTTGGACCTGGGATAAATCACATTGAATTGTGTTGCGAGACTTTGGCTATCAATAAGAACTATTTTTTTTTACTTATGTGGGTTTTTTTTATTTAAATATGCATGCTTTATGATTTATGTTGCACTTGTACAGTACTACTAAAATGGAAACATCAGAAATTTTGGAGCATTGAGTGCAACTGCTTTATGTATTACATTTAGTTGTATGCAAATGTAGTTTTAGTAAGGAACACTGGGTGAGATAGCATGGGGGGAGGGGTAGATATTAGATTAAATGTAGCCCTATCCCTGCAGGAGTTTTTGATAGATTTGGGTCCTCTGCTCTTGTCCAGCCCTATGTGAAGTCTCACCCTCACTGACACTACCAGTATACCTTTCTATAAACCTCAGGTTATACTGGCACTTTCAAGTCAACCAGCATGAACACAATAATTAGTGCTTCACCGGGCCCCTTCAAGGGGCTTCAGATTTCAGAATATATGGTGATCTTAATGGCATAAACAGTAGCTCTCAGACTGATATGAATTGCCCCAAAGTGACAATGTGAATCAACTATGCCACTTGAGAGCTCTCAAACATAGGGGCTAGGTTTGGGCCTGAGAGATATTGATTTCAAAGTAAATACAAATCTGCCCTCAGGTTAAAGTGATCTGCGTATAGTCTTTGAAGTGAATCTTCTGTCAGCTACGTTGGATGTTAAAGTATTGCACCTAAGAAGTTGAGTTAGCAGGGGAGGGAAATCTTCAGATGCTGTTAAATTGGTTCTAAAGGCTCAAGGTTTTTTACCTTCATTCATTTTATGTGATGAAGTAAATAAATGTAAGGCAAGAGGAAGCCTCATGGTTTATGCAGTGATTGGTGACTTTTAAAGCTCTCGATCCTCTACACAAACATAATTCCCAAGATCCCCTAAGTATAAGTCATATAGAAGAACCTGAATGTGTTTCTTCTTTTCAACCAATGATAGTAAATTAAGGGACCTCTAATTGGACAATAAAGCTTTAATAGCCATAATTTATTATGCTTTATGCTACCCGTCCACCTTGCCTATAGATTAGTGTAAGCTGTATTAGATGTTCAGCCAAGCAACAGAAACTCATAAAATATGTATTCTTGTGAGGAAGACTATCACTTAATGTTTCTTACTACTCTGTCATTTTTAAGTGTCCATTAAAATGAAAGCAAAGGGAATATGGTGTGAATGCAATAGGTTATTGTAATTGCTTATATTCTACATTTCATGTCTTTCAGAAGTGTAATACAATTTACAATTGAGCTACAGATGTTTTTTTGCATAAGAGGAGGGGAAGGGTTAGAATATGTTAGCTACAAATTAAGTCACGTTGAATAAAGACATTTTTCCCCTGCATTTAAAAAAAATCCTTCTTTTTATTTATTAGCAAAGTGTACTCACAATATAAAGCAACCCAGGTGTAGCACTACACCCTTAGGGGTAACGACAGGTAGGTTGCGATAGGATAATCCCGGACAAGCCCCCACATGTAGCACTACCCTCTTAGCAGTTGCTAGAAGATTTGGGTCCCCCTATAGCCCTGCACAGCCAGGCATCACACAACTTCACAAAGGCTTGCATCCAGAGTAAGAAATCAGTGTTTGAGCTTTGTTTTTTTTTAGTTGTTTTATTTAGGGGATTTGAACTGGGATAGGTTTAGGGGTGTACAGGATGCCCAAGGGTACTGATGAATCAAGGACAACTTCCTGGAACTAGTTACAAGCCTTCTCTGCAGCACAGTCCCTGTTGGAGAGCTAGCCAGCGTCTCCTTAGTATACCACCCCAGACCCTAGATGAACATCTCCTCTTCACCAGCAATATGGAGGTATTCCTCAACAGGGGATCCGATTCCTGTCACTTTGAGAGGTAAACAGTCACTGGCAGATGGCTAATCGGGTTTTATTGCAGAGTGCTCCTTTCCTTATCCACCCAGGGGGTGTAGGTGTACTCACTCAGATCCTCTCCTGTACCACTTGTGGGTTGGTGGCTGCTACCAGGCCTATAAACTGGATCGCTCCTCCCTGCCATACAGGTTGTCCTCTCTCCGGTGAGCTCTGAGGTTTCTTTCTTTCCAGCTCCATGCCTGAAGGTAGGCCTCATCCCACTGAGCCTCCTTGTAGCCTCCTTCCTTCAGCCTCATATCTTCTACCCAAACTCTCCTGCAACTGAGCAGGCTCCAACACTTTTAAGGGTGTCCAGTCCCTTGCAACCTCTAGTTTGCGAATTGGCTAGGATCTCTAAAAAGTGCAACCAGCCACTCCTCAGATCCACCCACTGCTTCTAGGGCCTTCCTCCAAAAGCCCTAGAGCAGGGGAAATTCCAGAGGGGCTTGCGTGCAGAGCCTCTCAGCCCTGACCACAATTTGACCCCTTTCTGGCTATTACACCCGGGCTGCTGCTCAGCCCCTGAATAACCATTGGAGTCTAGCTCCCCTAGCTAAAATAGGAGGTTGCTACACAGGTGCTATATATTTTCTTTTTATTCAAACAGGCTATATCTTTATAAGCAGAGGGTACATACTCATCTTTCTTGCTGTGCTGCAAAGCTCCCCTCCAGTGCCTGCAAATCTTCTGCCTAAGTCCTGCACTGAAACCTACTGTATCTCCACAAGTTCTCAATGGTTCCTTCTGCTGACCTTCATGCTAATACTGTGTTCTGTAATGAGTGCAAGACAGGTTTGGCTTGATTTAAAACATTTTATATACTGACTGAAGTGCTTCAGGGTGCATTCACTGCAAATGTACCCAATGCTGATTACATTCAAGATTCCCAGCAGGGGTTTAGCTGCAGGAGACAGCCCCTTTGAAAGCAATAGGAAGCTGCCGAATCCCGGAGCCACTCACATGTAATTGCTCATGCAACTGATCAGGCCTGGACATGGGCAGTGTGGGCTAGGGCCAGCCACTACATCAGCGATTACATACAAGTGGCCACAGTTAGCTGCGGGACCCAGAAGCCTCTTATTGCTTTCAATGGGGCTGCTTTCCCTCAGTTAATCACTGGCAACCTCTGTTGGGGTTCTCACATGTAATTGACGTTGGTTGCATTCTCAGGTGTTAATGCACCCTTATGCAAGATGATTATATCTCCCTTAATTGCCTCTTCTGAAGGGAGAATAAATTCAGTTCCATTAATCTCTCCTCATAGCTCTGAAGAACACAGAGCACTGTGGAATATTTTGGGAATTATATGAAGTTATATATATTAGAGATTACTTCAAGCCCACCCTTGCATAATTTAAATAGAAGGATATGATGCAATGATGATATGGAGAATTTGCGCTATGTGGGTGGAGTGATATTGGGATTTTATGTGTTTTTAAAAGTGTGTGCTATACACAGTATGTGCACTAAAGTTGATCTTTTCTAATGCAATTGTATACATGCTTAGAGTCAATTTAAAGAACCTGGTTCTATGATAGGTCCAAAACTAGTTTTTTATTTTTTGTTTTTTCAGTTATATGAAGCTGAAGAAACAGTGTATTTTAAGGACAACTAATTACTTTATATGTCACGGACTTCACCATTATTTTTTTGTATGATTTCATTATTTAACTGATTTCAATGTGAATATACTGTATATTTATGGGTGTTATGTTCAATTGAGTAGGCGACTGATTCATTTATGTGGCTAGTACTGGTACAAATGCAATTAGATTTCTTTGAAAATCAAGTGAGATGGGTGGAAATTTCATGGCTGAAGTGTGACTGGGTTAGCTGCAATCACTGTTCAGGTATACAGGCAACTGAGGGTGCAGTAGCTACCTTAACACCCCGGTCACATTGGGTGCGACTTGGCATGCGATTTGCATGCGTTCAACTTGCAAATCATATGCCAAGTCGCACCCTATTGTCCGCTATTAGAGCGGTCATATCGGTGTGATTACGACTTGGACGGAGCCACACTGATTTCTAAAGTAGTGCATAGATATCTGTGTCAGATGTCTTGCAAATCGCACCTCAAATCGGCAAGTCACTCGACTTTGAAATTGTGCGACTTCACTGTAAGCGGAGTTCCACCAAAAAGTGGAAGCTTCACTTGTTTGCCTTCTCCCCCCCTCCACTGCCATATTTGGCACCTTTTGTGGGGGAACGGGTACCTGCTCCCACTTCAGGCTCAGTTCTCCGCGGCAAAGTGAGCCAGAAGTTCAGTCCCCTCCTTCCTCCCACAGTCTCCTGGGAACCTTCACAGGTCCCAGAAGACTGCCGTACCATTCAGGATGCACAGCGCGACTCGCACATGTGCAGTGGGCACCCGACTGTGAAGCTGTAAGCTGTCACAGCCTGGTGCCCACAGTTAAGATGCCGGCGCCATGGAGAGAAGAAGGAGAGAAGGGATGGCACGGGTGAGCACATTGCTGGACCCTGTGCAGGTAAATGTGTGTTAATTAAAAGTCATCACCTACATTTTTGTAGCTGCTGACTTTTAAAAAAAACACAAAAACGGCTGGAACTCCACTTTGATACAATAGCCAGCTGTGGAGATTCCTTAATTCTAAAGGATGGATGGAGGAATCTATTGATTTTCTTTTGTTCAGCCATTGAAGCCTAAAAATGTAAGGTTAGTATTAATCTTCGTTATACCTACCTGAGTCATATGTTAAATGGCTAGATCTTTTGTTATGTGCAGGTAACTGACTAAATAAAAAACAAAATTGCCTAGCAAAAAAAAATAAAAAAAACCCAAAAAACAATGAAATATTTAGTCAATGAAAACATTCTTCATTGGGTGTATTTCATCTCAAAGTAATGCTCCCTGTTATGCTCAGATTGCAATCCTCTGACATTCATGGGTACCTGGTGTTCTGTCAATCTCTGTATCTAATTAAAATGCAATGAACTTGGAATGTGCATTCTGGCAGATTCAAGTGCTTTATATTTTCATAATGATCCAATCTATCCCATCTTTTATCAAATAGATGAGACAGTATCTAGAGGCAGCTACAACTTTACAATTCATTTTCCAACCTATGGAATGTTTTATCTGATGCTGGCTGACCTATGCTATATCTCCTACAGTAAGTAAACCTGTCATGAGAGAAACATGGAGGCTGCCATTCTTAACAGCTACTTCTGAACAGACAAGTTATTGTATTATCTTTATATAGAGATAGCAGTTATACTTCTGTATGGCAGATGTCATCACGGATGGCCATCTAGATTGCTGTACTATAAAGACATTTTTCTCTGATTTGGCTAAATTCAGGGGTTTATGTCAATGCAGAAGTTCAAATGGCAAAATACCTGTGTGAGGCTTAGACGTAAGCAGCCATTCTCTAAGGGCCATGTCACACTAGCTCAGAGCTCATGACAACTCACCAGTGACATGTTCGTGAACAACTGTGCAACAAGTTTAGTTTAGGTGATGCATTGTGGTACCAATTATTTGGAATAGCACCTTAATGCACTAAGGCAATACACATGCATTTCAACAGGCAGCAATGCATGGCAATGTAAAATAGGGCATTGCATCAAAATTTTATGACATGAGATATTTGGTTCCATCAGAATCCCATTGATTTCAGTGGGTTGCCTTAATGCACTGCACATTGAAGCCTGACAAAATGCGTGCTAACATTCGTGCATTAATGCACCACACACATGTAAATGGGCCCTAATTGTTTTGTCCCATTTTATCATTATGAAGTATAACATGTCTGATTAAACAATGTGTAAAATACAAACAAATACAGTTTAGATGGACTTGAAAAGGGCCATGTGTTCAATTAGACTTGATCAAGTAGAACAATGTACGAGGGGGACACAACTCTTTGTGCCCACCTTCATGGGTCTGTGGTTGTCCTCCACGTTCATTTAGATGTTTTTAGGGTTAAATAGTGTGTTATAACAGACAGGGTAATTTGTGGTACGCTGTCCTTTTAAAAAAAAAAATGGACTATTGAAAATTCCAACCAGTGGGAATTCTTGGAAAAGGTCTGGGATCATATATAAGGAATGGAGGGAAAGGCTTTTCTTCACATTGGACCTGCTGTACCAAAAGTGCTCCCACCCTCCCACTCATTGCAGGTACCTTATGAGGTTAACTGCCACCTTGGATTCCAAGGGGGGGCGTTGTTTTAATTGCTGTAAAGCAATTAAAACACTGGGCGGTTGTTCTGCCGCTTGTAAATGTGTGTCTTTCTATTTTGAAATTCCAACACTCCTGGCACAGAGATCACTTGCGTTTGTACATTGTGATTATGTGCATTTACACGTGTTTACATGCAGCTGCGTTTAGCTGCGGTAGTAAATTCTTGTCTTTTCTATAGTAACTGTTTACTTTTTTTTCTTTGTACTACGATTAACTGCGTTTATGTACAGATAGCTGCTCTACATCGCTCCTGGACGGTGTCAACTTTATTTTTCCTAAACGCAAAAAAAGTATGCTAAATGCAGTGTGTAAAAGGAGCCATAGGGATGCATTGTCTGCAGTAAATAAGTTCCTCTAACCACAGCTAAAAGCTGAAATCTAACCACCCGTGTGAAAGAGCCTAACTGAGCTAATGGTTTTGTTATTTATTGAAATGTTGGATGATTTACAATAAAATAATATTTTGGTGAATTTATTGTCAATTAAACCAATAAAGTGCTGCTGCCTTTTCAGTGCCATTAATGTGTTTGGTCTTTTATATATTTATTTATTATATATTTGTTAATGTTTGTGGGGTTGCGGCCTGCAGTCCCATGGAGTTTGAAAAAGAATAAATCTAGCTCTGAAATAGTACACATGTACATTCCCTTATGGCACTATGTATGCATAGCACAAATGTTTTTTATTAATCTGAGGCCATGAGAAATACGTGACACCTTACAATTACAGTTGTGTAAAGCAGTACTTTATGCAACAAAATAAAAAGCACATATACATATAAATGTTATATCAAGTGAAAAGTATATACAAGGAAAGAACACCTTCTAAAAACATCTAGCTTTAGCTTTGAAAAAAATAAGAAATGCTTTGGAACTCTGTCAGGTGTTTTTTTGCTGTCGTTGTCTCATCTGGGAGACTTCTTTTCACTACCTGTTTGAGACACAGTACAGGAAGTAAAAGGGATCTCGCCTAAGCAAGAGGAAATTCATTCTGTGACCAGAACAGGTGTCTCCACTGGAAGATTTGCCCTCACCTTCTATTCCAGTGACAACTCTAAAATTCTGGACTTTTTAACAGTTTCCGTACCAAAAACAAAGGTGAACAAGACTAACAGGGAAGGTGAATCTCCCCATTGGGGACACAGATAGCAGTATAAACCTGACAGGTTGTTTTAACATTACCCTGCTCAATTCCCCCCAAAAACATTTTGGCTTTACCTGTGTTTTAAAATATTATTTATTTCCTAACTGAAAATGAAGTGCAACATGGTATGCTAAATATTGGATTTTTAGAACTTTTTAAAAATATTTTCAATTCCTCATAACATATATATCGGTTTTTAACTTGCCTTTCTTTTGTTAATGGACAATGTCAGTAGAAAGAAAAAAATGTCATTCAAGGATAACTGAACATTTAATACAGATATCTTTTATAGGGTCACCCCAACACCCCTACTCCTCCAAAGGTCTTACACTAACCAGTCTTTGATCCTCTAAGATCACTGTGTGCCCTGCACTACCTCTTCTCTAAAATTCTCCTGATTGGATCTTGCATGTTGCAATCATCATTAATTCCTATGTGAAAAGCCACTAATCTTGTATAGCCTATTTACAGACATGAATGAAGATTGTGTCACGTAAAAGAAGTAGAGCTGAGAATTTTGAAGAAAAAGCAATGTGGTGCCTAGCAGGTCAGCCTGGAAAGATCTCAGAGGAATGAGGACAAGTAAATGTAAGACTTGAGGTGTGGGCTTGGGAGATGGCCCAATAAAGGATAGATGTAGTAAAAGTACAGTTAACCTTTAAAAGTTCAAATTATTGGGAGCAGTAAAACAATTATATATCTCTGACAGAAATTTGGTGAAAGTATACCAATGTATCCATTTTATTATTATTAATTATTATTATTACTACTACTATACAAAAAGGATGCTCGCTAAGGCCTTGTTCCCCATAGACAATATCTTGAATCAGTGAATTCTGTAGAAAAAAAAAAAAAATCAGTTAAAACAAATCCTTTTCTGATGAGTTTGTAGAAAAAACTGCAATAAAAAGAAACAATATCCTAGAGGAGCATTTTATGGAAAATGGGGGTCTCAGCATTCTTTAAACAGTGCTGCATTCAAAATAAATAGGTTGAAATTGCACTGCACAGGCCTGCATGTGAATCGCAAAGGAACGTACAGCATGTTCATGTGCGATTCCTGGTGTGAACTTGCTCTTAAGGTTATACAGTACATTTTAAAATCTCTTTCTATATTTTAAATACACATTTGTATAATTTATAATTTGGTTTCATTTTTTTTTTTTTTTAATTATGACAAATAGGCTGTTCACTTTTCTTTAGTGTAGTAAATTAGGTGAAGCTCTGCTGACATCCATTATCAAACGTGCAAGCAAAAATACAGTTTTTTTTTTAATTTGTTGCTGGTGATCGGGTATTCTTTGCAAAGTGATTTTTTACCACATTCACTAAAACAAAGTTTTTATTGCAAAGTAAACAGCCTTTTTCCCTTTAGTAAATCAACCCCTATGTATTCAGTTTTATATTGTAGAATAACCAGCACCCAAATTTAACCACATGCCGCCCAGCCACTGTATAAATACGGCGGCAGGGCGGCACGAGCAGGCAAAACCACGTTTTAAAACGTGTGTTTTGTAAACAGGTAGGGGGCGCGCGAGGCGTACCGCCGCCCTACCTGTCCTGCCGATCACAGCCGTGGATGTCAGTCGCCAGGTCACAGCCAGTCCTTACCGGCTATCTCCCAGCGATTGGCGGCAATCAGTGACAGAGAGCACAGCTGCAGTAGCTGTGCTTTCTGTCACTTCCTTGACAGCTCGATGACAAGCTGATCGGGACAGAAGAGTTTCTCTCTCCCGATCAGCCTGTCCCCATCCAGCACACAAGTCAGTACCCCCCAATGTCAGAAAGTCCGCCACAGTCCCGCCATAAGTTGCTGATCGCTGCCATAAGTCACTGATCGCCGCCATTATTAGTATAAAAAAAAACTAAAAATCCCAGTATCTTTCCCGCCATTTGTAAACGCTATAACTTTCACATAAACCAATTAATTTACACGTATTGGGTTTTTTCTTTTAGCAAAGACATGTCGCAGAATGCATTTTGGCAGAAATTTATGACTAAATTTGATTTTTACATTTTTTTTTTACTGGACATGTTTTATAGCAAAAAGTCCAAAATATTGTTTTTTTTCCTTAAAATTGTCAGCCTTTTTTTATAGCGCAAAAAATAAAAACTGCACAGGCGATCAAATACCACCGAAAGAAAGCTCAATTTGTGGGGAAAAAAAGGATGTAAATTTCATTTATGTACCGTATTGCATGACCGCGCAATTGTCCGTTAATCTAGCGCAGCGCTGTATAGCAAAAAAGTGGCATAAATTACAGTATCTATACCAGCAATGGGCAAACTACGGCCCGCGGGCCGTATACGGCCCGGCGGACCTTTTAATCCGGCCCGCGGAGCGTGGCAAACATTGGCTGTCAGGATGTAGGCGGGGCAGCGTGACGAACTCCTCTCCTCTCACAGTCCGCCCTGAAGACCGGAACGGCACGGGAACACGGCGAGAGGAACGTGCGGAGCAAAGGTAAGTGAATTGACACAATATGGGGAATGAATTACTATAGGGGGGATAATTACTATAGGGGGGATGAGTTACTATGGGGGATGAATTACTATATGGGGGATGAATTACTATGGGGGATGAATTACTATAGGGGGGATGAATTACTATAGGGGGGATGAATTGCTATAGGGGGGATTAATTACTATGCTTACTATGGGGGAATATTACTATACTTACTATGGATGGCATGGTAGTGGCTGGGCCGGCCAGCAGCTAGTCCGGCCCCCGGGTCCAATATATGAACCCATTGCGGCCCTCAAGTCAAAAAGTTTGCCCACCCCTGATCTATACCATAGTTTGTAGACGCTATAACTTTCACACAAAGCAATCAATATACACTTATTGGGATTTTTTTTTACCAAAAACATGGAGCAAAATACATTTCGGCCTAAATTTATAACCAACTTTGAGTTTACTATATATTTTTTATAGCTGAAAGTAAAAAATATTGTTTTTCTTCAAAATTTTTGGCCTTTTTTTGTTTATAGTGTGAAAAATAAAAAGCGCACAGGTGATCAATTACCACCAAAAGAAAGCTCTATTTGTGTGAAAAAAAGGACGTAAATTTCGTTTGGGTGCAGCATTGCATGACCGCGCAATTATCAGTTGAATTAGTGCAGCGCCGAGTAGCAAAAAGAGGCCTGGTCATTAAGGGGGGTAAATCCTTTGGCGGTCAAGTGGTTAAAATCATTTCTGGAAATCAACAAATGTCTAATACAAAGTTAAAAGTTTTAGTATGTTAGATAACAATAACAATTCATAATCACCAAACACAAACTGGTTTTAAGTGGAGTTCCAGGTGAATTAAAAAAAAATATAGGTCAGCAGCTACAAAAACTGTAGCTGCTGACTTTTAAAATAGACACTTAAGCCAGCCATACATGGGTCGAATTCCGAAAAAATTTTCTTTTCGAAAATCTTTTCTAAGAATTTTCGATTGAATTTCGCATCATTAATGGGCCACAGAAATGGCCAATTTTCTAGCGACCATCATTGATTGATCAGGCATGTTGGAAATTTTTTGAAAAACTAATGAATTTCAATGATGGGAGAATCATTCAAGAAATGTAAATGAAATAAAATGAGCAGGAGCTGTGACCTGGAAAGAAAAGAAAATTATTGGCCAAGAAAATTCTTTTCTGAAGCAACATGAGGTGAAATTAAAGGCTTGGTTGGTTGAATTTCAAAATTAATGGTGGCACCATTGAATTACAAAATGCACAAAAATGTAGATTTTCTAAAGAAAATTCTTTCGGAATTCGACTCATGTATGGCCTGCATTACCTGTCCCTTAGTCCAGCGGTGTCCTCACCATGGCTGGTTATCTCCCCGATGCAAGCATCTTCAGTATGGGCACACGGCTATGACAGTTTGCGGCTTCACAGCTGGGTGCCCACTGCACATGCGCAAGTAATGCTGTGCTTTCTGAATGGTCTCGTAGTCTTCTAGGACCTGTCACTTGTCCCAGAAGACTATGGGGAGGGAGGGGGGAGGACAACTTTCGCTTCCGATCGCCTTAGGTGATCGCACCAGAAGTCGGAGCGGGTACCTGTCAAATTCGGGTACCCACTCCCCAAAGGTGCCAATCCTTAATGGGGAGCGGGGGACAAAGCCTTAAAGCGGATCTTCCCCTTTTGGGTGGACGACCTCTTTAAGGTCAAAATTGTTCTGCAGAAAGTAATATTACATACATTAATGCCATCATGCATATGTATACCTTTATAAATATGCTAGTGTTCATCTATGGAAACCTGTCTTCCATTTCTAGGCTGTTAGAATAAAACAAAGTTTTATCATATTTAAAAATGATAAAGTACAATGCATATGAGCAACAAAACATCCTAGATTTATTATTCAATTTTAGATATGGCTATTTTGTAAACTGACAGGCAGTGTTAAGAGCAATGATGATGTGCAAGATGCAGGTACCCCTAACAGCTAATCAGATTTCCCCGTACTATAGTCTGGCAAATCAAAGATAAATCCTGTAATAGCTTACTGAACGATGCACATTGATCAACTAGGTTTTTGCAATATACAGAAAGCATAGCATGTAGTGAGAGCTTATAAAGTTTTGGGTTTCATGTCACTTTAAATTGGCATGACAGCTAGGCAGCTAGCATTTTCAGGTCAGCACGTTCAAAGTCACTTAAATCCCCTTTCTTACCCATTCTGATGCTCGGGTTGAACTTCAGCAAGTTGTCTTTACCACGTCTAGATGCCTAAATGCATTGAGCTGCTGCCATGTGATTGGCTGATTAGCAATTTGTGTTACCAAGCAATTGAACAGTTGTGCCTAATAAAGTGGTCAGTGAGTGTATGCTAAGTATGTAGTCAGGCAGGAACTTGTACACATAAATTATATTGGAGACTAGGGGTGAGCTGGGTTTGAATCCAAACTGAGATTAACCCATTTGCCCGAAAAAATTGTCTCATGATGCATCACCATTAGTCACGTAACAAAGGGGCAGGGAGTATCGTGACATCATTGACCTAATATGGCCTATGGCTATACTAGGATGATGTTCTTGCCATGATATGCTTATTTTAGATCAATGATGTCACAAGTATCCCCATTCCTTTGTATATACATGTGGATCTGAGGGGCAAGAAATCTCTTGCCCACAGCTCACTGGCCCAGCAATACAGCTAATCTCCAGGCTCTGAACAAACCCAAGCTCATATCTGTTGGGGACCCTAATTATAGTTCTGAATGGAGACTTTTTTGACTACATCCATACTCTTCGACCCCTTGTAGCACAAAAGACCAAGACATGCATTGAAGACTAAAAAGAGATGCAAAGCATACCCTGAAAAGGAAAAATGGCCTTCCCATTGTGCCAGAGCTATCCTGTAAAATATAACACATCAAGCATTGAAACATTTGGGAGATACACTATTAATATTTGATTATCATCAGACGTTGAACTACTGCCTAAATTAATATCAGTATAGCATATTCTAACATATTTAAAATGTGTGAAAGTATAATGCAATTAAATAATTATAATTAAAATACTGGTAAAAAACTGTTAAGGAGGCACAGAGAAACATACCTGTATAAATGTATTTATAGATTTTCATGATATTGAATATTTCATTTTATAAATGCAGTTTTCACTCTATAATATATATATATATATATATATATATATATATATATATATATATATACACATACACACACACACAAAACAATAATTTAAAATATAACAATATAATGAAAGGGGTAAATTTTGACCTCATAAATGCAGCTCTATTAACCAGACAGGATATGATTTACAAACTTGGTTGGGCTGTCTGCTTATAGATCCACCACGTGACAATAAAATGGAAATACAGCTGGCTCTAAACCCCTGCAGCCCAATGGCCACATGTGGTCCTTTGTTGTTTGAAGTGTGGCCCTTTGGCCCCAGTAGTCAGTAGAGGGAACATTGATTTTAAAAGGGTTCCATTTTTAGTTGTAATGTCTAGATGTTTAATGCAACATGGCTCTAGTCTCTGACAACTTCCTATAGCATGACTTTAGTCTCCAACCAGTAGAACGATCTCTGATCATTTAATTTAGTAAGACTTCAATCTGGAGCATTGCATGCAATAAATTTGATATGCAGTTCTTTGGAGACATTAGGGGCCTCATTTGAGGCCCCCTTTATTTGCAAGTGTACAACCACTGCTCTAAGCCAAGTAACACTTACAGAATTTTTAGATGTACAGGTGGTATTGATTTCAAAATGAGAATCACCTTATGTGATGATGAGAAGGAGAAGGAATAGAAAATAGGAAGCTTGCTGGAAAAGAAAATTATCATTGGTGGCCAGTGTGCAAGATCAGCATTACTAGTGCTAGAGCCTCATGCTCCTTTTGATAATGTGGTCCTTTTACTGAAAATTTGTAGGGGGTCATCTTCCAGTCTCAAGTCTCGTCCTCCCCACATCATGATACATAAAAAGTTTTTGTCTGATCCCCATTAAGAAACATCACAACCAGTATTACAATAAAAGTAATGTCATTAAGAGGGTTGATTTATTAAAACTGGTGCACTCAGAATCTGGTACAGCTATGCATGGTAGACAATCAGATTCTAACGTCCACTTGTTCAATTAAGCTTTGACCAAAAAAACCTGGAAGCTGATTGCAGAGCTGCACCAGATTTTGGACCATGCAGTTTTAGTAAATACTATAAGCGCTGCTTTATACCCAGACCTTTTAATACCTACAGTTTTCATAGGTGTTGCAAGTCCCACCATAAATTCCACCATCGCCAAGGATGACCATTTTCTTTTTAGGAGTCTGTATGTTAAGTAACATTATGGTGCAAATAAAACGGATGATTGTGTGATAATTTTTGGCTCCTATTATTGTACACTGCTATGCAGGCTTTTTTTCTAACAAAAAAAAACAATTATAATCTTCTGATCCGATACAGCGTCTGCAAAACTTGTCTGAGCCTAGAAGACTATACTATAGATAAGTAGCACAGACATATCAAAGACCCAGAAAGATTATTAAGTAGCATCAATACGTACGGCACAAGTTTGTTCTTAAGGTTTGACGTTATATCCAAAATAATGGAAATTGTCTTTGCAATAAATACTATAACAAGTGTAAATGTAGAGAGAACAGAGTGTTATTGTGTATCTTTCCTTTTTCTTTTAATAGAATTGAATAAGGGTTTTCCAGGGCTGCAGTCACATGATCCTGCAGCACATCAGGAAAAAGCACACCGGAAATTAAAGTTACCATTAAGGATGTTACTCATTGCCCAGAATCATGGGCCAAAGTATCACATCCAGAAATATCCATCAAGAAAATGTATTTCCTTCTCAGGAATGGCGGACTTTAATGGTACCACTACCAGGGGCGGACTGACAATTCATGGGGCCCCCGGGCAATAGGGGATCATGGGTCCCCTGTGTCCTTGCTCAAATCAAAGCACACCCAAAAAATCCTATAAAAAAGGTACTAGGTGCATTTCATGGGGCCCCCTACTGACCCCGGGCCCTCGGGCAGTGCTCAAATGGTCAGTCCGCCCCTGACCACTACACATCTCCAGGTGCGGTTTCTCAGAGTCCTGTCTGTAAGCCAGTTGGCCCCCTATGAGCCACATGGTGGACCTGATTACAGCTATAATCCTTTGTATCACTGGGGATTACCGTACAATGTAATTAAGAGAAATTGGGTGTGTTAACTTACACTTGCTGATACAGTGATTATACTGCATATGTATGACCAACTGACCAGCATAAGAAACTGACAGTCAGGAAAGACTTTTTTAGGGGTTATATCTATAAGAGGTCCTATATCTGGAAGACTAACCCCACACAGTTGGTACCCATGCACCTGCTGCTGTTGAGGGGTCCTGGGTGCCATCTATGGCATCTTTGGATAATGGGCAGTGCTATACCATGTGATACCCATGTGGCTCCTCTGATCAATCAGGCTTCATGTTACCTGCAAAACATGTAGAGTTGTTCTTCATTCCACTGAATTACCTGCACTTTCTATACAAAGGATATTATGCTGTAATTGTCTGTGTGAAAATGTTAAAAAGATGTATGATATAGGATGACATAAAGATGTACACATATACAGGGGTGGACTGACAACTCATGGGGCCCCCGGGCAATAGGGGATCATGGGGCCCCTGTGTCCTTGCCCAAACTCAAAAAAGCCTATGAAAAAGGTACCAGGGTCATCTCATGGGGCCCCCTACTGACCCCGGGCCCTCAGGCCCGAGTTTCCAAATGGTCAGTTCGCCCCTGCACATATATATGGTTAGATGAGACATGGCTTAAGTCAACTCAGGATACTCACTGTTATTAATAAAGAGTATATATTTTATCTGACTCACCATGGCACCAGACTTTTTTTTTTAGTTCACTAAAGAATGGAGGTTTGCAGAGACCTTTCAGGCTGGGTGCCATAGCTTTGAGGCTGATGATGAATCTTGTGGAGGTGGTAGTTTGGACACACCTGTTCCAATCAAGACATAGGCCTTGCAGGGGGTTTACCATTATTTTTATTTTAAATTATTGCTATGTATCCAAACTTACAATATGCTATCTACACCCTTGTATCAGGATTTTAAGTTAAAATTAAATAAATATAATACTTGGTTTTTATTCAAATTACATGTGTTGTGGTACAACATTCCTATTGAGGAAATACATTTTCTTGAACCATTAAGGATGAACAAACCACTTTAGCAGAGGCTCTCAGAATGCTCATTACAGGACTTGAACACAGTTCGATCAAAGCCCTATAGGTTTTTCAATTGAAATCAATCAATGTGCTTCACATTTAAACTGTTTTACAGCTTTCCACAGCAATTCATTAATCAGAAAAGAAAGTACAAACGACTTTTTCGACACTGATTTCATCTTCAGAGAGAACCTCAATTATACTCTTTCCTCTCTTGAATAAATCTCACCCAGAAGAATATTCTTATAAGACCTCACAGATGACTGGGTCCACAGACCCAAAGGCTTAAATATTATACAAAATATGTACTTTAACAAGCTTTCAGTTCACTCTATGACATTATGTTTTCTATTATTGGAAACATTGGGATAAACCATATAAGCATACCTTTTTTGTAAACTCTTCTGTAGTAATATGTGATTCCTATAAAGAGACCATGAAAATAATGGTATTCATTGCTTCATATAAAACTTATGTGAGAAGCAATAATAGGGATATGCTTTCCAAAGTTGATTATACTCATGTTAAGGTTCACCCAAATTTCAAGATGTGATGCTAGCAGGATCTTTGTTTGCTCTGCCTTTTCACTGCAACCTCGCTATTCTGCTCAGCTTTTTGCTAAATAAGAGTGTTATGGCATTAAAAGAGAAGTAGGGTTTTTTCTCTCCCATTTATACTTACCTAGGTGGATGCAGCATTGGTCTGATGCTGTATCTGTCTTCCGCTGGCTCTAAGTGTGAGAACTCAGTATACACATGACTGCTAAATGTGGAGATCTCACAGCCTTTCTGTGTAAGGGGAGGGAGCGGCTGGCTCAGGTTCTCAGTGATTTGCTGAGATGCTGAGCCAGGTGCAGCTCCAGACTCTGGGGTGGATCCTGACTTTAGAGTCGGGATCTGTCCAAAGCCTGGACCAGCTGAGTGATGTCAGCCCACTGTCAGCTGAAAACAGGTCACAGGAGTGCAGAACAAAGTGCACTCCTGCAATCCACAGGAGAAGTACAGCCAAAAGTAGCTTTTGCTGTACTTCTCCTTTAACTATTATTAACTATCTTGAGCCTTTAAACTTTGAATCTTTATTATGGTGTTAACCAATGCCTGGGAAATGTGTTGTACAGCAGATCCATTTGTGATTCTTCTGACGTGATTATGGCTTTCTTAATATTTCTACATTCACACAGATTTGTATTGTGAAAAATGCAACTTAGTAGCACTAGAAAAGGATATGCTGATTTTAAAAATCCAAAATGTAAAGGAAAGCAATTGCAGAAACCTAAACCTACAGAAACATTGTTCAAAGTTGATAAGTAAATAGCATGTCTCAAACCCTTCCAAAATGCTACACAAGCTATTAGAGCAGTGGTTTTTAACCTTTTCTTGATTCATGGACCTCATCAAGAATCCAATGAAAGCTATAGACCCTTCCCAAGAGATATTCACATAAACACAAATTTGCATGCAATGAATACATGTACTTTATTTTAATGAAATGTGATTGCCTCATACATATATAAAACATAGAAAGCTTGAATAAAGGAAACAATCTTAACAAAAAAACTCACTCCGTTTCATGCAAAAAAGTAATGGACACTCAGCAAAAAGAAAAATAAATAAATACAATCATCTTGTGCAAATTAAACAAAACAATTTTAAATCTGTTCAAATCTACTGCTAGAAAATTAGAATTAGCACTTGCTATAATGAAGTGGCACAAGATGGCAGTTGCAGAGAGAATGATGATAACAATTTAAATGGTAAACATGGGCCAACAATGAGTCAAGAGCTGCTTAGCGCTATAAGTACTGGCAGGGTGCATTTCCTTTAACCTCTTGCCATCTGCCGCACGCATATGTTTTGGTGTATCAAAATGTAAAAAATGCTGTGCCGAGATTGTGCCCTGCACGCTCCCAGCACAGTTACCAGCGGGTAACCGAAAGCTCCTGATCTCTATTTGTGATTGGGAGCTTTCAGATCAAGTGATTGCTCTGACAGCCAATCACAGCGGTCACATGACTGACATGCCCTCCTCTGAAAGGTCCGGGGGGCACCAGTGGGAAAGGGGTTAATTTCTTACAATGGGAAACCATTGATTGGAACAAGTGGGAGAGCTGTATAGTGAAAGTAACTGTTATTATTTATCTGACCTTTATGGACCCTCTGAAACCCATTTATGGATCACATAGGGGTCCATGGACCCTAGGTTAAGAACCCTTGCATTACAGGGTATACACAGTGCCCCTTCCCTCCTATACAAGTCTTTTTCCCTTTCACTTTCTCTTTCTCTTTCACTAAAAATCACATCAACATGCAGCTCTGCAGGCTGATGTGAAATACTTTAGCTGATATTGTTTAAGTAAAGAATATTGTTGTTACATACTTATAATATAATCACACTTTCTGGACATATAACATAGCCAAATCTTAACAGATGTCCATGGGGAAGGCTACGTCACCAGTGTCTTCCAGGGAGATCTCATTCTTAAACTGTGAGATCTTGCAAGATCTCACGGAAAAAGGCTTTTTTTTCAATAGGTGAGTGTAGTGTCATGCGATACATATCCAAGATGAGGTGCAACAACATTACACTCATCTATCACTACCTGATGTGTCACAAGATCTTGGGGGGGGGGATTTTTTCAGGTAACTGAGGCTAGGATGTTATGGCGCATGCAAGGAGTAACGTGAAAATGTCATTGGTGGGCCAGCAGAGAAGAAGGAAGAAGAAGCCAGCCACAAATTAGGTCTACAAGGCAAGATGATGGCATTGGTTTTGAGGAGGAGATGAGAAGAAGAGAAGAGGCACATTAGCATGCAGCAATATGGAGACCTACTTTGCAACAACTAGTTGAGTAATGGTGGCAGTTTAAAAAGAGAGGGTGGGGGTCTGCTTTAATTAAAAAGATCATGTTAGCTATGGCTTCCAATGTAAAATGTATCATTTAGCTGTTATTTAAATTTCCACAACTGACAGTGAACATTGGTTTGTACTCACCCCAGTTTTTAGAGCAGGGTCTTGTGCTCTGGAGTAGTGAAATAGAAACTACGAAAAACAACAGTATAGTTATGTTCCTAAAGAATGCACAATGCTTATGGAACATATATACTATTTTGTAACTTACTCTTTTATATACCTCTTGGTTATTCCCCTGGAAAACATTAAAAAACATTTTTGCTTTAAACAGAGCTGAATAAATACCCGTGGCTACAGTGAGTTAATGATAAAACCTTGGCATTAAGATGAAAGCAAACATCCTTGTGGGTGCATTGTGTATCATTAATACTTGTGTATTTGTTAATGTACATCAGGTTTCACAGGCCATTGCTGGTTCAGTGGTTTTAATCTCCTACAGATAGGGAGGGCATTGCATTAGCTGCTCAAAGTTCCAGCCCTTCCTACTGAACTCCAGAGGTGTTTTTTTCCCCAGAAGATAATGTTTGTATTAATTACTCATATTGCATTATACACATTCAGAATCCTATCACAATAAAGGAAATATTTGGCAGGAGTTATATGGAAGCTACTGTTGCTGACTGTATTGTACTGATGCCTTGGCTTCTAAAAATAAAGTATGGAGATCAAGAGTTATATTGTCAGTCTTTTATTTAATGCATGCTTGTTCAGGGTCAGTGTCAGAGAAGTACTGATTTTAGGCAACCACATTATTCAGAAGAGAAGCAAATGCAGCGCACATGTTTAGTTCATGACAGATGCACTTGCAAGAAGCTTGTAGGTGGACATTGCAATACTAATTTGGTGCAGAAAAGTTTATAAAATTAAACAGCAAAATGTGCTTCATAAAAATGTGCTGTGCTAAAAAAGCACAAATGCATAAAAGTTATAGGGGATTAGGTGCCCTCAAAATATTTTAGTAATATTGTTATATTTCTATCAATATTATCAAATGAGAACATTGAGTGATCCTGACATTTTCATGGTGAGGCGGCTCTCACTGTAAATAATCAATCATCCCTCTGGCTCCACCTTGCAATTCACGTTGGTTCATTAGTATGTGGGTGGCAGGGGCAGACTGACCATTTAGAAACGTGTGCACTACCCAAGGGCCCGGGGTCAGTAGTGGCCCCATGAGATGCCCCTAGTACATTTTTCATAGGCTTTTTTGAGTTTGGGCAAGGGCACAGGGGCCCCATGATCCCTATTGCCCGGGGGCCCCATGAGTTGTCAGTCCTCCCCTGGTGGGTGGATAGCAGGGGAGGAGGGGGAGACCATACCTTAGAAGCAGTTGGAGCTGCCCCACAAAACTACGAACAAAGTCACGTGGGGCGGCTTTAGGAGAAAAACAAGGAAGTTCACATTAGATGCAGTTCAGTGCGCTTTTATTTCTGCATCAAAACTGCATGCACAGTGTTTTTCATGTATTCTAATGGCCCTAGTTCACACCAGTGCAGTCGGTTCAGTCAGTTTCCTGTTCAGAAAAAAAATTAAACATGCTGCATTTTTTTTCAGCACAGAACCATACTGGGAACATAGCAAACTGCATCTAAACTGTACCGGAAGTGCCTGTGGTGTAAACTGTGAGCAACAACGTATCCAGAATGCATCCGGAGTGCATTTTTGTAGTGTGAACTGGCTCTTAGTGCTACTTCACATTAGATGCAGTCCAAAGTGCTTTTTTTCTGCATCACAAATGCATGCACAGTGTTTTCCATGTATTCCAATGAACCTAGTTCACACCAGTGCAGTCAGTTCCAGTCAGCTTTCAGTGAAGAGAAAAAAGTAGAACATGCTGCATTTTTTCTGCACAGAACTGTTCTGGAACATGCCAAACTGCATCAAAACTGTACTGGAACGATGTGTGGTGTGAACTGTAAGCAAAAACATATCTGGAATGCATCCGGAGTGCATTTTTGTGGTATGAACTGGCCCTAAGGGTTTTTTCTGCATCTAAAACGCACAGAAAGTAGGTTATATGGTTGTCAATGTCATAGTTCACAACAATGCTTGCAGTTCCAGTGCATTCCAGTGGCAGATAAAAAAAGTAGAACAGGCTGCATTTTTCCGGCCCAGAACTGTACTGGAATGCAGTAAAACGCATAAAAAAGCACCGGAACGCACCAAAAACGCACTGGAATGCACATTATTATTACTATACAGGATTTATATAGAGCCAACAGTTTGCGCAGTGCTTTACAATATAAGGGAGACAGTACAATTACAATACATTTCAGTACAGAAGGAATGTGAGGGCCCTGGTAGTGGAGCTTACACTCTAAAGGAAGGGGGAGGTGATACAAAAAGTGAAAGCTGTGGGGGATGATCTGGCGGAGGTGATTCAAGTACAGTTCTTAGGTGGAGGTGGGGTAGGCTTCCCTGAAGAAGTGAGTTTTCAAAGATCGCCTAAAGGCAGACAGGGTGGGGGCTGACCAGACTTGCTGTGGTAGGGAGTTCCAGAGGATGGGAGAGGCTCTGGAGAAGTCCTGGTGGCAAGTGTGGGAAGAGGTGATGAGGGAACTAGAGAGGAAGATATCATGGGAGGAGCGGAGCGGGCGATTTTGGTGGTATCTGTGGATGAGGTTGGCGATGTAGCTAGGGGTAGGGTTGTGGATGGCTTTGTAAGCTGTCCCTATTTAAACTGAAAAAAAAATTGAGGGGAAAAAATGAACAGGAAAGCATCAAAAACAGCACTGGAACATCAAAGCTGAACATTGCAAAAACGCATCAAAAACGCGCATGCAGAAACGCATCTGGACTGAGTTTCTATAGTGTGAACTGGCCCTTAAGCTGCCTCAGCCTGCATTGAGCATTATGTTAAACAACATAGAACTAATTTTTATGCTTACTTGAGCCCGACACAAGTGGATTTAAGTGTATTATGTCAACACTAAACACGGATGGTTAAAAGCATACCATATACTCATTTCTCATTCCTTACCTCATTGACCTTCATTCTATTGTAAATGGAGCTACAAAGATCCATGACAAAATTGGAAATCTGAAAAACATTAAAAAAAAAATCAGTTTGTAAATGATCACTGCAAAAAAGGTTTTGAAACATTTGACATGTCTTCACAATATTGTTCAAATATTGGGAAGAATGTTTCCTTTTTATACTGAATATAAAAATAATTTTAAAAGCTTATATTTCACTTCAGTTTATTTCAGATAAATGATGGAAGGGAAAATCACATGTGTTTAAAGCTGAACTACAGGCACATAAAAAATACACAAATTAAAGCAGCTTTTTACTCATTAATGCACCGTCACATTTTATTTTTTAAGAAAGCATTGAAAGCACCTGAATGTGACTTGACTCAGTATTCTGAAGTCCTCCATACAGCAAAACACAAGCTGGAGGAAGTAGAAGCAGCACAAGGGAACAGTCAGTTGTGCTACAGTGAAAAGAGCATGCTGAGAGGTGGATAGAGCAGAGTGATAGAGATATGGCTTGTCAGTCTGCTGCGTCTTCACTGCCCAGGCACAGGGCAGTGGTGGGGAGGAGGCATGTAAGTGTTACTGAACTGCAGCAAAGAAAAATTAGGTCTCCCCACCTGCCAGACAGGCTGTGTGCTGGGGCTGGGTTGTGTAAATCTCAGAAATGGATGGACTGGCACATAAAACCCAAGGCACATTAAAAAAACTCCTTTATATGTATTGTATATCATCTGTGTATTTAGCTGTTCGCCCAGAGTTTAGCTTTAAAGTTTGTGGACATAGCAGGGTTGATTTACTAAAGGCAAATAGGCTATTTGCTTTGCAAGGGAAGATTTCCCTTGTAAATTCACTTTGCAAAGGATAACCAATCTCAAGAAAACAAGGGAAAAAAGCAAAAACAAAAAACAATATTTTTCCTTGCACGTTATTGATAATGGAAGTTAGTATAGCTTTACCTTATTCAAAAAGCTAAGAGAAAATATCACTTGCAAAGTGAAGAACTTGTTTGCATTTAGTAAATCAAGCTCAGTGGAATCCAAATACTGGTGCACCATGGTTTGTAAGAAGACACAGAGTATCTGTGACATTGTGAGATGGGGAAACAGCTCTCATTGTTTGAACACTGTTTGTGTGGAAGTAAATTAATGTTTTGACTGACATTCTGCGGTTTAGCCACAAGATGTCACTGTTTTTCTGACACAGACTGCATAGATATTTGTATATTCATGAAGAGGTGGGGTTTTGCACACAGAGTTGGAGAGAACAGGAAGAAGAGAGAGAAGCCATGTTTTGGAGCATGGTGAATAAGGGGCCGTGTGAGCTGAGAATCTGATGACCTCCAGGTGTGAAAGCTTCCCTCAGTAACCAGAGATTGCTGCCAGGAATGCTGATGAGATTGCTGCCAGGAAGCTGATGAGATTGCTGCCAGGAATGCTGATGAGAGCAGAGGAACTAAGCAACATATATGGCAAGACCACATGCTTGTTGGAGAGACATTTGTTCTGTTCAGAGCCACCAGCAGATGTAAAGCAGACCCGGGTCAGTAAGATCGTGCACGCACCTCATTTCAGTGTTGGCGACTTGAGACTGAGTCCAGGCCTATAGTTAGTTAATTAGGGTCTCTGTTTGTGTCAGGCCACAAGTGTTGTTACTGATTATTGGAAGGACTCCACAACTTAAAGTGACATTTCACATTGGAGAGCTGATAAAATCCTACAGACTCAAGCCAGACTGGCGTTTTGCTCAGAAGGAATACTCAGGCATGTGCTACAGGACCAGTTATGGGAGGGGGAATACTGTAGATTTGTGTAAGATTGTAAGCTGTTGTGCTGCACCGCAGGCTAGCCCATACCGTACACCCATACACTGATTCCTGCTCTTTTAGGGTAATAACAGGTAAGGTGTGGCAGCTTATTTGTGCCCGCCAGTAGGTAAATTACTTCACTTTCTACCTTCATCCATCAGAAGGCGCCGTGCTGTGCAGCACAAGGGTCTCAGCCTTTGGGCTGGGTGTATGTAAATTTATTGTATGTTTCCAGCATTTGTGGTTGTGCTTATCTGCCACATCTAAGTAAAATTCTGTTGTGGCAAAAGCTGGTGTTGGGGTTGCTTTCCTCGTTCTTGACTTCACTGTATCCTGGGGAGCCCACCCCGGTACACGGCTTACAAAATACCCAGTCACCCAGAATATGCAAGTCTTTCTATCTGTAGAGGCCATGTAATCCAAATACTGGTGCACCATGATTTGTAAGAAGACACAGAGTATCTGTGACATACCCAGTCACCCAGAATATGCAAGTCTTGGTATCTGTAGAGGCCATGTGATCCAAATACTGGTGCACCATGGTTTGTAAGAAGAAACAGAGTATCTCTAGCATACCCAGTCACCCAGAATATGCAAGTCCTGGTATCTGTAGAGGCCATGCGATCTTTCGGAAAGGTAAAGTATGTTTTTGGGTAGCAAGCGAGAGGTGAAATAAGAACAGGTTTTATACATTTTTTCAACTGTGCTTGCTCCATATGGGATGTTAAAACTCAATATTTTGTCTGAAAACCCTTTGTCTTTAGGACAGCATTTTCAGTTTTTCCTAAGAACGCCTGCACAGTTTTTTTAAGGAACTTGGCAGGTAGATTGTTCAAAACATTTAAGAATGCCACCTGCAGTTCTTGTTCTTCTTTTCATAAAGTTCTTTATGATTTCGGTTGTATGTTTGGGGTTCCTTGTCCTGCTGCAGAATGATTTATTTAGGGACCAGATGGCTCCCTGAGGGCATTGCTTGATTGATAAGTAACTGCCTGTATATTTCAGTATTAGGAGACCCAATAATTCTGACCAAATCCCAAAATCTTTGTGCAGAAATGTTCCAGACCTGGAACCTCCACCAAGCTTCATTGTTGCTTGCAGACTCTCATCTGTGTACTGTTATCCAGGTCCTCAAAGAGCAAACTGCTTTCTGTTACATCCAAATATTTTAAATTAGAACTTATTTGTCCAGAGCATAAGCAGGTCACTTGTTCTTGTTTCCACGTAGAAGGTATGCCTTTTTAACTATATTTCTTCCATGTAGACCACTTCTGACCAGACATCTCCTGATAGTACCACTTGATTTTGCCAAGTCTGAGCTGATGGTGACACTAAACATCTTAGCCAAGGGAAGAGAGCATGATGTGTCTTTCATATGTTTCCTTAGCTGACCACTGCATGTTTGATTCATCCTTCAGCAGAACAGCATGTACAGCACATTTAGAAACATTTGTATTTCTTGAATTGGAAGATGTTTAAGGAATAACTACATCTCAAATAAAATTTTGATTGTAAGCAAGATAAGATATGAACTAAGGGGTAGTCAAGTTGCATATAATATTGATTACAACAGGACTCATGGGAGAGTAGTGGATGATGTTTATGTCTCTCTCAGCTACTTACATAACTGATTCTGATTCTCTCAGACAGGCCAGGCATTGTGACACACCCAAGTGCCTTCTAATACAAGTATTGGTTAGGAGACAAATAGAGGTTGGGACGATGCCCTAGGCACCCCTGTGGTAATGATGAGTCGGTCATGCATCTTATGTGGAACTGCCCCTTTGTGCAGTGTTTTTGGAGCAGAGTTGGGGGAATTTTGAGGAGCTTGGCAGATATGCGATTTTTAAGCTATGAGAGGGTGGTGTATGGTGTGAATTTATCTGCGGCGCAAGGGAAGAAATGGATAGCGTGGCGAATAATCTGTGCTGGGAAAGAAGTTTTGTGGCAATGCCGTTGCATATTGGTTCAGAAAAGAGAGATGATATCTGTGGATGAATGTATTAAGTTATTATTGTCCAAAATGTTTGTGTATTACTTGTGGGACCTGAGGAGCTTTGGGGATAAAGCTAAAACGGAGTGGAAGGTGGGACAATGGTCCCAGTTTACGTAGAGATGGAGTATATAATATCTTGATTTGACATTTTGTAATAATTAAAATAAAGAAACAAAAAAACAAAAAAGGGAAAAAACAAAAAAAGGGAAAAATATAACCAAAATAAGTGATGTAACTAGTGGACTCAACATAAGGAGTTTGCTTCGATGAAGTCTCTATGCCGTTGAGTTAAAAACTGAAGTGCTGATATTTTGGTAAAAAAAAAAATAAAAAAAATAGAGGTTCTCTTGTGACTGTAACGGTCAATTCAGAAAGTAAAAAGTAAAGTTTTGCCGTGCAGGTTTGTGGGGTGTGGGATGAAAGTCCCTGAAATTGGATAGTGTGGAAACTGTCCTTTGAAAGTTTATCATGAGCAGATGAGATTTTGCATTGCTTTTTTTGACTGGAAAACCTGTATCATAAAGGTATCCTTGACTAGTTTTGAACCACATGCAGTGGACCTGATCATTTGTCTACTCTGGTGAGGGCTATCATTCTTAAAGGAGACACAAGGGGAGGTTTACTAAAATTGGTGCACACAGAATCTGGTGGTACAGAATCTGGTGCTGCTGTGCATAGTAGCCAGTCAGTGTCTAACTTCAGCTTGTTCAATTAAGTTTTGACAATAAAACATAGTCGCTGATAGGTTACTATGTGCAGCTGCACCATATTCTGTGTACACCAGTTTTAGCCACTTACCCGTGGCCCCATAGCAGATGTATTGCTACAGGGCGGCTTTGCTGGGCAAAATCACATAAAAATACGTGATTTTGCATTTCCAGGTAGAGGGCACGCTGCTTCCAGCACAATCACCCGTTTCCAGCCAGCGATTTTTGCACGGGACTCGGTGATGGTCGGCAAAGCTGAGTGTGGAGAGATCTGTATGTAAACAACACAGATCTCTCTCCTGTCAGCATGGACATGCTGCTTTCTGTCTCTCTGCACCACAGAGCTATAGAAAGCATCAGGTCTGCTTAGTAAAAATGCACACAATACACAATAAAATCAGTCCCTAACACACAGTTAACCCTTTGATCGCCCCACATGTTAACCCCTTCCTGCCCAGTGCCATTAGTACAGTGTCAGTGCTTTTTATTAGCACTGATCACTGTATTAGTGTCACTAAAGATGTCAGTAGCAGTTAGTCAGCTGCCACCCAGTGTCAGATTGCTTGCCGTAGTCCCACCATCCTGCTATAAGTCGCTGATCGCCACCATTACTAGTATATAAAAAAATAAATAATTCCAGTGTATAGACCGCCTTTTGTAGACGCTCTAACTTTCATGTAAACCAATTCATATACAATTATTGTGGGTGGGGGTAGCAAAGACATTTAGAAGAATACATTTTGGCCGGAATTTATGAAGAAATTTGATTTTGTAACATTTTTTATTGGATATGTTTTGTGAAGCGCTGAGCAAACTGTTGGCGCTATATAAATCCTAATAATAATATAAATAATAATAATAGCAAAAAGTCAAAAATATATTTTTTTTTCACAATTGTCTGGCTTTTTTTGTATATTGAGAAAAAAAATTAAAAATACAGAGGTGATCAAATACCACAGAAAGAAAGCTCTATTTGTGGGGAAAAAAATTACATATATTAATTTATGTACAGTGTTGCATGACCATGCAATTGTCAGTTAAAGTAATGCAGCGCTGTATAGCAAAAAATGGCCTGGTCAGGAAGGGGGGTAAATTCTCTGGAGAGCAAGTGGTAAAGAAAAACTCTTCATATCAGCTAATCAATGGCTTGACTATGTAGCCAAATTAAAAGTGATTAAATTTGATTTGGGATTCAGTGACTTTAACTTTTAATAAAGTCAATTATGAGTGAACAAATACTACCTATTAATTTATGACCACAGAAAACAGAGATCTGTTAAGTACTGCATATATGTGCGACACAAATGTGATCATTTGGTGTGCTTGGCCTAAAAAACGAATTGGTAAAACATTTAATGATATACAGTTAAGAATCATTCTAAAGTTTCTCCTCTTGGAACAATGGCTACAAACATTAATCTGAAGGAGAACACATAGCAGATGTCTGAGGCACAGTGAGTGTCCAGGATAAATCAATAGTGCTTGTCTGTGCAGAAACATAAACTAATAGGTGAATACCCTGGGGATGTGCTAAATGCTTCCTGGAAAGCTACAGAGATAAGTGATTGCGATTTATTGGATAGCAACCCTGCTGTTAAAACTGGCCTAGTTCATGTTATACTCATTTTAGCAGTGGGAACAGCAGACATGAATTTTGTCTATATTATACACAAACAGGGGCGAACTGACAACTCACGGGGTCCCCGGGCAATAGGGGATCATGGGGCCCCTGTGTCCTTGCCCAAACTCAAAAAAGCTTATGAAAAAGGTACCAGGGGAATCTCATGGGGCCCCTACTGACCCCGGGCCCTCGGGCACTGCCCGAGTTTCCAAATGGTCAGTCCGCCCCTGTGCACAAACCATGTCTGCAAAACAGGAATCTTCTGTTACTGCCTTCTAATGTATTTTCATATAAACTGCAAACTATTAATCAGTCAATCCATAAGTCTTCACGGACTTAAAGGACAATCACAATACTTTTTATAACAGAACATTTTGTACTTTGGTCACAGACAAGAGATAGATTTAGTATCATCTACTTAATTTTGACTTTAAATACGACAAGACTGTATTGTGGAAAACACTGGGAACTGCTTAGATACTGAAGAAATATATTCAAAATAAAGCCACACAGAATTAACCATCACATTATATAATAATAATAATTATTATTATTATACAGGATTTATATAGCGCCAATAGTTTGCACAGCATTTGACAATATAGAGGGAGACAGTAGAATTACAATACAGTTCATTATATAGAAGGAATAGGAGGGCCCTGCTCATATAATGATCCAGGATGCTAACAGACTTAGCATTAACATGATATTCTATCAAATTAAAGTGCCAAATGTCTCACATTTGCCATTTGCAAATATGGAGTTAACGGAAATGCATGAATTCAAATTTATTCCATTTATTCCAACAAATTGATTGGCCTGTGATAAATCGGCTTAGGATCTGTACCCTGCGGTCAGATACAGAGGCTGAATTATGAACCTTAGTACAATGCATACACTGATATTTATGACAGTAACAATATTTTGATTGGATTTAGGTATAGTAGCTGCAGTCACCCGCTTTAGGGTCTCATAAATACTTTTATATAGACATGCCTACAAAGAGTTCTCAAAATGGCTTATCAGTTTTCTAGAAATCTTTGGTGAAAATCAAATGAAGACTGACAAAAAAGAGATAACAGCACCCTTGCAATGTAATATAGAGGATATTTGTTGTATCCTTTTAGTATACTTCCAATATGTTCATACTGTTTATGAATTATGCTGCAAGGTACATTATTGTAGTGAATACTATTATCTAATACACTGTTGATTTTATTCAATAATTGTTTCTTGATATCAAGAAATCCCCAAAAGATAATATATACAGCTGGTAAGCTTAAAGGGAAACCATCAGGACAGAAATACAGGAGCTGCTATTTTCTGTTACTTTGTTTTTAAAGAGGCAAGCTTAAGCCATAAAGTATGCACCTTGGAAAAAAATGTCAGCAATGAAATCTCCCATATATTTGATCCTACATTTTTTCCTTAAAGTACTGGATTACTATGTTCAATCACAGGTCTGCAAAAAAATTTTTTTCAAGAGCTGTTTTGGTTATTCCACGTAATCTTTGTTTTTTGGTGCACTGAATCTGAAAATGACCTCCATTTTGTCATAGAACATCACGTTTCCTGACAATTTAGGTAACTATGTTAAATAAGGCAATACCTCAAAATAAATGGAAATAGACATAAAATTTAAGTTTTATTACAATTTTTTCATTAAAATCCTTTTTTGAACTGAAATGAGCTCACACTAAACTCGATTCTTCCCTGTGAGGCTCCTCTTGGTGCATTTACACTTGTGAATAGCATCTGGAATGTCTCTCTAAAGCATCCAACAGTAGTGTGCCATCATTGTAATGCTCCATTTTCCCTGGTATCTCCTTTCCATTTCTTTAATGTCTTGGTGGAATCGTTCACCTTGTTCCTCACTCACAGCTCCCAAATTTTCAGGAAAGTAGACAAGGTGGGACTGGAGGAAATGCACTTTCAAACTCATCAGGCAACCTAAAGCTTGAAATGCTTTCAGCATTCGTCCGACGATCTTTTTGTAGTGAGGATCTTTGTTATTGCCTAAAACTTTCTGTACGACTTCTTTAAATGCAATCCACCCTTCTTTTTGAGGATCCGTCATGGTATTGACAAACTCTTGATCAACTATAAGCCTTCTAATGTCCGGTCCGACACCTTCCTTCAATTTTGCCTCCGACAGGCCTGGAAACTTGGTGACCAAGTATTTGAAGCATTCTCCATCTCTTGGAAGTGATTTTACGAATTGCTTCATCAATCCCAATTTTATGTGGAGAGGTTGTAGAAGAACTTTTTGGGGAGGTACCAAAGTTTCTCGGAGGACATTTTTTTCAACGACTGTTGGCACCCTGGGCTGCCAACTCTTCTTGGTCCAGTGATTTTGTCGGTCTCGTCTGTCCCATAGACACAGAAAACAAGGGTATTTGGTATCCCACCCACTTGATTCTTCAGGAAAGATTAACTCCTTCTACCATTAGAAGCACAGACTCAGGGCTGAGGCTTACACATACAGCATGCTGCTGAGTATCCCAGTAGTCAGACATGTCACTCAGAGCAGCACTTGTATTCACCCCCTTTGCAGGAGGGGGAGGATCAGAGATTGTTTACCTTGCAAATAACAACAAAGGGCCAGAAGAGAACTAGGGAAATTAGGAAATAGAATTTTTTTCTCTAAAACTTGCTTAGCTTTTGTATATATTGCTGACCATCAGATTTACAGTGCTATATTTTTTTTTACATAACTCGAACAACCCCTTTAAGATTTTTTTGGCATTTTATATCTTAAATGCACTTATGTGAATTAATTAATAGTAATTTGGACTTTAAATTTGATTAAAAACCCATAATATAAAAGAAAAACCAAAAATTTAAAAAATTTGATAAATTTGAAGACAATTTTGCATTTTGTGGCAAATCATGACGTCTAGGAGTTTTTTCAATATTTTATTTGTTTTCAGCACACCAAAATACATGGAAATTAGATGAAAATAATCAAACAGCTTTTTAGTTGCAGACCTGTGAATTGGACAATCAGAAAATAACATTTTATAATGCCATAAAAACTACAGAAAGGAATTTGCAATTTGGATTTTTTCCATCACAAAATTATTATATCAGAATATCTCCCATCTTCTAAGTAGTATAATAGTTACTACCATTTTTTACAGCATTGTTTTTCCTTCTTGTATGTTCAACTTCACTGGCCATTTACCATAACAACTTTAATACAATAATAATAATTAGATTCGCAAATCACATGGGATTCACAAATGCCTCTACACAAAAACTATACAAATGCAAACAAAAACATTCACAATTATGTGAAATAATATTTAATATAATAGAGACTTTCTTGATCTTACAGTTTTACCTAAAAGTGTTTAGTAGTTACAGTATATTTTGCTAAGTGCATCACTATAAACAGAGACAAGCAAGGCTAAACTTTAAACAGCCAATCATAATCAGAAATGATGAAAAAAGCTTTTATTCACGCCTTTAGTTTAAAGGTCTGGTGAACATACAGTATATTGGCTCTTTGTAGATAAGTATATTTTCTTTATTCTGTTTTTAAAATTGTGTTACACAAACATAGGACTAAAATACAGAACTGCACAGGATTATGTTTGTGCAGTTGGCATAAACAGCTATTGTCAATGCAAACATGAAATGGAACCTTTAGGTATGTGGTTATTTAAGTACAATCTTTCTATCCTGAAAATATTAAATAATAATGTAACATTTTACAAGGGATTACACCAACACTAGTACAGATTATACATTGTTTTTCCTCTTTACATTGTATGATTTGGAAGCTATACATTTGTACAAATAGAGAGGTGTACTTTATTTTTATGGGTGGGGTTTTAAATATCTTGTATAAGAGATACAACATTTATTAACCATTTCAATACTGCACAATTTTACACCTTCCTGCCTAGGCCAGTTTTCAGGTTACAGCGCTCTCACACTTTGAATGAAGTGGTCATACAACATTGTACCCAAACTAAAATTTTATCGTTTTCTTCACACAACTAGAGCTTTTTTTTGGTGGTATATAGTCACCACTGGGGTTTTTATTTTTTGCTAAATTAACAAACAAACACCAAAAATTTTGAAAAAAAAATACGTTTTTCTTTGTTTCTGTTATAAAAGTTTACAAATAAATAATTATTCTGCATACATTTAGGCCGAGATGTATTCTGCTACATGTCTTTGGTGAAAATAACCCAAATTAGGATGTATTATTTAGCTTGTAGGAAAGTTATAGAGTTCACAAACTATGGTATAGATCTGAAAATTGATCAATCCTGAAGTACTGACAGCCAATCTAATTTCTTGAGGTCCAAGAATGTCAGAATAGTACAGATATCCCCCAAATGACCCCTTTTTGCAGAGTAGACAGTCCGACGTACTTCATAAGAGGAATTGGGAGTTTTTTGAAGTTGTATTTTTTTGTCATAATTTTTCGGAAAATGAAAAAATTAAAAAAATTATTTTCACTATTTTCTTTTTACATACTGTCACCAGTGCAGTACAGCGTCACCATATAACTGGCATAGCGGTGAACAGGGACACTGACTGGTGACAGTATGAAAAAAAAAAATATATATATATATTTTTTTTTATTATTTTTAATCTTTTATTACATTTTTTGTTATTTTTTTAAGATTTTTTTTTCATATTTTACTATGACCAAAGTAGTACAATGTTACCATAGTAACATTGTACTACTTTGGGGAAGTGATCAGTATTTTTTTATTTTTATTTTTTATTTTTTTTTACACAATTTGCTTATAGCAAAGAATTACTTTAAGCATTTACCTGAATGACATCGATTCATTCAGGTTTTTTTTTTTTGTGCTTAGCTGTGATTTGGCCACAGCTAGTCACATGACATGTGCATGTGACCTGCTGTGACCATTCACAGCTAGGCACTAGTATACAATGGATGGCATGAATGAAGCCATCCATTGTATACAACTGTCATGTGACCTGCTGTGGTTGGTCACAGCAGGTCACATGGTACCGGCAACGGAGGCCGGGACTCAGATCTGTCATCGGCCGTGTCCGAGGTACACGGCCGGTGACAGATCACGCTGCTGCGCGGCTCTGCAACCGCGCGAACTGCGCATGTGCGGGAGGACGCCAAATGGCGTATACACCGGAAATCTACAGCATTTTTGCGGCCGCCAAACGGCTATAGGCCGGGTGGCTAATGGTTAAAGTATAAAATGAAAATATAATAAACTCGTGCACTGCTATAACATAAGAATATGACAAAAATTAAAAAAGAAAGAGATTGCTGCACTCACTCCCCAAGTGTACTCTCACTTTAAATCAAATAAAGAAGCAAACGTGGTGCGTTACATTGGAAAATTTTAAATAAACAATAAATGCAATCCTCAATCGATCAAATAGTAATAGTCCAATCCAACATGTAAAAAAAAAGTGCTGGTATTGCAATCTCATCACAAATTTCACACCGTGCATGTGTTACGGATCCACTCCCTGCTCACCTTAAGATTTGACCTACAAATTATAATAGGTCAAATAGACTTTTGAAAACGGACTGTGTATCCTCCAAATTGTGATCCATGTTATACTCCTTCCAGACACTATACCCTTAAGAAGTCACGTGATCAGTGATGCAACGTGTCAGCTGGAGCCTAGTGATGTCACTTCTGGTGCTGCGCAAACCGGAGTGAATAGTGAGAGGAACCATTCTTGTTGAGGGAGTTTGATGCCTGCTTTCAATCTATCCTTGCGAGCTTAATTTTAATTGAATAAAGAGGTTTTATTTGATGGAGTTGCACTATGGCTTGTTCTTTCTTCCCTTGAGCACACACCATCGCATTAAGAAGGTTGGAGTTCGGTCTTTTAACCTCTTCCCTATCACACTATAGCCGAAAGATAGCTACACAGTGGTTGTCTAGTTCTGGGAGGACATCCATGGACATCATTCCAGAACACGCCGCCGATGATCGCTGTGTCCTACAGACACAGCTGATCACGTGATATGGTAAACGGCCAATCACAGCGGCCTTTTACCACATGATCAGTTGTGTCCAATGACACAGTAGATCACCGGCCTACACATTCCTCATGCTGTCACAGTGTGAGGAAAGTACTACCAATAACCGGCAATTGTCAGAGAAGTGATCAGCACTGATCATCAGGGCACTGATGATCAGTGCCCAGCAGTGATGCCCACCTATGACACCCACCTGTGCCCATTAGTGCCGCCCTCCTGTACCCATCAGTGCCACCCACATGTGCACATCAGTGCCACCCACCTGTGCCCAGCAGTGCCTATCAGTGTCACCCACCTGTGCCCAGCAGTGCCACCCATCAGTGTCCAGCAGTGCTCTCAGTCAGTGGCACCCATCAGTGCCCATCAGTGCTGCCCATGAGTGCCGCCCTCCTGTACCCATCAGTGCCACTCACATGTGCACATCAGTGCCACCCACCTGTGCCCAGCAGTGCCGCCCACCTGTGGCCAGTAGTGCCTATCAGTGCCACCCACCTGTGCCCAGCAGTGCCACCCATCAGTGTCCAGCAGTGCTCTCAGTCTGTGATACCCATCAGTGCTGCCCATCGGTGCCGCCCATCAGTGCCCAGCATTGCCATCAGTCAGTGCCACCCATCAGTGCTGCCCATCAGTGCAGTCTATCAGTGCAGCATCATCAGTGCCAGCTCATCAGTGCTGCCTATCAATACTGCCTATCAGTGCTTCCTATCAGTGCTGTCTATCCGTGCCACCTCATCAGTGCCCATCAGTGCTGCCTATCAGTGCCCATCAGTTCTGCGTCTCAGTGCAGCCTCATTAACGCACATCAGTGAAGGAGAAAAAGTACCTGTTTGCAAAATTTTATAATAGAAACAAAAAAAAACTATTTTTTTTCAAATTTTGTGCTCTTTGTTTATAGCGCAAAAAATAAAACACCCAGTGGCGATTAAATACCACCAAAAGAAAGCTCTAATTGTGTGGAAAAAAATGAAAAAATCTCATATAGGTACAGTGTTGTATGACAGCGCAATTGTCATTCAAAGCTGAAAATTGGCCTGGGCAGGAAAGGGGTATAAGTGCCTGGTAGTCAAGTGGTTAAAGGGCTAGCATCAACGAAGTAGCCACAAGTAGGAAGCAGTGGATAAGCAGAAGTCGACCATTGCTTCTAAGCATTTATGACCTATTTTTGTAGGTCTAGGAAGGAGGTGATTGCATGGTACACTTATTCGGTGATAGGAAACACCATGAAGTAGTTGGCACAGTGAAATAATATGAACACTGGATCATTGTATTTTGGAGTACATGTATATAGTTTTTCTTTAATGTGAGTGCATATGCTTAGTTTACTTAGAGTTTAGTTCATCATAAACGGTGTTGCACTATGGAATATTTTCTGATTTTTATATGCGATTTGGAGTCAAGATTTAAAGAAAATATAGTGTCTGGAAGGAGTATCACATGGATCACAATTTGGAGGATACACAGTCCATTTAAAAGCCTATTTGACCTATTATAGTTTGTAGGTGAAATCTTAAGGTGAGCAGGGAGTGGATCCGTAACACATGCACGGTGTGAAATTTGTGATGAGATTGCAATACCAGGACTTTTTTTTTACATGTTGGATTGGATGATTACTATTTGATCGATTGAGGATTGCATTTATTGTTTATTTAAAATTTTCCAATGTAACGCACCACGTTTGCTTCTTTATTTGATTTAAAGTGAGAGTACACTTGGGGAGTGAGTGCAGCAATCTCTTTCTTGTTTCATTTTTGTCATATTCTTATGTTATAGCAGCGCACGAGTTTATTATATTTTCATTTTATACTTTAATAAATGTTGTATCTCTTTTACAAGATATTTAAAACCCCACCCATAAAAATAAAGTACACCTCTCTATTTGTACAAATATATAGTTTCCAAATCATACACTGTAATGAGGAAAGAAAATGTATAATCTGTACTAGTGTTGGTGTAATCCCTTGTAAAATGTTACATTATTATTTAATATTTTCAGGATAGAAAGATTGTACTTAAATAGCCACACACCTAAAGGTTCCATTTCATGTTTGCATTGACAATAGCTGTTTATGCCAACTGCACAAACATAATCCTGTGCAGTTCTGTATTTTAGTCCTATATTTGTGTAACACAATTTTAAAAACAGAATAAAGAAAATATACTTATCTACAAAGAGCCAATATACTGTATGTTCACCAGACCTTTAAACTAATGGCGTGAATAAAAGCTTTTTTTATCATTTCTGATTATGATTGGCTGTTTAAAGTTTAGCCTTGCTTGTCTCTGTTTATAGTGATGCACTTAGCAAAATATACTGTAACTACTAAACACTTTTAGGTAAAACTGTAAGATCAAGAAAGTCTCTATTATATTAAATATTATTTCACATAATTGTGAATGTTTTTGTTTGCATTTGTATAGTTTTTGTGTAGAGGCATTTGTGAATCCCATGTGATTTGCGAATCTAATGATTATTGTATTAAAGTTGTTATGGTAAATGGCCAGTGAAGTTGAACATACAAGAAGGAAAAACAATGCTGTAAAAAAAATGAGGATTGCATTTACTGTTTGCTTAACATTTTAATGGGGAGATTAAAGCATACCAAAATTATTGCAAAAACACATTTCCCCACATAATGTTTTTATTTTGTTGTTACCTGTGGTTGTTCCAGAATTGCTGTCCACTGGCTAAAGCAGAAGGCTAATCTCTAGAGATAAAAGAAGAAAAGTCAGCATGACCAGTAAGATGTTCTTAACATGAGAATGTGACATGCAATGTAGGCAAAAGCAATAGATTTCTTTTTTTGTCAGCTCTACCAGAAGCCACATATCATCTTCTTGCTTCTCAGTTAGGCGAAGAAGAAGACCTTTGTGGGCTACAGTTGTGCAACTTGAAGCTTACAAAGTGCTGAGGACTGTCTCCCACCTCCATGTGACAGCACTGGGTACTTGAGCAGTCAGTCACCATGCAGCTGTACAGTCAGATAGGAGGAAATAAACTAAGTCACATGTTCTCTATACTGTAAAGCAGTATTTCTCAGCCTTTTTACCTTGGAGGAACCCTTGGCAAAAATTTTGAGATCTCGGGGAACCCCTGAAAAAAAATGTCAGATCTGCATCTCACGAAACATTGGATCTGATCAGCAAGTTGTAGATATAACAAAAAATAACAAACAAATGCAGGGCAGTGCAGGGAAGCTGTTGTGGTAACATGCTATTTTTCCTTGAACCCACTAGCCCTCCTCTCACCCATCCCAAGTGATATTACATTTAACAGCATGGGACAGAGAGAAGAGGACCTGAGGGGAAGAGTGGAGTAAATAACAGTATGCTTCCCTGCACAGCTCAGCAAATCCATAACACAGGGTTTCTCACATGGGGTTGCAGCGCACATCATATGCATATGTATATTCACACAATGTTGTTTTTATTACGCAATGACAGTGCGCATTGATACTGGATGCCTCATCTGTAGTTGTGGTTCCTGTGAACTCAGAGGGTGGCATCTAGTGGAGTGCAGAGTGAGAACTTGTCTGTTGATCAGGAGGGGGAAGCAGAGAGTTGGAGCACATGGATTAATGTTGTAGGGGGTGACATCCAGTGACATCCAGTGTATGGCAGTGATGAATGCAGATTACAGAGAGGGGGAGCAGAAGGCAGGGGCACATGGCTGGATGAGACTGAATGTAGCAGGAGGTGAGATCATAATAGCTTTATGTACAGTTATGGCGTAGCATAGAGCTAATGTGATTTCACCTTCTGCTCAACCTCCAGTCTGTATTGACTGCTGCCCTACACACACAGTGCTCCATCCCTCTGCACCCCCTTCCCTACACTCTGCATGGCCGATTAGAACCATTTAAACAGGTTTTGTCAGTAACTGCAAAGTGAATGGTATGGACATTTTAATGGTTATCGGTGTGGTCCAAAATGAAAACACAAAAAAGGCAGCCCTGGGTTTACAGATGGAGACCTCATAGAAAAAGCTATAGTCAACATCTTACCAAATGACCAGAGAAATATTCAGAACATTTGCGAAACGTTGTATACAGTATATACAGTAAGTGCACAACTTTTAAGAAATGCTAAATCACATTGTGGTATTTATGGTTACTTTTTACCTCTTTAACTTTCAGAGGGGAAAATCTCTTTAAGAAAACCTTAAATATAAGGTTTCTTTCCAGTACTTTGGTACCTATTGTTCACAATGAGGGTAAAAATAGTCATTAATTACATTTTGATTTCTTTGTACTGTTTTCCTTGGATGTTTTGGGTATTTTCAGGCTCAGTATTTGGGCAGGTACTCTTTTCTTAATTTTATCAAAAATATTTAGATTTTTTCTTTTGAGCTGACAAGTAAATAATGGTGATACCTTTGTTGGATTCAATGGAAATAGACATTGGAGGTCTTCAGCTGCCATTGAGTGAGTCTACAATTCTGGTGTGTCTTAGAACCTTTACGAATTAATAGGCTATCTCCAATGAATACCTGCCCTCATTTTATTTATTGGTGTGTGTATATATATATATATATGTCCCAATAAAGGATAAAATTTTGCAGAGGTGCCTTGGAATGATGGTGTGGCTTCCCAGCTACCTGCCAATGACCAGATGTAAAAAAAATTATATTCACGTTGTAAATTGCATTCACTAAACATTGCTAATAGTAATACTCATCTTAGCACTTAAGTACTTTTTTACATGTTCCATAATCTTCCATAAATCAGGCCGTGACGCATAGAATATATGTATTACTGCTGTATATGTAATTATTATAATACAATATTTTAAATGAATTGAAAAATGCATACAATCCACTTCTAAACAGAAGTGAACAAATACCTCGCTTTCCGGAATGTCCATATTTGCCATGTATTGTGCTGCGGACTGAGGGAAACCTGAAAAGAAAAGTAGAAACATTTTAAAACACACCCAAACATAAAATAAAACTTGAAGTGTGCAAATAAGAGTAACTTCTTTAACAATTACAAACCTCTTTTCAAAATGATGTGCATTTACTGCAAATATCATCAATATTCCTGCAATAAATATACCCACACTCTGAAACAGGATATAATCTACAATTAAACCATCATTATTGGTCACCTGCCTAAAAAAATGATGATGAAATTATATACACAAAAGAATAAAAATTTTACTTTATTAGCATACATGAACAATTTTAGAATACATCAGAATAATATGTTTAATTGTTGCAATATCCTTAATGAATATATTTGTTTCATCTATTAGTTCTTACACTTATCGTCATCAAAGCACTTGAGCTGTTGTCTTTTAAATTAAATTACTTTTCATTACTCTTTATTTTTCAAATGTAATCCCTTATATACAACACATCAGGTTTGCCTATGTATTATTAAATAACATTTTAGAATGTAAAATCTTTCTATTAAAGGACACATTGCATTGCTTTGATTTTTTTTTTCATAAAAGCTAATCCTACCTCATTTCTTTTCAGATCTTTTTTAAACACCAGTATTAGTTATCAGTACAATATGTAGACTTACTAAAATATACTAGGAACTTTATGTCAGCAGTATTTTCACATTAGACCTAGGCTGTGCAACCCATGAGTTAGGACCTCCAGAGGGATCTCTAAATGTTGCTCAGGATGCCACTTTCACAACAGTCATGTTAATGTATTTATGCTTCATAAATTTTACACAGCTTTTGTAATTGCATTATTTTAAAAGTTACTTTTTATCACTACATAACAAGTATCTACTAAAATAAAAATGTACAAAAACAGTAATGTCTTACCAGAGGAAAGATGAACAGCACTCAGGCAGCAGACTGCAAAGAGCAATGGCAGAGAAAGATGGTAGTTTCCAGATTTAGTGTTAAGGAACTCTCTCTTTCTATCTGTAAGGGATCTGCTTTTCTTGTTGCTCCAAGCTCTGAGCATCTTGCCAGGAAATGTTGATGGTGAATTCTGTCTCCTCCACAGTTCAGCTCTATCTCTTTAAATGTAACACTGTATCCCATAGGAGTGCAAGCAATCAGCACCTGGCAGGATCCTACTTTCTCTGCTAGCATCATGCTGAGCTCTTATTTATCAGGCATTGCCCCCCCAAATCAATGTTGTCTGATTAGCTAAGGGTTGAGTAAGTGGGGAAGAGCAGAGGACCTATATTATTGCACAATAGGGAATTTTATAACTAACACTGAACTGTGATGGATAGGAAATGCTGCTTATGAACACTATGTGATATCACGGCACGTGCCTTATGAATTATAATAGGTTTTTTTGCTTCCTATGGAGTTTATTAACAATTGCTATTTAATGACATTTGCTGATCCTTGTTCTGGGAGATTTAACATGAAACCTGCTTTACAAGAAATTGCCCTGAGATGATCTAGTTTATTGTATATCTTATTCAATAGCTATTCTTTGTCCAAAAGTGACTTGTCATTATCTTGTTTCAGCAGACTTTATGGTCTTGTTGTACAGTTTGCTTACACTACAGTTTTTAGTATTACATTTTAATCCCAATTTGTCAATCTGATAAGACCCCAGAGAAATAATTTTTAATGTTTACATTGTCTTATTTGGTGCTATTGGTTTTATGAGGTAATAAGGGAGTCGTTAGCGCGTTATACAATGCAGATGAATTATCTCCAATGGTTTGTCTATAGTGGAAGCCTTAGAATGATTCCATGTTTTCAAAATCTAAAAGCAAACCTGTGTTTTCCCATCTAAGGCAAAACAACAGGTTTGCTTTTAAATCCCAGCTCTGTGTTTTTTTTATAGTCCCACAGCATGGGTAAAAAAAAAATCAGCACTGACTGCAATACGTCCTCTCCTGCACTGCTCCTGCGCTGCTCCTGCACTGATTACATTTTATTACTGAGGAGATATCCTCAGTCTTGAGGACTCATAGGGGGAGATTTGCTAAAACAGGTACACAAAGAATCTGGTGCAGCTGTGCATAGTAACTACTCAGCTTCTAGGTTTTACTGTCAAAGCTTAATTGAACAAACTTGATTCTAGACTACTTAGTTAATTAGCTCAGCTCAAAATGGAGTCAGCTGGCTTGATTTATTCTGTAGCATATTGCAATGAGATAGCAGCATCGAGAAGCTTTAGGCCCCATGTACACTGGACACTTCTGAATGATGGAAACTGACTGCTGGAAAACATAGGTTAAAAAACATCTGTTTGGATGCATTTGCATTTTTTAAAGATAAGCACAGGAGAACCTCCCAGATGCCCAGAATGCACTGAAAAGTGGTAAATTATTAACTATTTCAGACTGTTTCAGAGAAATACAGAGAGTAGAAGCAGACACAGAAGTATGTGTTGACATTAGCTTAGGTGTGAGTTGCTCATTAACATTTCTTTTATTTCCAAGGGTGGGAAGGTGTCTGGTGGAGTGAGTCATTAAGGTCACCTGGCAGGGGGTCTTCATGAGGAATTTGAGGTGTGAATGGTCATAAAAATATCTTTTGTTTCCAAGGGTGGGAGAGGTCTGAGGTGTGAATTGGTCATTACAATGTGTGACAAGCTTGGTAGGGACATCCTGTGTGCAGTGTTTTGTCCATCTGAGCACTTTGAAAATGCTTTGCATGCATTTTTCATGATGAAAAAAGGCTCTGGACAGCATAGGGAACTGGAGGAATTAAATAAAAATGTCAAAAGCAAATGCTTATAAACGCGATTTGCCGCGTTTAGACGCATTTCCAAGTGCTTTGAGTTTGAAACGCTGATAAAATCGACTGCTGAAAGCAAGTTTGGTGCGTTTAAAAAAATGACTGCAAACTCAACTGCCTGTAAACGACTGTAAACGAAGATGTGTACATGGACACATAGGAAAACATTAGGGAGAGTTCAGGGGCTGCTGAAAAAAACGCTGAACAGTTCGTAAACTTGAGTTTATCAGCTGCAGTGTACACGAGCCCTAAGATGTTAAAGCTAACTGCTCAAAGGCTCTCAGAACTTACATTTATTCTAGAGTATGGTAACTTCCCACAGTCTCTCCATACGTTAGAGAGACTATATTAGCCAAGGAAACACATCCTATCAGATAACTGAGAATGCCTCTATTTTCTAATGCCCCTAGTGGAAATTATAACCTAATATTTGGGCTGAATGTAAGAAGCCTGGCCTTTAGAGATTGCCAAAATAGAGATAAGAAGAGAGAGATGCCTAGTGGTTCAGAGATACACGTACAAAGTTAAAATGGAGTTTACAAGGTTACATAGGGGTTGATTTACTAAAACTGTAAGATGGAAAATCTGGTGCAACTCTGCATAGAAACTGATCAACTTCCAGGTTGCTTTTTGCTTAATTGAACAAGCTGAAGTTAGAAGCTGATTAATTATTAATGATTAACATAATTTTGTAACTATAGAGCCTAGTACACACGGGCTGAATATCAGGTGTACGGTAGTCGGTCCGACAGAAGTCGGCTGTTTGAGCCAGTTTTGTCGAAGGGGCATGATCAAAAAAGGTTTGCTGATCGGCTCCTGATCAGCGCTCTCAGCCCCTCTCAGGGAGGTGCCCCCCGGTCAGAACACAATAGCACAGCGGGGGAGATAGCTGTACTAACTTCGGATAGTTAGGACAGTCCAAAATAGCATGGATATTAAAGGAATTAGACTAGGGGCGTGGAACATAAAGTCGCAGCCATGGGCGGACTGACAACTCATGGGGCCCCTGGGCAATAGGGGATCATGGGGCCCCTGTGTCCTTGCCGAAACTCAAAAAAGCCTATGAAAAAGGTACCAGGGGCATCTCATGGGGCCCCCTACTGACCCCGGGCCCTGGGGCAGTGCCCGAGCTTCCAAATGGTCAGTCCACCTCTGGTCGCAGCATACGCAGACGATATGTTATTCTATGTGGTAAACCCTAGGTTAACATTACCAAACTTAACCCCTTGGCGCCAATCGCACGCAAATATGCAGCCTCTCGGCGTCTGGGCCTTGACACTGAGCGGCCGCATATTTGCGTGCAATTAGAAAATACAAATGTTCTGAGAGTGTGCGCCCTGCGCGCACCCAGCACGTATGTCCGCGACTCCCGGAAAGGTCCCGATCTCCCCTTTCGATCGGGACTTTTTCCGATCATGTGACCGGCGTGATGACGAATCACGGTGGTCACAAGACCCTAAAACCCCGCCCCGCCTCCCAGCTTCTGAAACTTTTAAAGGGCCAGGAGGCGCTGGTGCCAAGAGGTTAATGAGAATATTAAAATACTCTAGAGAACTATCAAATTTAAAAGTGAATCTTTCAAAGTCAGAGATACTAAATATTAGCGTCCCAAAAATAGAAAAAATGGTATTACAAAATGAATTTCCTTTCACATGGAGGGAAAAATAATTAAAATATTTAGGAATAAAGCTGACCTTGTTCCTTCAAAACATCTATCAGGTGAATTACATTCCATTAACCACTTGCCCTCCTGAGAATTTTCCCACCTCCCTGACCAGGCCTTTTTTTGCTATTTGGCACTGCACTATTTCAACTGGTAATTGCGCAGTCATACAATACTGTACCCAAACAAAATTCACATCCTTTTTTTCACACAAATAGAGCTTTCTTTCGGTGGTATTTGATCACCTTTGCGCTTTTTATTTTTCTCGTTTTCTCATTTCTGTCATAAAAAATATCCAAAAACCTCAAATTTTGTCATAAATTTAGGTCAAAATGTATTCTGATACATGTCTTTGGTAAAAAAAAATCCCAATAATAGCGCATGCATGGAGGGGCGAGAGTGCTTTTTTTTGTTATTTTTATTTTTTTAATTATTTTTACACTGTCCCTTTCATTTTTTTTCTTTTGATCACTTTTAATGCTATCACAGGGAATGCAAATATCCCCTATAACTTCAATGGGCATTGTCATATATTCTTTTTTTTTAGAAATCTGGGGTCTATCAGACTCTAGATATCTCCTCTGCCCTTACATTAATCTCACCAAGATTGGTGTGATCAGATGCTTTCCCAATTTACAAATGCTGTTTATATCCTGCAAAACTGAAGTGATGAAATGCTCGTACCTTCTAATTTCTTAGACTATAAAGATGATTGGCGCCATTCCGGTCTCCAATCAGCTCTTTGGTCAGCTGGCAGAAACATTGCATTCTCAGGTTCCCCCGATGGCATGGGACTGCCCAAGAAGGCTGTGGAAGGCAGTGGGGAGGGGGCATCTTCTCCTGCTGCTTGTAAAAGCAATCCTGCAGCTAATTAGCCACTAGGATTGCTTTTACATGCAAGCCGATCGCCATCTGAAAAATATGATATCAGGATGATGCCTGCAGCTTAGGCATATATGCTTTTTTTTAACTGCTGATGAAAAATCACATCCAACAGCACTGCACACACCTACTTATGTATATTCTGAGAGCAAACTTCGGGTTTAGTTAGTTTTGGGAAACTAAGTACGGCTTCATCATCTGGTCTTTAAAGTCCATCCCTCCCATGTTAAGGTTATAATCATGGACACAGAGGGGCTTCTCAACAACACCAGCTGCCGTGGCCATTTGGATGGTCGTGTCTGCGTGAATGGAAGACAGGACGAAAACATCGCGCTTGTCCTTCCACTTCACTGTGAGCAATTCCTCATTTCTCAAGCAGGCTTTTTCCCCCTTTCTAAGATGGGTATTTACAAGCCATTTGGGGAAGCCCATTAGGTCAAACGATGCCACATACACCAATTCCAAGATTGTACAAATGTCTAAGTAGTGGCATGCTTGAATAAAAATTGCCCACGTGTAAGTGGTACCCCATATGGAAAAAGGATGACACCAAGTCCCAAATTATCTTGCCACTGCTCCACGTGTAGTCTGGGCATCCAGGGGGCTCCACGTGATCTTTTCCCTCGTAAATCTGAAACTTTTAAGTATAGCCTGTTGCCCTCTGACAGGTCTTATACATCTTGACCACATATCTGGCATGCTTGCTGGGGAGAAATTGTTTGAATGCAAGGCGGACAGAAAAATTAATGAGGGACTCATCAACGCAGATGTTTTGCTGGGGAGTATAGACATCTGCAAATTTTTAGTTAAGGTGATTTATGAGGGGCTGAATTTTGCGGAGCTGGTCAAATTCAGGGTCACCCCGAGGATGACAGAGTGTATTTTTGCTGAAATGCATAAAATGCATTATACTCTCATATCTATGCCTGACCATGGCCAAGGGGCGTATTTGCCACAAGGCAAACAAAGCGTTTGCTTAGGGCAGCACTTTTCAGGGGGGTGGAGCCCCCCTTTCCCACAGAAAAAAAACTTAGGACAGGGGCTGCTGTGTCTTACCTGTGAGGAGGGGTAGAAAGGTTGTCCGGTCTGGTGTATTCATTTCCCTGGATCTTGGATTGTGATGTAGGCGGGATGGCATGCCTCCCCTCTCATCTGGCCACACCCCCAGGATCACTGGGCAGCCTAAGACAGCCTGTCCCCCCCTCTCCAAGCTCCGCCTCCTCGCCAGAGATTGGCAGCCAGATCTGTAGCTCAGGGAAAGCACACAGGCAGAGAGGAGGAGCCAAGCAGCAGCGCGAAGATTGAAGAAGCTGATCGGTGTGAGGGAGTTGCCGGAGCTCGTGAAGAAGTGGAGAGCGGCCGGAGAAGGAAGACAGCTGATTGGTTAGTGTCTGTGCTGGAGTCGTGCGCCTGGGATCTGGGCAGAGCAGATGGTGCAGCTGCAGCCAGGTATGCTGGCTGTGGATGAGAGAGGGAGGGAGCCTGAGCTGGAGCAGGTGTCCGCAATGTAAGCATCACTGGTGTCAGTGGGAGTAAAAGTGCCCCATCATTAGTATCAGTGTGAGAGGAATAGTGCCCCATCACTGGTGTCACTGACACCAATGATGGGGCACTATTCCTCCCACTACCACCAATGATGGGGCACTATTCCTCCCACTAACACCAATGATGGGGCACTATTCCTCCCACTGACACCAATGATGGGGCACTATTCCTCCCACTGATACTAATGATGGGGCACTATTGCTCCCACTGACACCAATGATGGAACGCTATTGCTCCCACTGACACCAATGATGTGGCATTATTCCTCCCACTGACACCAATGATGTGGCACTATTCCTCCCACTGACACCAATGGTGGGGCACTATTCCTCCCACTGACACCAATGATGGGGCACTATTCCTCCCACTGACACCAATGATGTGGCACTATTCCTCCCACTGACACTAATGATGGGGCACTATTCCTCCCACTGACACCAATGATGGGGCACTATTCCTCCCACACTGACACTAATGATGGGGCACTATTCCTCCTACTGACACCAATGATGGGGCACTATTCCTCCCACACTGACACTAATGATGGGGAACTATTCCTCCCACTGACACCAATGATGGGGCACTATTCCTCCCACACTGACACCAATGATGGGTTACTATTCCTCCCACACTGACACCAATGGTGGGGCACTATTACTCCCACTGACACCAATGATGGGGCACTAATCCTCCCACTGACCCCAATGATGGGACACTATTCCTACCAATGACACCAGTGATGGGGCACTATTCCTCCCACTGACACCAATGATGGGGCACTATTCCTTCCACACTGACACCAATGATGGGGTGCCATTCTTCCCACACTGACACTAATGATAGGGCACTATTCCTCCCACTGACACCAATGATGGGGCACTATTCCTCCCACACTGACACTATTGATGGGAAACTATTCCTCCCACTGACACCAATGATGTGGCACTATTCCTCCCATTGACACCAATGATGGGGCACTATGCCTCCCACTGACACCAATGAAGGGGACCTATTGCTACCACTGACACCAATGATGGGTCACTATCCCTCCCACTGACACCAATGATGGGACACTATCCCTCCCACTGACACCAATGATGGGACACTATTTCTCCCACTGACACTAATGATGGCACACTATTCCTCCTACACTGGCACTAATGATGGGGCACTGTTCCCCTGACTGACACCAATAATGGAGCACTATTCCTCCCACTGACACCAATGATGGGGCACTATTCCTCCCACTGATACCAATGATGGGGCACCATTCCTCCCACTGACATCAGTGATGGGGCACTATTCTTCCACTGACACCAATGATGGGGCACTATCCCTCCCACTGACGGGGCACTATTCTTCCATTGACACCAATGACGGGGCACTATTCCTCTAAATGACACAGATAATGGAATAAAATAAAAGGTGGAGCCTTAATAGGAAGAGGTGGAGCCTAAAGAGGAAGGTTGGGGTTTACAGATGACGGGGTGGGACAAATTTAGATGCGGGGGGTGTCCGATTTTAGTCTTGCCTAGGGAAGCACAAAACCAAAATGCCCAACTGGCCATGGCAGCAGAGTACACGGGCATATGATGAATAGGGTCTGTGGACCAATAAAACCGCAATTGATTTTTTTTTTTTAGTAATGCCCATGTTGAGGGTTGGGCCCAAGAAAACTTTAAATTCAGAAACCATAATGGGTTTCCATGCAAATGGTCTGGCAAGGTTTAAATTTGGGTTGGCGGTGATAACCTGTTGTGCATATAAATTGCTTTGATCCACAATCAATGAATACAGATCTTCCGTGAGAAACAGTTCCAAAAAATTAAGGGGAGTACTTAAATTTGCTGTTTCCACCTGAATTCTGGGTTGGGCAGTGAATGGGGGAAGAACGGGTGCTTCAGAATTTGTGGGCTGCCAATCGGGATTTGCAAGCACATCTGGGAGAATACTAGGGGCTCTACGGGCCTGTGTGCGAATTCTTGGGGGCTGCGGGACACTACTTGTGCTCGCCACCGCACCAACTTGTACTGCACTTATGGGACTCACCACATCACCAAGTGATACTGCAGTTCTGGTATGTAAAAGACCTGGATGTACTAGGCCACTGGTGCTCACCAGTTCACAAAAGGGTAGAGCAGAACTAGTACTGGCAGTCTGCTGCATATGAGAGTCATCATGCGATTGTAACATCTCAGCAACCTGGAAATGGGGTCGGGTACACGGACCTTAGCAGGGATCTCTTCTCCATCATCCGAGCAACCTGTCAGGGTGCCATTGCTGTCTACAGGTTCGTATTCTGAGACTGATTGTGTCAGTGAGTCTTCCCCTTCGCTCTCATCTGACATGTTCAGAATCCTGTAGGCCTCTTCACTAGAGTACATTTTCGATTGACATTTTAGCCATTAAATTACTAGGTACCTAATGTGACTCACGGGAAAAAGAGCACCTGGCTGTCAGGGACTGCTTGAACTGCTACAAAAAATGTTATCGATAAGTGCTAACAGAGATCAGGCCTGATTCTGCGAACACTGCAGTTTTGTGTGCAATGTATCAAGTGACAGTGATCTACTGACACTGCACTTGCTGGAGTAGAGGGGGAGGGGGGGGGTAAGCGTAGGGGTTAAACGAAGATGCTGGCAGGTTCCGGGGCTGATCTCGCTGACGCTGCGATTTTGGGGACACTATACTAATGTGAACGCTGGTATAGTGCTGATCTGGTCAAAGATATTGATTAGTTCAGACACTATACTAGCAATGAAGGTTTATTGTGTATGTGAGCGTGTTCCTGGCAATCAAGGGGTTAATTGTGATGACTGGTGTACTAACAGGCAATCTGACGCTGTCTGGGAGGGACACTAACTGACGTTAACTGACGCTAGCGCTATCTGAAGTCGCTAATACAGTGACCAGCAAAAAATCTCTACACTGTACTAATGACACTGGTGACAGGGCAGTGAAGGGGTTAACTGGGGGGGGGGGCGATCAAGGGGTTAAATGTGTCCTAAAATGTTCTAACTGTGTGCGAGTGTGCTGTTTCACTCACTGTGTCTTCTTTCTTCTCTCTCTGGGTTGGAATGTGCACAGAGAGAGAAGATTTAATCATTTCCTGTACCTGTGTAAGTGTAAACACAGGTACAGGAAGATCCCTGATAGGACAGGGTTTGATCATCCGATTTAGGCCGAACCAGGGGCGGACTGACCATTTGGAAACTCGAGCACCGCCCGAGGGCCCAGGGTCAGTAGGGGGCCACATGAGATGCCCCTGGTACCTTTTTCATAGGCTTTTTTGAGTTTGGGCAAAGACACAGGGGCCCCATAATCCCCTATTGCCCGGGGGCCCGATGAGTTGTCAGTCCACCCCTGGGCTGAACATCAATGGCCTAAATCAGATGATTGATCCCTTGGGGATTAAATCACGGCTCCTGCCGGCCGGCGGGGGGCATGTGTAAGCTCCCCCTCGCCTGCAAACACCATGGGAGCGCAAATCACGTATATATATATATATATATATATATATATATATAATATTGCGCATCCGTGCCGCCCTGTAGCAGTATTTATGCTATAGAGCGTTTGGGAAGTGGTTAATAAATGAGATAAAGAACAAGTTGAGGGGAAGTTCAAGGGGATCACTCTCCTGAGTAGGAAGAATAAACTTGGTGAAAATGGTGATAATACCAAAAATTTTGTATAAATTTAATATGCTCCCAATATATATACCAATGACATACTTTGGGATCTTAAAAAAAAATTATATTAAGGTATATAAAGGCAAACAAAAAAATGAGAGTAAAATATGAAGTCCTGTGCAAAGATAAATTAGATGGAGGTTTAAATATATCAGCTTTTAAGAGATATTATTATTCAGTAATATTATCACGGGTAGTAGATTGGGTACATAATGCACGAAAGAAAAGTTGGGTAAAAATAGAAAGTACACTAAGTGAGACACCGTTAGATAAAATTATTTGGATCCCACAACAGTTTTGGATGTTTTCTGAAAACACTAGCACATTAACACGGAATGTATGGGATGTAATTCATGGACAAATGGGATGGTAATATAATTCTCTGTTAATACTACTCGCAGGAACAAATTTTTTCACACAGGTGAAAGAGGATATATCAGGAAACTTGATAAAAGATAGAAATGCACAGTGAAAGGACATTATGAAGGAGGAGGAAATATGCTCTTTCCAAGAATTGAAACACAAAAAGGATATATTTTAAGTAATAGATGAGTGGCGATATTTTAAATGAAGACACTTTGTATTGGCACTTCCACAACCAGTAAGAGTGGTAAAGGAAAACGTAGTATTTCTCGTATATATAAAATATTTACTAAAATGTCCAGTCCTATCTTTCCACCATTTGTGGAGAAATGGGAGATGGAACTTGAACTCAATTAATTGAACAACAAAAAAGGAAAATATTTAATTGAGCACATGGTGCGGTTGATATGAAAATAGTAGAAAATAACTATAAATGCTTGGCAAGATGGTACATTACACCATGTTGGCACATAAACAACAACCAGAGAACTCACCATTTTGTTGTAGAGGATGTGGGATAAAGGGAACTCTGGCACACATATGGTGGGAAAGCCCTAAGATACAGGAGTATTGGCAGGATATAGTACAACAAATACAAGAGATCTCGGGAGTTAAAATTTCAAAAGTCCCATGGGCTTGTTTATTTCATAATACTGAGTTAACAAGTGAAAAAAGAATATGATGACTGTGGGGATAATGCATTATAAAAAATTGTCGAATGATATGATATTGTGTAAGTTTTTTTAAATATTTGTTTGAAAATTAAACTAATAAAGATATAATAAATAATAAAAAAAAAAACATTGGATAGTTAGTACTGCGGCTCCTCCTGACCTGTCACAGTAGTGTGCACAGGTTTGATTTTTCATCCAAATAGGAAATGTCTACGACCATTCTTTTGATTTGACAATGAAGCATAACACTAAAACCAATAAAGGAATAACCATAAAGTAGATGTGTCAGATAGGATTTTTCAAAGTAGAAAACTAGTTCAACTAATTCACTAAAAAACATTTTAAAACAAACACTATTTTCATGATACTGATAAGTTCTTCATCCAGATGATGTAAATATATCAAATGATTGCTTCTTTAAGTATCATAAATGCCTATTACATCCCTAACAGCTCTGACATTATTTGCTATATCATACAACTGTTTTGTAACAATTTAATATGAGGAAGAGGAAAATGATAACTTTTTCATATCGGATTAAATGACTGCGTGATGTAAACTATCAGTTGGTATCTTATATCTCTTTTATCCCAGGGTATTTCAATAATCATATGATTAGTATAATATAAGCTTGTGTACACTATCCTTGACACTGAACAATTACAAATATGTAACCCATTTATCACTAAATACAAAAAATATAACTTCTCATTATTCAGTTGCCATACTAATGACCTATATATTCTGTCTATGACCAAAAGGTATCTTTCCTGAGTTTGTGTTTTCTCAATGCTGTGGATCATTAGGTTAAACAACGACTCCTTAGGGGCAAATTATATCAGATCCTTCTCTTTT